>NC_139791.1:270918-550566 GCF_965231275.1 Zosterops lateralis
CTGTGGGGTGCCATGGGTGGTTATGGGGTGCTGTGGGGTGTTATGGGGTGCTATAGGGGGCTGTGGGGTACTGGGGTGGTTATGGGGTCCCTTGGGTGCTATGGGGTGCTATGGGGTGGCGTAAGGGGCTATGGGAGGTTATGGGGTGCTGTAGAGGGTGTGGGGTGCCGTGGGGTGCTGTGGGTGCTGGGGAGGGTTATGGGGTGCTATGGGGTGCCATGGGGTGCTATGGGGTCCTGTGGGGTTTCTATAGGGTCCTATGGGTGCTATGGGGTCCCATTGGACTCTGTGGGGTCTATGGGTCTCTATGGGGTCCAATGGGTGTTGTGGGGCACTTGGGGGGAATCTATGGGGTCTGTGAGTCTCTATAGGATTCTATGGGTCTCTATGGGGTTTGGGGGGTCTGTGGGGTCTCTATAGGGTCCTGTGGCTCTCTATGGGGTTTGGGGGTCTCTATGGGGTTTCTATGGGGTCTATGGGGTTTCTATAGGGTCCCATTGGTTTCTATGGGGTCTGTGGGTCTCCATAGGGTTCTATGGGTCTCTATGGCGTCTCTATAGGGTGTGTGGGGTTCTATGGGGTCTATGGGTCTCTATGGGGTCTGGGGGTTTCTATAGGGTCCTATAGGTTTCTAAAGGGTTCCATAGGTTTCTATAGGGTTCCATAGGTCTCTATAGGCTCCTATAGGGTTTTATGGGTTTCTATGGGTCTCTATGGGGTCTGGGGGTCTCTATGGGGTTTCTATAGTGTCCTATGGGTGCTATAGGGTCCCATTGCTTTCTATGGGGTCTATGGGTCTCCATAGGGTTCTATGGGGTCTGTGGGTCTCTATGGGGTCTGGGGGTCTCCATAGGGTTCTATGGGGTCTATGGGGCTCTATGGGGTCTGGGGGTCTCTATAGGGTCCTAGAGGGTCCTATGGGGTGTCTGGGGGGTCCCAACCCCCCCCTAACCCCTCCCCTCTCTCCCCACAGCTCTGTGGCCCCTCCCCCACCTGGAGGCCGCGCCCACCTCCCGCCCCTCCCCCACCCCCCGCCGGGGCTGTCCCTGGGCCGCCCCTCCCCCACCCCCTCCCCTCCCACCCCTCCCCCGCTGCCCCCGGACTGTGACCCCGAGGTGACCCCCGAGGACTTCCGGGTCAAGGATGACGTCATCACCAGCGTGACCACGCCAACAGGAAGTGACAACCTCATGGTGGCCACTGAAAGGGGCGTGGCCAAAGAGGGGACAGCCCCACCCACTGTCACTGGTGACCCTTTGGGAGATCTCAATGACATCAGCGATGACGTCACCACAGTGACCACGCCCCCAGGCGGTGACAATGTCCTGGCGGTCACCGATGTGGGCGTGGCCATGGAGGGCACGGCCCAACCTGATGTCACCTCTGTGGCCACGCCCCCTGGAGGTGACCCCGCCCATGACGTCACCCTGGAGGGGACAAATGATGCCAACAACTGCTCTGGGCCACGCCCCCATGACGTCATCAGTGATGTCAGCACACTGACCACGCCCCCAGGAGGTGACAATGTTTTGGCTGTCACTGAAGGGGGCGTGGCCAATGAAGGGACAGCCCAGCCTGATGTGACCTCTGACCTTGGGGACACTTTGGGACACTCTAATGACGTCATCAGTGACATCACCACTGTGACCACGCCCCCAGGAAGTGACAATGTCCTGGCGGTCACCGATGGGGGCGTGGCCTTAGAGGGGACAACCCAACCTGATGTGACCTCTGACCTTGGGGACACTTTGGGACACGGCAATTACATCATCAGTGATGTCACCACGGTGACCACGCCCCCCGGAAGCGACAATATCCTGGCAGTCACTGAAGGGGGCGTGGCCATAGAGGTCTCAGCCCCGCCCAGTGACACCGGTGACCTTTGGGGCACTTCGGAACAGCCCAATGACGTCACTGATGACGTCACCGCTGTGACCACGCCCCCAGGAAGTGACAACCTCATTGCGGTCACCGATGTGGGCGTGGCCATGGAGGGGACGGCCCAACCTGATGTCACCACCCTGACCACGCCCCCAGCGGGTGACCCCGCCCGTGACCTCGCCCTGGATGGGACAAGTGGCGCCATCAACTGCTCTGGGCCACGCCCCCATGACGTCATCAGTGATGTCAGCACACTGACCACGCCCCCAGGAAGTGACAATGTCCTGGCGGTCACTGAGGTGGGCGTGGCCATGGAAGGGACGGCCCAACCTGATGTGACCTCTGACCTTGGGGACGCCTTAGGAAACCTCAATGACATCATCGATGACGTCACCACAGTGACCACACCCCCAGGAAGTGACAATGTGCTGGTGATCACTGAGGTGGGCGTGGCCAAGGATGTGACGGAAGGTCCTGATGTCACCAGTGGCCTTGGGGACACTTTGGGAAACCTCAGTGACATCAGCGATGACGTCACCACCGTGACCACACCCCCAGGAGGTGACAACCTCATGGCGGTCACTGAAGGGGGCGTGGCCAATGAGGGGACAGCCCTGCCCACTGTCACCGCTGGCCTTGGGGACACTTTGGGACACCTCAATGACGTCACTGGTGATGTCACCACAGTGGCCACACCCCCAGGAAGTGACAATGTCCTGGTGGCCACTGAAGGGGGCGTGGCCAATGAGGGGACAGCCCCGCCCAGTGCCAACAACGACCTTGGGGACACTTCAGGACACATTAATGACGTCATCGATGACGTCACCACCTTGGTGGCACCTGTGGCCACACCCCCAGGAAGTGACAACCTCCTAGTGGCCACGGAAAGAGGCGTGGCCACAGAAGGGACAGCCCCGCCCACTGTCACTGGTGGCCCTGGGGACACATTGGGACACATCAATGACGTCATTAATGAGGTCACCACTGTGACCACGCCCCCAGGAAGTGACAACCTCATAGTGGCCACTGAAGGGGGCGTGGCCAATGAGGGGACAGCCCCGCCCAGTGTCACCACTGGCCTTGGGGACAGTTCAGGACTCATTAATGACGTCACTGATGACGTCACCGCTGTGACCACACCCCCAGGAAATGACAATGTCCCGGTGGTCACCGATGTGGGCGTGGCCATGGAGGGGACAGCCCAACCTGATGTCACCACTGTGGCCACGCCCCCTGGAGATGACCCGGCCCGTGACGTCGCCTTGGAGGGGCCAATGGGGGCCAACAACTGTTCTGTGCCACGCCCCCATGACATCATCAGTCATGTCAGCACACTGACCACGCCCCCAGGAAGTGACAATGTCCTGGCGGTCACGGAGGTGGGTGTGGCCAATGAAGGGACAGCCCAACCTGATGTGACCTCTGACCTTGGGGACACCTTAGGAAACCTCAATGACATCAGCGATGACGTCACCACGGTGACCACACCCCCAGGAAGTGACAACCTCCTAGTGGCCACGGAAAGGGGCGTGGCCACAGAAGGGACAGCCCCGCCCACTGTCACTGGTGGCTCTGGGGACACATTGGGACACATCAATGATGTCATCAGTGACGTCACCACTGTGACCACGCCCCCAGGAGGTGACAATGTCCTGGCGGTCACCAATGTGGGCGTGGCCAATGAAGGGACAGCCCCGCCCCCTGTCACTGGTGACCCTATGGGACATCTCAATGACATCAGCGATGACGTCACCACCGTGACCACGCCCTCCCCAGTTGACCCCGCCCGTGACCTCGCCCTGGACGGACCAATCAGCGCCACCAACTGCTCCGGGCCACGCCCCCATGACGTCATCACCGCCGTGACTTCCGCTGTGACGTCATCATCGCACAATGACGTCACCACAGTGGGCGGAGCCACCACCACTCCCCCAAAGGGCGACGCCATCATGGTGGCCCCGGGCGGTGACGTCATCGCCGGTGACGTCACAGGGTGTGGCCACGCCCCTCCCCCGGCCGCATTTCCGGTCACGGCTGCCCCTCCCCCGCACGGGGCCCCCGGAGGGTCAAGCCCCGCCCACTTTGGGTCGCCCCTCCCCCTTTTGACCCTCCTGCTCCTCCCCCTCCTCCTGCTCTGACCACGCCCCTTCCGCTCTGATATTTATAAGCCCCGCCCCCTTTTCAATAAAATGTGATTGGTCGCGGAGTGATGACGTCATTGTTGTGGGCGGGGCAAGGGGTGGAGTTTTAAATTTTCTTTTTTTTTTTTTTTTTTCTTAAAAAAGGAGAAAATTTGGGGAAATGGGGAAGGGGTTTGGATTTAAAAATGGGCGTGGCCTCATTCAAACCACGCCCTTTGAATGGTGAAAATCTGATTGGTCGGTCGATTATGACGTCATTGTGTGAGAGAGAGGCCCCTCCCCCAACCCTTAAATTTCAACATTTCTTCACTCCCCCCAAAAAAATTAAAAAAATAAAAATTTTAAAAATAAATTTTTTTGGGGGAAAGGTAGAAAACAAAGCGAGCGTCCAAAAAAATTAAATTAAAAAAAAATTAAAAAATTAAAAAAATTTAAAATATTAAAAATTTAAATTAAAAAATTAAAATTTTTATTGAAATATTAAAAATTAAAATTAAAAATTAAAATTACAAAAAAATTAAAAATTTAATTTAAAAATATTAAAAATTAACAATATTAAAAATTAAAAAAATTTAAACATTTTAATTTAAAATTAAAAAATAAAAAAAATTAAAATTTAAAAAAATTTTAAAAATTTCAATTTAAAAATTAAAAATTAAAAAACCACAAAATTAAAATTGCAAAAAAATTAAAATGACGTCATTGCTTGAGGTCACCCCTCCCCCACCCACAATTTCCTCTTTTCTTTTTTTTTTTTTAATTTTGGGGAAAAAAATGTTGAAATTTCAGTGTGGGGGAGGGTCAAATGGAAAAGGGGGCGTGGCCACGCACAAGCCACGCCCATTTTTGGGGGTTTTTTTGGGTATAAAAAGGTCCAAAATTTCCTCCTTTGGGGTGGGGGAGGGGCCGGAGGGGCCATGGGGTGGGGGAGGGGCCTCTGGGTGCTCTGGGCGCTCCTGGGGGCAGGTGAGAGCCCCTCCCCCACCCCAAAATTTGGAGATTTTGGGGGTTTTTTTGGGAGTTTTATAATTATTAATTTTGGTTTTTTTCTTATTATTATTTTAATTTTTTAGGGGATTTTGTTTTGATTTTAAAATTTTTCCTTTTAATTTTTTTAGGGGATTTTTTTTTGGTTTTAAAAATTTTTATTTTAATTTTTTTAGGGGATTGTTTGGGGATTTTTTTTGAGTTTTTGGGATTTTTTATGTGGATTTTTTTGGGTTTTTAAAATATTTATTGGGGGTTTTTTGGGGAAGTTTTAAATTTTCTGGGGGTTTTTTTTGAGTTTTAAAATTATTTTTGTTTTTGTTTTTTTTTTTTTGGTGATTTTTCAGGAATTTTTTGAGAGTTTTTTTTCTATATTTTTTAGGGTTTTTTTTCTGGAGATTTTTTGTGAGTTTAAAAATTATTTTTGGGGGGTTTTGTGGTTATTTTTGGGAGTTTTTGGGAATTTTTAGGGAGTTTTTTGGGGGGTTTGAAATAATTTTGGGGTTTTTTTGGGGGGGTGTTGATTTTTTGGGCTTTTTAGGTGTTTTTTGGGAGTTTTTGGTGGTTTTTAAAACATTTTTGGGGGTTTTTTTTGGGGTTTTTTGAGCGGTTTTAAAGGGGAAGGAAGTTTCCCCACCCTGCCCGTGGTGGGGGAGGGGCCGGAATTTGGCAGATTTTTGGGGGTTTTTTCGGTTTTATTTCAGATTTTTTATTTTTTTTTCTTTTGATTTTTTTTTTTGGAGATTTTTGGGGGGAATTTTTGGGAATTTTTGGCTTTTTTTGGGGGGGAATTTGATTTCGGATTTTCTTGTGTGTTTTTAAATTATTTTTTTAATTTTAAAATTTATTATTGTTGTTGTTATTTATTTTATTTTATTTTATTTTATTTTATTTTATTTTTAGGCTTTTTTTGTTGTGTTTTTTATTTTTTATTTTATTATTAATATTATATTTTTTGGGATTTTTAAATTTTTTTTTTTTATTTATTTTATTATTATTATTATATTTTGGGGGGATTTTTAAATTTTTTTTTAATTTTATTTTTATTATTTTTATTATTTTGGGGGGATTTTTTTTTTTTTTTTTTTTGTTATTATTATTATATTTTGGGGGATTTTAAATTTTTTTTTAATTTTTATTTTTTACTTTTTATTCTTTTTTTTTTTTAGTTTTTTCTGGGGTTTCTTTGGAAATTTTTGAGGCTTTTTTTTGAGCTAAAATTTTATATATTTTCTATTCTCACCCCTCCCCCCCTTTAGGCCCCGCCCTTTTGTGCCCTCGCTGTGACGTCACTTCCGTTTGCCGCCGCACGACCCTCACCACCCTCAAAGGTCAAAATTCACCCCCAAAACCCCCCAAAACCCCCCAAAAATCCCCCAAAATCCCCTCGGGGGTGACCTTTGACCTTTGCCCCGCCCCCAGACGGCCGGGAATGGCGGCAGGAGCAAACCGGATGTGACGTCATCGGCGCGCCGGAAGTCCTCATCACCTTCCGGTCCCACGGGGAGTTGGTGACGTTGTGGGCGGAGCCCGGAGGGGGCGGGGACAAGGAGGGGGCGGGGCCTGGAGGGGGCTCAGACCACGCCCCTTTTCTGCCCCCACCCCAGACAGGTGAGAGATGGGGGGGGGTTATACTGGTTTATACTGGGTTATACTGGTTTATACTGGTTTGGACTGGTTTACACTGGTTTATACTGGTCTATACTGGGCTATAATGGGTTATACTGGATTATACTGGTTTATATTGGTTAATATTGGTTAGACTGGGTTAGACTGGTTTATACTGGTTTATACTGGTTTATACTGGGATATAATGGATTATACTGGTTTATACTGGTTTATACTGGTTTTACTGGTTTATATTGATTATAATGGGTTTTACCTGGTTGATACTGGTTATTCTGGGTTATACTGGTTTTTACTGGGTTATACTGGTTTTACATTGATTTATACTGGTTTATATTGGTTAGACTGGGTTAGACTGGTTCGGATTAGTTTGGACTGGTTTATACTGGGTTATACTGGTTTATACTGGGTTAGACTGGTTATACTGGTTTATACTGGTCTAAACTGGGATATACTGGATTATACTGGTTTATATTGGTTTATACTTGTTCTAACCTATTCTCACTGGTTTATACTGGTTTATACTGGTCCATACTGGTTTATACTGGTTTAGACTGGTTTATATTGGTTACAGTGGGTTATACTGGTTTATACTGGATTATAATGGTTTATATGGTTTATACTGGTCCGTACTGGTTTTATATTGATTTATACTGGTTTATACTGGTTTAGACTGGTTTTTACTGGTTGATGGTGGTTTGGACTGGTTATACTGGTTTATACTGGTTTATACTGGTCCATACTGGCCGACAGGGCGCCCCCTGCAGTGCCCGACCTGCGACAGCTCCGACGGCTCCTGCGGGCGCCCCCTGGCGGCCCTGCCCTGCCCCCGCCCCCAAGACCTCTGCATTGACGTCATCACCCGGCGACCGCACGGAGGTGGGCGGGGCCTGCGGGGGGGCGGGGCCGGGAGGGGGTTTGGGGGGTGGGGGAGGGGGTAAAGTGGGTGAGGGGTCAGAGAAAGGGGGAGGGGTCTTAGAAAAGGGGGAGGAGCCACAATAAAATATAACAATGTGGGTGTGGCACTAAAAGGGGGTGTGGCCACAAAAGGGGTGGAGTTTTTCCCATCCAGGTGGGCGGAGCCTGAACAGTGGGAGGAGCCAAACCAAAAAAGGGCGTGGCCACAACCTTCAAGCACATCTCTACAAAAAGGGGGCGTGGTTTTCAGGCCGGAGTGGGCGTGGCCTCACCCCTGACCACGCCCCCTTTCCCCAGAGGGGGCGGAGCGGCTCAGGGGGTGTGGCCGGGCCGGGACCTGCCGGGGCCTCGTGGCCTTTGACTCCGGGAGGGGCCGAGGGGTGGAGCTTCAGTGCTGTGACCGCCCCCAGTGCGGCCTGGGTGAGACTGGGGGGACTGGGAGGGACTGGTTTATACTGGGAGAGGGTTTGGGGGGACTGGGACAAACTGGGACAAACTGGGACAAACTGGGACAAACTGGGAGTTACTGGGAAGGAGCTGCAGTTCCCAAAGCCGCCACCAGGGGGAGCCATAAATACACTGGGAGTTCATTGGGGGGAACTGGGATAAACTGGGATGGACTGGTTTATACTGGGAGGGACTGGGAGGGAACTGGTTCACACTGGGATATACTGGGAGGGGTCTCAGGGTGACTGGGATCACACTGGTTTATACTGGTTTATACTGGTTTATACTGGTTTATACGGGTTTATACTGGTCCATACTGGTTTATACTGGTTTACAGTGGTTTTACTGGTTTATACTGGTCTATACTGGACTATACTGGTCTATACTGGTCCACACTGATCTATACTGGTTTATACTGGTTTATAATGATTTATACTGGTTCTAACTGGTTCTTACTGGTCTATTCTGGTGCAGGGGCGGGGCCTCCCTCCGGCCTGAGCTGTTGGGGCAGCGATGGCCCCGCCCCTTTGGGCGGCGACCCCCAAGTGCTTCGATGTGGGGCAGGAAGGACCCGCTGCGCCACGGCCTGGGGGCACGGTGGGGACTGGGGGGGGTCTATGGGGGGATCTATGGGGCTGGGGGAGATCTATGGGTCACTATGGGGTCTCTATGGGTCACTATGGGGTTTCTATGGGGCTGGGAGTTTTCTATGGGGGGATCTATAGGGGATCTGTGGGGCTGAGGGATCTCTCTATGGGTCTCTCTATGGGGAAGGGAGGGTCCTATGGGGTCTCTATGGGGTTTCTGTGGGGCTGGGGGAGATCTATGGGGCTCTATGGGGCTGGGAGGGTCCTATGTGGGTCGCCATGGGGTCTCTATGGGGCTCTATGGGGGATCTACGGGGCTGGGAGTTCTCTGTGGGGTCTCTATGGGGGTCTCCATGGGGCAGAGGATCACTCTATGGGGCTGGGGGTCTCTCTATGGGTCTCTATGGGGTTTCTATGGGTCTCTATGGGGCTGGGGGGTCTCTATGGTTCTCTATGGGTCAGGGCTCTCTCTATGGGGCAGAGCTGTGGGTCCCGCCCCACATCTCAGCCCCACATTTCCCCCCCAGGTCCCTCGGGGGAGCCGTGGCTGGTTCGGGGCTGCGCGACCCCCGAGTGGTGCCGGGAGCCCGTGGGGCTGGGGGGGCTCTGGGGGGGAGATGTGGGGCAGGAGGATTCTATGGGGCAGGGCCCTATGGGGCAGAAATCTATGGGGCAGAATTTGGGGCTGGGAGGATCTATGGGGCAGGATTCTATGGGGCAGGGGGGATATGTGGGGCAGAGTAAAATGGGGCAGGGAGGATCTATGGGGCAGGGAGGATCTATGGGGCCAAGGGACTCTATGGGGCAGGGATCTGTGGGGCAGGATTCTATAGGGCAAGGGGGTTTTATGGGGCAGAAATCTATGGGTCAGGAATCTATGGGGCAGGAGGGATCTATGGGGCTGCGCTGCTGCCGCGGCCGTTTCTGTAACTCCCTCCCCGGCGACCCCTCCCCCACCCCCAGCTCCGCCCCTCCCCCCTCCTGCCCCTCCCCCTCCTGCTGCTCCTTCCCCCCCTCGCTGCCCCACAAGTTTAATGTGGGGCCGGTCCCGCCCCATAGATCCGGCCCTGGGGGGGCAGGAGGGATCTATGGGGCAGGAGGGATCTATGGGGCAGGATTCTATGGGGCAGGATTCTATGGGGCAGAGCTGGGGGGTTTCTATGGGTTTTTCCATGAGGTTTTTCTATGGGGCAGAGCTCTAGGGCAGAGCTGTGGGGTTTTCTATGGGGCAGAGCTTTAGGATCTTGCTATGGGGCAGAGCTGTGGGGTTTTCTATGGGGCAGAGCTATGGGGCAGAGCTTTAGGACCTCGCTATGGGGCACAGAACACTCGCTATGGGGCAGGAGGGGATCTATGGGCCGGAGAACACTCTCTATGGGGCGGAGTCACCTCTCTATGGGGCGGGAACACTCTCTATGGGGCGGGGAACACTCTCTATGGGGCGGGAACACTCTCTATGGGGCGGGAACACTCTCTATGGGGCGGAGTCACCTCTCTATGGGGCGGGGACCCCTCGGGGCGCCCCACCCCGACCCCGCCCTGGTCCCGGCGCCCATAAATGGGGCGGGCTCTGCCCCACAGATCCCGGGGCCGGGCCGAGATGTGGGGCAGGGCCGGGATGTGGGGCAGGGCCGCCATGGGGCCGCTGCTGCTGCTGCTGCTGCCGCCAGGTACTTGGGGGGCACTTGGGGGGCGGTTGTGGGGCAGGGGGGGGTGTGGGAGGGTCTGGGGTTGTGGGGCAGGGGGGTGGAAGGGGAGGGTGTGGGGCAGGGGGGGTTTGGGGTCAGATCTATGGGGCAGAGGATCAGATCTATGGGGCAGGAAGGTGTCAGGGGTCAGATCTATGGGGCAGGGAGGGTTTGGGGGTTTGGGGGTCAGATCTATGGGGCAGGGGGGGGGTGTCAAGGCTGAAATCTATGGGGCAGGGCTCAGATCTGTGGGGCAAAGGGTTCCAGGGCTGTGATCTGTGGGGTAGAGCGTTCCGGGGCTCAGATCTATGGGGCAGGGGCTGTCAGGGCTAAGATCTGTGGGGCAGAGGCGCTATGGGGCAGAAATGAGGATATTTGCGGTCAGATCTGTGGGGCAGGGGAGTTGTCAGGGGTCAGATCTGTGGGGCAGGGAGGTGCCGGGGGACTGTGGGGCAGCAGATGTGGGGCAGGGGGGTGTCAGGGCTGAAATCTGTGGGGCAGGGCTCAGATCTATAGGGCAGGGGAGTACTGAGGTTCACATCTATGGGGTGGAGGTTTCGGGACTCAGATCTATGGGGCAGGGGAGTGCTGGGGGTCAGATCTATGGGGCAAGGCTCAGCTCTATGGGGCAGGGCTGTGATCTATGGGGCAGGGGGGTATTGAGGCTCAGCTCCATGGGGCAGGGGGTGCCAGGGGTCTGATCTATGGGGCAGAGCTCAGATCTATGGGGCAGGGGGGTATTGAGGATCACCTCTATGGGTTGAAGGTTTTAGGTATGAGATCTATGGGGCAGGGCTCAGCTCTATGGGGCAGAGATTGCTCTATGGGGCAGGGGGTATTTAGTCTCACATCTATGGGTCAGGGATCTCTCTATGGGTCAGGGATCTCTCTATGGGTCAGGGATCACATCTATGGGGCAGGGGGTATTTAGGATCAGATCTATGGGTCAGGGATCACATCTATGGGTCAGGGATCCCTCTATGGGTCAAGGGGTACCGGGGATCCCTCCATGGGTCGCGGGTTTTGGGGCTCAGCTCTATGGGGCAGGGGGTATTGAGGTTCACATCTATGGGTCAGGGATCCCTCCATGGGTCGCAGGTTTCGGGGCGCGCCGTGGGTCGGGCCCGGGACAGGCCGGGGCAGGTTGGGGCCCCGTGGGGAGGGCGCGGCCCCGGGACAGGACAGGGACGGGATGGGTGGGGCAGGACTTGTGGGGTGGGGCAGAGGTGTGGGGCACTGACGTGTGTGTCAATGTGTGGGGCAGGTGGGGACATGTGGGGCTGGGTGGGGACGGGTGGGGTGAGTGATGTGTGGGGCAGGCTGTGACTTGTGGGTCAGTGTGTTGGGCGTTGATGTGTCACTGATGTGTGGGGCTGGTGACGTGTCAATGTGTGGGGCAGCCACTGATGTGTGGGGCAATGTGTGGGGCAATGACATGTGTGGGGCAGGCAGTGAGCTGTGGGTCAGTGTGTGGGGCAGGTGATGTGTGGGGTGAGGGACTTGTGGGGCGCTGATGTGTGGGGCAGTGAGCTGTGGGTCACTGATCTATGGGTCAATCTATGGGTCAATCACTGATCTATGGGTCACTGATCTGTGGGTCCCTAATCTATGGGGCAGTCACTGATCTATGGGTCACTGATGATGATGTGGGTCAATCTGTGGGTCACTAATCTATGGGTCACTCTATAGGTCAGTCTATGGGTCACGAATCTATGGGTCAGTCACTAATCTATGGGTCACTGATCTATGGGTCAGTCACTGATCTATGGGTCAATCCATGGGTCAGGCTCTCTGGGTCTCCAATGCCTGAGCTGTGGGTCAGTCCCTGATCTATGAGTCACTGATCTGTGGGTCATTGATCTATGGGTCACTGATCTGTGGGTCACTGACCTATGGGTCAATCCATGGGTCAGGCTCTCTGGGTCTGCAGTGCCTGAGCTGTGGGTCAGTCTATGGGTCAGTCACTAATCTATGGGTCAATCCATGGGTCAGGCTCTCTGGGTCTGCAGTGCCTGAGCTGTGGGTCAGAGGACGGCGGGCGCTGCCGTGGGGCCACCAACGTCTCCTGCCCCACGGAGAGCGACGTGTGCACCGAGGCCCTGGCGGCCGTCACCTGGAGTGAGTGTGGGGTGCCTGTGGGGCAGGTGTGGGGCAGGTGTGGGGCAGGTGTGGGGCACCTGTGGGGCAGGTGTGGGGCAGGTGTGGGGCAGGTGTGGGGCAGGTGTGGGGCAGGTGTGGGGTGGGATATGGGGCAGGTGTGGGGCACCTGTGGGGCAGGTTTGGGGCACCTGTGGGGCAGGTGTGGGGCAGGTGTGGGGCAGGTGTGGGGCAGGTGTGAGGCAGGTGTGGGGCACCTGTGGGGTGGGATATGGGGCAGGTGTGGGGCACCTGTGGGGTGGGATATGGGGCAGGTGTGGGGCAGGTGTGGGGCGGGATGTGGGGCAGGTGTGGGGCGGGATGTGGGGCAGGTGTGGGGCGGGATGTGGGGCAGGTGTGGGGCAGGTGTGGGGTGGGATGTGGGGCAGGTGTGGGGCAGGTGTGGGGTGGGATGTGGGGCAGGATATGGGTGTGGCCATATGGGCGTGGCCAGGTGGGTGTGGCCATAAAAGGGGCGTGGCCATAAAGGGGCGTGGCCACATGACCATGTCCATATATGTAAATTATGGGCGTGGCTTTAGGGGCGTGTCCATCATTATAATGTCCATAGGGGTCAATTATGGGCGTGGCCATAGAGGTCACTTGTTGGGCGTGTCCAAAGGGGGCGTGTCCATAGGGGCTCCCATGACCCCTGTGTGACCTCTGACCCCTGTGTGACCCCTCTCTCCAGGCCACGGTCACTTTTTCCTGGGTGGGCGTGGCTGTGGGCGTGGCCAGCCGGGGGCCTTAGCCCGGGCCCTGGAGCTGCCGGGCGTCGTCGTGTTTGAGCGGCGCCGGAACTGCCGGGGGGACTCGTGTAACGACCACCTGCCCATGGGGGACACCGGGGGACTGACCCTGACAGGTACCGGGGACTGGGAGGGGACTGGGATAAACTGGGACAAACTGGGACAAACTGGGAGTTACTGGGAAGGAGCTGCAGTTCCCAAAGCCGCCACCAGGGGGAGCCATAAATACACTGGGAGTTCATTGAGGGGAACTGGGATAAACTGGGATGGACTGGGAGGGAATTAAGGGGAACTGGGAGGGCCTGGGAGGGGATTGGGAAGGACTGGGATATACTGGGGTAAACTGGAATAAACTGGGATTTACTGGGAATGAGTTACAGCCTCGTATGGGGGCACTGGGAGGGAACTGGTTTATACTGGGATAAACTGGGAGGGGATTTTGGGATTCTGGGAGGCAACTGGGACTTACTGGGAGTGACCCCACTGACCCCACTGACCCCTCCCAGCCAACGCCACGTCTCGGACCCCGAATGGCCTGAGGTGTTACGGCTGCCCCGGGGACGGGCCCTGCGACCCCGAGGACGTCGTCGAGTGCTACGATGACCAGCGGGGCTGTTTCCATGGCAACGTCACCCTGCGCATGGGTGGGTGACAATATCGGGGTTCCCTCGGCTTTAATTCACCTTTTTTCCTGTTTTTTTCCCCATTTTTTTCCCATTTTTTCCCATTTTTTTCTGATTTTTTCCTCTTTTTTTTTCCTTTATTTTTTTCTGATTTTTTTCCCATTTTTTTCTGATTTTTTCCTCATTTTTTCCCATTTTTTTTCTGATTTTTTTCCAATTTTTTCCCCATTTTTTCGTCATTTTTACCAATTTTTTCCTTATTTTTTCCATTTTTTCCTTTTTTTTTCCCCATTTTTTTCCCATTTTTTATCATTTTTTCCCATTTTTTCCTAAATTTTTTCCAATTTTTTCCCCATTTTTCCCCATTTTTCTACCTTTTTTCTACTATTTTAAAATATTTTTCCCATTTTCCCCCATTTTCCTGCCATTTTCTTCCGTCACGTTTCCCATCCTTTTTCCCCTTCAAGTTTTCTGCCATTTTTCCCGTTTTTCTGCCATTTTTTCCCATTTTTTGCCATTTTCTCCCCTCATCTTTTCCGCCCTTTCCCCCTCCCATTTTCCCGACATTTTTTCCTGTTTTTGTCCTTTTTTCCCCCTATTTTTTCCCCATTTTTCCACCATTTCTCCTCTCGTGCTTCCCATCATTTTCCCCCCATTTTCCTGTCATTCTTTTTCTCATTTTCCTGCCTTTTTTTCCCATTTTTTTCCTCATTTTTTCCCCTTTTGTTTCCCATTTTGTCTCATTTTTTCCCCATTTTTTCCCATTTTTCTGCCATTTATTTCCTCATTTTTCCCCATTTTTTACCCTATTTCTTTTCCCATTTTTCCCCCATTTCCCCCCCATTTTTCCCCATTTTTCCACCATTTTCCTACCATTCCTTTTCTCATTTTCCTCCCATTTTCCTCCATTTTTTTTCGTTTTTCCCTTTTCCCCCCCATTTTCCCCCATTTTCCCCCTTTTATTTCCCATTTTTTCCCATTTTTCCGCCATTTTTTCCCCATTTCCCCCCCTCCCATTTTCCCCCGTCCAGGTGTGTCCTAACCCTGACCCCGCCCCTTTTGCAGGTAACCTCACCTGGTTCCGGGAGCTCTGGGGTTGTGCCCCCGAAGGCTCCTGTTCCCGGGAGCGCCGCGGGGACGACTCCGCCTCCCTCGTCGGCTCCTGTTGTCATGGCGACCTCTGCAACCGCCCCCCGGGCAATAAAACCTTCTTCTCGCCCGACCTGCCCCGTCTGGAGCTCCTCCCGCACGGCCACGCCCCCACGGCCACGCCCAAAAACGTCACCGCCATCGGTGGGGGCGTTAATGTCACCCAGGACAAGATGGCCGCCACCGGCAGTGGGGACAAAATGGCCGCCCCCAGTGGGAGGAGAGCAAGTGGGGGTAAGATGGCCGCCGGAAACAAGATGGATGATGGGAACAAGAGGGATGATGGGAACAAAATGGTTGATGGGAACAAGAGGGATGATGGACACAAAATGGAGGATGGAGACAAAATGGCTGCCAGAAAGAAGATGGAGGATGGAAACAAAATGGTGGACAGAGACAAAATGGCCACTGGAAACAAGATGGATGACGGAAACAAAATGGCTGACAGGAACAAGATGGATGACGGAAACAAGATGGTTGAAGGGAACAATATGGCTGCCGGTCACGCGGCCCCCGGGCGGCCAATGGGACGCAAGGACGGCACCAAGGGGCCGGTGGGGCGGGGCCAAGCCTTGGGTGGGGCCGGGTGGCTCCTCCCCTTCCTGTTGTGGCCCCTCCTTCACTGAAAGGGGCGTGGCCAAGCCCTGAGGGGGCGGGGCCAAGCCCTGAGGGGGCGGGGCCAAGCCGTGAGGGGCGTGACCAAGCCCTGAGGGGGCGAGTCAAGCCCTGAGGGGGCGGGGCCAAGCCCTGAGGAGGCGTGACCAAGCCCTGAGGGGGCGTGGCCAAGCCCTGAGGGGGCGTGACCAAGTCCTGAGGAGGCGGGGCAATAAAGGGCTCTGGTGGAAAGTGTCGGAGTTGTTTTTATTTTGGGGAAAATTGGGGATTTTGGACAAATTTTTTGTTGGTTTAAAAAAGTTAAATAAATTGGTTTTTCCCTTAAATTTCAACCCATTAAATAGTAGAATAATAATAATAATAACAATAGGAAATTATAATAGTAATAATGGTTTAAGGGTAATAGAACGATAATAATAGTAATAATAATTGAAATTATTATTAATAGTAATAGTAATTAATTAATAGTAACTAAAATACTCATAGTAATAATATTGTTATTAATAATATAATAATTACTATTAGTATTATAATTACTATTACTATTAATTAATTAATTACTATTAATTGTCATTACTATTAATACTATTATTATTAATAGTAATTATGATTGTCATTACTATTATTATTGTATTACCCTTAAGCCATTACTATTATAATTTATTATTATTATTATTATTATAGTATTAAATAATGAATTGATTTAATTTAATTAATTTAATTTAATAATTTAATTTAATAATTTAATCCAATTTAATAATTCAATCGATTTAATGATTAAATTAAATTAATCATTAAATCGATTTAATAATTAAAATAATTTAATCAAATAATTTAATTTAATTAATTGTAAATTGAAATAAATCGCATTAATTTTAATTATTTAATGTCATCAACCAAAGCTCATTAGGGCCCCTCCCCCACAGTCCCTCCCTCCCCAAAAAATGACGAAAAAAGGAGATTTTTGTCCCAAAAAAACCCTTTAATAAATTACAACAAACAGAAATAACCCGGGGGGGGCTCCCAGTGCTCCCAGTAAAGGTTTGGGGGGTCCCAGTTGGGTTTTGGGGGGAAAAATGGGAAAAAAATGGGGAAAAATGGAAAAAATTGGGAAAAAATGGGGAAAAATGGGGAAAAAATGGGGAAAAAATGGGGAAAAATAGGAAAAAAATGGGGAAAAAATGGGGAAAAATGGGAGAAAAATGGGGAAAAAATGGGAAAAAAATACAGAAATCAGGAAAAAATGTTGGGATGAACATGAAGGGAAAAATGGCGGGAAAACGTGAGGGGGAAAAATGGCGGGAAAACGTGAGGGGGGAAAAAGGGCGGGAAACGTGAGGGGAGAAAATGGCGGGAAAACGTGAGGGGGAAAAAATGGCGGGAAAACGTGAGGGGAGAAAATGGCGGGAAAACGTGAGGGGAGAAAATGGCGGGAAAACGTGAGGGGAGAAAAATGGCGGGAAAACGTGAGGGGAGAAAAATGGCGGGAAAACGTGAGGGGAGAAAAATGGCGGCAAGACACGAGGGGGGGGAAAACGGCAGAAAAATGTAGGAAAAATAGGTAAAAAATGGGAAAAAAAATGGGAAAAAAAAAAGGGAAAAAAATTCAGAAATAGGAAAATACTTTTGTGAGGACAGAAAGGGGTCAGAAGTTCCCCCCGTCGCGGGTGACGGTGAGCACGGCGTCCATCCAGATGCGCAGGGCCTCGGCGCTGGGCGCCACCAGCCAGAAGAGCCGCTCAAACGTCTTCAGGCAGAACGTCAGACGGGGGGCGGGGCTCTGGAGGCGGGGCCTCGGTTAGGGGGCGGGGTTATGGGGCAGGGGGCGGGGCTTGGGGTTAGGGGGCGGGGCTGACCCATAGAGACCCATAGATCCCAACTTGACCCATAGGAACCCCTATAGAGCCCCTATAGAGCCCCATAGATTCCCCCCATAGGACCCTCTGAGCCCCATAGGGCCCCATAGAGACCCCCATAGGGACCTCCCAGCCCCATAGAAACCCATAGAAAACCCATAGAGCCCCATAGACACCCCATAGTGCCCCATAGACACCCCATAGAGACCCCACAGAGCCCCATAGGACCCTCCCAGCCCCATAGAAACCCCCCAGCTCCCCCCCAGCCCCACAGATCTCCCCATAGCGACCCATAGACACCCCATAGTGACTCATAGAGAACTCCCAGCCCCATAGAGACCCCATAGATCCCCCTCTGCCCCACAGATCCCCCCATAGCGACCCATAGAAACCCCATAGAGACCCCATAGGACCCTCCCAGCCCCACAGATCCCCCTATAGAGACCCATAGAGCCCCATAGATCCCCCTCTGCCCCATAGATCCCCCTCTGCCCCATAGATCCCCCCCAGCCCCACAGATCCCCCCCATAGAGCCCCATAGAAACCCCATAGAGCCCCATAGAAACCCCACAGAGCCCCATAAGACCCTCCCAGCCCCATAGAAACCCCATAGACACCCCATAGATCCCCCCATAGCAACCCATAGAAACCCCATAGAGCCCCATAGGGACCTCCCAACCCCATAGAGCCCCATAGAAACCCCATAGTGACCCATAGAGAACTCCCAGCCCCATAGAGAGACCCATAGAGAGACCCCAGCCCTATAGAGACCCCATAGATCCCCCCATAGAAACCCCATAGAGCCCCCCCAGCCCCACAGATCCCCCCATAGCGACCCCACAGACACCCCATAGGACCCTCCCAGCCCCATAGAAACCCCATAGACACCCCATAGATCCCCCCATAGCAACCCATAGAAACCCCATAGACACCCCATAGGACCCTCCCAACCCCATAGAAACCCCATAGAGGCCCATAGAGCCCCATAGAAACCCAATAGTGACTCATAGAGAACCCCCAGCCCCACAGATCCCCCCATAGAGACCCCATAGAGCCCCATAGGACCCTCCCAGCCCCATAGACCCCCCATAGATCCCCCTCTGCCCCACAGATCCCCCCCATAGAGACCCATAGAAACCCCATAGAGACTCATAGACACCCCATAGAGCCCCATAGTGACCCATAGAAACCCCCATAGAAACCCCCATAGAGAACTCCCAGCCCCATAGAGATCCCATAGATCCCCCCATAGAAACCCCATAGATCCCCCTCTGCCCCACAGATCCCCCCCATAGAGCCCCATAGAGACTCCATAGAGCCCCATAGGACCCTCCCAGCCCCACAGAAACCCCCCAGCTCCCCCCCAGCCCCACAGATCCCCCCATAGAAACCCCATAGAGCCCTATAGAAACCCAATAGAAACCCCACAGAGCCCCATAGGACCCTCCCAGCCCCATAGAAACCCCCCAGAACCCCCTCAGCCCCACAGATTTCCCCCTCTCACCTTCCCGGCCGCCCTCCCCGGGTCGTACCAAACCTCCTCAATGGCCTGGAAGTAAATGACCCCCTTGAGCTTCGTCTGGGCCTGGTCTGGGGGGGACAGGACACGGTTGGGGGACCCCAAAAAACACCCCAAAATTCACTTCGGGCGCCTCAAAAACCCAAAATCCCGAAATTCTTGAAATTCTGAATTTTTGTCCCAAATCTTGTCTTAAAATCTGCTTTGGGTCCCTCAAAAACTGAACCTGAACCACCCAAAAATTCACATTAAACCCCCAAAATTCAACCAAAACATCCTAAAATCCATCTTGGATTCTCCAAATTCACCTTAAATGCCCAAAAATTCACATTGAAACCCCAAATTCCCCTTAAATCCCCAAAAATCCACCCTGGACCCCCCAAATTCCCCCCAAAATCCCCAAAATCCACCTTGAAACTCCCAAAATCCACCCAAAATCCACCCAAAATTCACCTTAAATCACTCAAAATTCACTTTAATCCCCCAAAAATCCACCCAAAACTTCCCAAAATCCACTTTGAACCCCAAAATCCACCTTAAATCCCCAAAAATCCACCCCAAACATCCCAAAATCCACTTTAAATTCCCAAAAATTCCCCTTAAATCCTCAAAAATCCACATTAAACCCCCAAAAATCCACCCTGGACCGCCCAAAAATCCCCATTAAATTCATAAAATCCACATTAAACCCCCCAAATTCCCCTTAAATCCCCAAAAACCCACCCCTTGACTTCCCAAAATCCACTTTAATCCTCCAAAAATCCATCCCAAACTTCCCAAAAATCCACTTTAAATCTCCAAAAATTCCCCTTAAATCCCCCAAATCCACATTAAACCCCCAAAAATCCACATTAAACCCCCAAAATTTCCCCTTAAATCCCCAAAATCCACCCTGGACCTCCCCAAAAATTCCCCTTAAATACCCAAAAATCCACATTAAACCCAAACAATTCCTCTTAAATCCCCAAAAATTCACCCAAAACACCCCAAAATTCACCTTAAATCTCCCCAAAAATTCCCCTTAGATCCCCAAAAATCCACTTTAAACCCCAAAATCTACCAAAACCCCCCAAAAATTCACTCAAACAGCCCAAAAATTCACCTTAAATCCCCAAAAATCCACCCCAAACTTCCCAAAATCCACTTTAAACCCCCAAAATCCACTCTAGACCCTCCAAAATCCATCCTGGACACTCCAAAATCCACCCAAAACACCCCAAAATCCACTTTAAACCCCCAAAAATCCACATTAATCCCCCAAATCCACTTTAAACCCCAAAATCTACCAAAACCACCCCAAAAATTCACCCTGGATCCCAAAAATCCACCCAAAACATCCCAAAATTCACATTAAACCCCCAAAAATCCACATTAAAACCCCCAAAATTTCCGTGAAATCCCCAAACCCACCCCTTGACTTCCCAAAATTCACTTTAATCCCCCAAAAATCCACCCCAAAACACCCCAAAATTCACATTAAACCCCCCAAATTTTCCCCTTAAGTCCCCCAAATCCACTTTAAACCCCCAAACCCCCCCAAAATCCACCCAAAACCCCCCAAAAACTTAAAATAAATTGAATTTTTGTACCCCCATAATAGGCCAGGACCCTCCTGTGCGGGTCCAGGTGGAACCAGCGGCGCCTCCAGGTTTTGATCCTTCCCCCCATTTTGGTGAGAGGCCCCCGCAGGGACCCCCCCAAAATCCTGAGCCCCCCCACGGCCTCGGGACGGTGACCCCGGGAGCGGAGAGCGACCAGGAGGTCGGGCTAAAAAAATCACAAAAAAAGTGAAATTTTTGGGGGAATTTTTGGGATTTTTGGGGGGTTTTTTTGGGGATTTTTTGGGGATTTTTTTGGATTTTTTTCTGATTTTTTTTTGGATTTTTTTTCTGATTTTTTGGGGATTTTTCTGGGTTTTTCGAGGGATTTTTTGGGGAATTTTGGGATTTGTTTCTGATTTTTTACAGGATTGTTTTGGGATTTTTTGGTGGATTTTTTGGGATTTTTTTGGGATTTTTTTTGGATTTTTTGGGGTTTTTTTCTGATTTTTTCTGATTTTTTTGGGATTTTTTTCTGATTTTTTGGGGATTTTTTGGGGATTTTTTTGAGATTTTTTTGGATTTTTTTCTGATTTTTTGGGGATTTTTTGGGGTTTTTTTTACAGGATTTTTTGGGGATTTTTTCTGATTTTTAGGGGAATTTTTGGGGATTTTTAGGGGATTTTTTTGGATTTTTTACAGGAATTTCTTGGGATTTTTTTCTGATTTTTTTTTGATTTTTTTCTGATTTTTTGGGGATTTTTTTGGGATTTTTTACAGGATTTTTTGGGATTTTTTTCTGATTTTTTTCTGATTTTTTTCTGATTTTTTTGGGGATTTTTTGGGGATTTTTTGGGGATTTTTTGGTGAATTTTTGGGGATTTTTACAGGATTTTTGGGGATTTTTTTTCTGATTTTTGGGGGATTTTTTCTGATTTTTTAGGGGGATTTTTTGTGAATTATTTGGGATTTTTCTGGGTTTTTTGGGGATTTTTTTTCAGATTTTTTGGGGATTTTTACAGGATTTTTTTGGGATTTTTTTTCTGATTTTTACAGGATTTTTTGGGGATTTGTTTGGGGGAATTTTTTGGGGATTTTTGATGTATTTTTGGGGTTTTTTTTGGAGTTAATTTTGGGGATTTTTTGAAGAATTTTTTTTGGAATTTTCTGGGATTTTGAGGAGTTAATTTTGGGGGGTTGGGAAATTTTTTTGGATTTTTTTAGGTGAATTTTCGGGGATTTTGGGAGGTTTTTTGGGGTTTATGAGTGAATTTTTTGGGAAATTTTTGCGGGATTTTTTGGTGACTTTTTGGAATTCTTTTTATGAATTTTTGGGGGATTTTTTGAGAATTTTTTGGATTTTTTTTTTATTTTATTTTTTTGAGAATTTTTTGGATATTTTGGTGAATTACCGAAAATTCACCATTTTTTTTCCTCACCTCGGGAGGGGGCGTGGCCTGGTCTACAGTGGGCGTGGCCTGGGCTGGAGGGGGCGTGGCCTCAGCAGAAATGGGCGTGTCCTTGGTGGGCGTGGCCTCTGTGGGCGTGGCCTTGGCAGCTTTTCGGGCCTCCTGGAGAGAAAAGGGGGAAGATTTAGGAGGAAATGGCCCCAAAAACTCCCAAAATCACCCCCAAAAAAGCCCCAAAATTACCTCAAAAATCACCCCAAAACCACCCAAAATTATCCAAAAATCAGCCCAAAAATTGTCCCAAAATCACCCCAAAAAATACCCCAAAATTGCCAAAAAAATCCCCCTAAAAATCATCCTAAAATTACCCCAAAAAACCACAAAATTACCCCCAAAAAACCCCAAAAATCTCCCCAAAATCAACCCCCAAAAAAGCCCCGAAATCACCACAAATTACCCCAAAAATCCCCCTAAAAATCACCCAAAAATCCTCCCAAAAAATCCCCAAAATCACCCCCAAAAAAGCCCAAAAATCACCACAAATTACCCCAAAAATCCCCATTAAAATCCCCCAAAAAATCCCCAAAATTCCCGCCAAAAACCCCTCTGACCACGCCCACCCCAAACCCCGCCCACCCCATTTACAAACCAGCCCCTAATTTACATAAACCACGCCCACTCCTCAAAACCACACCCCCATTACATCATCAAACTCACTCTCTAACCCCGCCCCCTTTTAAGCCACGCCCCTTCCCATTCACACATCACATACAAAGCCACGCCCTCGCAGACTAAACCACGCCCCTCTGGCTAAGCCACGCCCCCTCTGGCTAAGCCACGCCCCCTACCCGGGCCGCCAGGAGTCGCTCTCGCTCGGCCAAAGCTTCTCTGACCCGACGCTCCAGTTCGGCCAGTTGGAGACACGTACTGGGGGAACTGGGAGTGACTGGGGGGGACTGGGGGGGATTTGGGGGGGACTGGGGGGGGACTGGGAGTGACTGGGGGAACTGGGAGTGACTGGGGGGGACTGGGAGTGACTGGGACAAACTGGGACAAACTGGGAGTTACTGGGAAGGAGCTGCAGTTCCCAAAGCCGCCACCAGGGGGAGCCATAAATACACTGGGAGTTCATTGAGGGGAACTGGGAGGGGACTGGTTTATACTGGGATAAACTGGGAGGGACTGGGAGTGATTGGGAGGAACTGGGATGGACTGGGATAAACTGGGAGGGGACTGGGAGTTACAAACTGGGACAAACTGGGAGTTACTGGGAAGGAGCTGCAGTTCCCAAAGCCGCCACCAGGGGGAGCCATAAATACACTGGGAGTTCATTGGGACAATTTTGGGTCCAATTTTTAGTCATTTTTGAGTCAAATTTGTGTCAATTTTGGGTCAATTTTGAGTCAATTTTTGGGACAATTTTTGGTCAATTTTTTGGGACAATTTTGGGTCATTTTTTGGGTGTTTTAGGGTCACTTTTGGGGTCAGTTTTGGGGTCCCCTCACCTGTAGGATTCGGGGTCCAGCTGAAGTGCCAGAGCTCCTGAGGGGGGAGGGGAGGGGAAAAATGAGACCTCCCCTGGACCACAAAAATCCCCTCCCCCACCCCCCAAAAAACCCCCAAATTTTCCAGAAATTCCCCTCCCCTCACCCCAAAAATCCCCCCCCAAAATTCGCCCAAAATCCCCCAAAATTTTCCCCAAAAAAATCCCTAAAACTCCCCCCAATTCCCCTCCCCCCACCCCAAATATTTAGCCCCTCCCCCACCCCAAATCCCCTCCCCCACCACAAAAAAAATTTCTCAAAATTCCCCAAAAAATCCCCTCCCCCACCCCCCAATAAATAAATAAAAATTAAAAATAAAATAAAATAAAATTACATTTTTAAAAAAATAAATAATAAATAATAAATAATAAATAATAAATAATAAATAATAAATAATAAATAATTTCCCCAAAATTCCCCCAAAAATCCCAAAAAATCCCCAAAAAATCCCCCAAATTTCCCCCAAAAAATCCCCCCAAAAATCCAAAAACTTCCCCAAAAAATCCCCAAAAAATCCCCAAAAATCCCTAAAAAATTCTCCAAAAAATCCCCAAAAAATCCCCCCAAAATCCCCCCAAAAAATCCCCAAAAAATCCCCAAAAATCCCCAAAAAATCCCCCAAATTTCCCCCAAAATTCCCAAAAATTCCCCCAAATTCCCCTCCCCCACTCACCCTGGGATCGGGGCCGGGGGGTCTGGGGGGGTCCTGCCCCTCCCCCACCCCCCCCCCGCCGTCGGGGGAGGCTCTCGGACCTTTGGAGGCCAATGGCGCCCTGGGGGGTCAGTTAGGGGTCACTCAGGGGTCATTTGGGGGTCAGGGGTCACTCAGGGGTCATTCAAGGGTTATTTGGGTCATTGTGGTCACTCTGAGGTCATTTAGGGGTCACTTGTGGGTCCCAAGGGTCATTCAGGGGTCACCCAGAGGTCAGGGGTCACTCAGGGTCACTCAGGGGTCACTCAGGGGTCACTCAGGGGTCAGGGGTCACCTGGACAGAGCTGCGCAGGGCCAGGACCCGGGGGGGGTCACATGGGGGGCCCAGGAGGATCCAGCGCCGGTCGGTGCAGTGGGAGAACATCAGCTGGGGGGCCAAAATCACCCAAAATCAGCCCAAAATTATCCCAAAATTATCCCAAAATTATCCCCAAATTATCTCCAAATTATCCCAAAATTATTCCCAAAATAGGCCCAAAATAGGCCCAAAATTAGCCAAAAATTGTCCCAAAAATCAGCCCAAAATTATCCCAAATTAACCCAAAATTATCCTCAAAATTACCCAAAATCTGCCCAAAAATTGGCCCAAAAAATGGCCCAAATTATCCCCAAACTGACCCAAAATTATCCCCCAAATCAGCCCAAAATTGGCCCAAAATCAGCCTCCAAAAAGGCCCAAATTATCCCCAAATTATCCCCAAAATCAGCCAAAAATTATCCCCAAAATCAGCCAAATTTTGGCCCAAAATTATCCCCAAAACTGACCCAAAACCAGCCCAAAAATCGGCCCAAATTATCCCAAAATTCAGCCCAAATTATCCCCAAAAATTGGCCCCAAATGGGCCCAAAATTATCCCCAAAATCTCCCAAAATCAGCCCAACAAAGGCCCAAAATCAGCTCAAAATTACCCCAAAAATCGGCCCCAAATCTGTCCAAAATCGGCCCAAAATTGCCCCAAAAAATCAACAAAAATCACCCCAAAATCGGCCCAAATTATCCCAAAATTATCCCAAAATCAGCCAAAAATTATCCCAAAAATCGGCCCAAAAATTGGCCCAAAATCAGCCCAAAATCAGCTCAAAATTATCCCCAAAATTACCCCCAAAATCCACCAAAATTACCCCAAAATCTCCCAAAAATTGGCCCAAAATTTCCCCAGAAATTCCCCCAAAATTCCCCCCAAATTTCCTCCAAAAATCCTCCCCAAAATCCCCAAAATTTCCCCCAAAAATCCCCAAATTTTGGGGGGCGGGGCCTCACCTGCCCCCCCGCCGTCACCGCCGCCTTTGACGTCATCGTCTCTGACGTCACCGCCGGCCCGGCCGCCGCTCCTGATGACGTCACCTGCCCCGCCCCCTCCTCATCCTCCTCCTTTGGGTCCTGGGGAGGGAAAAAAAGGGGGGCGGGGCTGAGTCATGACGTCACTTCCACTCCACCCCTAAAACAGGTTGGGTGGGTTTTGATTGGAGGAGAGAAGGGGGAGGGGCTTGGAGGGGAAAGGGGGCGTGGCTTGAATGAGGGGAGTGGCTTGATGGGAAAGGGGCGTGGTTTGGAGGAGGGGGCGTGGCCTCACCTCCAGGCTCAGCCCCTCCAGTGCTGCGGCTTCAGTTCCGTCCTGGCTCCCAGTATAGACCAGTATAAATCAGTGTGGACCAGTATGGACCAGTATGGACCAGTATAAACCAGTATGGACCAGTGATTTCCCCTCCTCGGCACATCCCAGTATAAACCAGTGTCCTCCCAGTTCATCCCAGTACGTCCCAGTTTCATCCCAGTATAACCCAGTTCCTCCCAGTACATCCCAGTCCCTCCCAGTTCCCTCCAGTCCCATCCCACTCTCCACCCAATCTCTCTCCCAGTTTGTCCCAGTCTCCCCCCAGTGTCTCCCAGTCCCTCTCCCAACCCCGTCCCAGTCCATCCCAGTATATCCCAGTCCATCCCAGTTCCTTCCCAGTTTATCCCAGTATACTCCAGTCTGCCCCAGTTCCTCCCAGTCCCTCCCAGTATATCCCAGTCTGTCCCAGTCTCTCCCAGTTGCCCCAGGTCCATCCCAGTCCAAGGCCCAGATCCTCTCCCAGTCCATCCCTGTCGCTCCCAGTATGTCCCAGTCTCTCTCCAAATCCCTCCCAGTCCCTCATCCACTCCCCCCAGTCCCTCCCAGTTCCTTCCCAGTATATCCCAGTCTGTCCCAGTCCCCTCTAATCCCCTCTCAGTCCCCCCCAGTTCATCCCAGTCCCCTCCCAGTTCCATCCCAGTTCATTCCAGCCCCGTCTCACTCTCTCTCCCAGTCCATCCCAGTCCCCCCCAGTTTCCCCCCAGTCCATCCCAGTCCCATCCCAGTATATCCCAGTATCCTCCAGTCTTTCCCAGTATGTCCCCGTCTGTCCCGATCTCTCTCCCAGTCCCTCCCAGTCCCCTCTAATCCCTTCCCAGTCCGTCCCAGTGCCTCCCAGTATATCCCAGTCCCCCCAGTCTATCCCAGACACTCCCAGTTCCTTCCCAGCATATCTCAGTCCATCCCAGTCCATCCCAGTATGTCCCAGTCCTCTCTAATCCCCTCCCAGTCCCTCCCAGTCTATCCCAGTCTATCCCAGTCCCCTCTAATCCCCTCCCAGTTCCCTCCCAGTCCCCCCCAGTCTCACCCCTGCGCTCCGGGGGGTCTCCCCGGGCCCGCGGTGCACCATGGGACTGTCCTGGCGGGGTCAAAGGTCACTCTCAGGTTTGGTGGGGGGAGGGTCTCCCCTTCCCCTCCCCCTCCTCAGCTCCTCTCGCGCACCTGGCCGGGATTGGGGGGAGGGGCGTGGCTCGGTGACGTCATCACGCACACCTGGACGCGCCGGTTCGGTTGGAATTTGGGTGTGGGGGAGGGGGAAAAAGGGGGGGGCGTGGTTTGGGTGTGGCTTTTAGTCCTCCCCCTCCCCCACACCGTGGGAAAGCGGTCACGCCCTTTTTTCCCACGCGGGGCCACGCCCAAATACCGGAAATAAGCCACGCCCACCCCCCCAAAAAGTCACGTCTGCACCAAAATAAACGCCTGGAATGGAAATAAAGCCACGCCCACCCCAAATAAAGCCACGCCCACTCCATTAATGAGGACACGCCCACCCAAAATAAGCCACGCCCACCCCAATAGAAACCCACACCCCAACAGTCACAATGCAGAATTAAGCCACGCCCCCTCATTTAAGAAAGCCACGCCCACTCAAGTTAAGCCACGCCCACTCCAAAATAAACCACGCCCACCCCTAATTAAACCACGCCTCCTCTATAGCCACAACCTAAAATTAAGCCACGCCCACCCCAATATGAACCCACACTATTTAAATTAAGCCACGCCCACCCCAATAAAGCCACATCCTCAATAAAGCCACGCCCACCAAAAATTAAGCCACGCCCACACATCCTCATTCCAAATATCTTTATTCAAATCAAGGGGGCGTGGCCACACCAAAAGGGGGCGTGACCACACACATAAAAGGGGCGTGGTTTCACGCCAAAGGGGGCGTGGTTTCTGATCCAAAAGGGGCGTGGTCCCAGCAAAGGGGGCGGGGCTACGGCTCGTCCTGGATCCCGCAGCGGAGATTGGCCGGAATGGCGACGTCTGTACACGGAATTTGGGGAGTTCAGGGGGGAATTTGGGAAAAATTTGGGGATTTTGGGGGAAATTTGGGGGTTTTGGGGGAATTTGGGGATTTTTGGGGGGTCCCAGGAGGATTTTGGGGGGGATTTTTGGGTCTTGAAAGGGAATTTTGGGGTCCCAGGAGAATTTTGGAGGGTCCTGGGGGGAATTTTGGGGGTCCCAGGGGCATGATGGGGAAATTTGGGGGAAATTTTTTGGGGCATTTCAATGAAATTTTTTGGGAAGTTTCAGAGGAATTTTTGGGGGTTTAAGGAGGAATTTTGGAAGATATTTTTTGGATTTTTTTGGTGATTTTAGGGCCATTTAAATGAATTTTTGAGTCATTTTTGTGTCATTTTTTGGCCATTTTTGGGCCATTTTTGTGTCATTTTTTGGCCATTTTTGTGTCATTTTTTGGCCATTTCTGTGTCATTTTCGTGTCATTTTTGTGCCATTTTTGGCCATTTTTTGTGTCATTTTTTGGCCATTTTTGGCCCTTTTTGGGTCATTTTTTTTCCGGGGTTTTTTGGGGTGTTCAGGATAATTTTGGGGATTTTTGGGGGGGTTTTAGGGGCGTGTCCTGACCCATGAGGCGGGGCCGGGGCAGCCCCAGCCCGTCCATCAGAGTCACGAACTCGTCGGGGCTCAGCCTCAGGCGGGGGTTGTGTCGTCGCTCCTCCCCCACCGTGGACACCGTGTGACCTGGGGGCAAAGGTCATGACCTCTGAGTGACCCCTGAGTGACCCCGAGTGACCAGCCCCTCCCCCACCCAAAATTCCCCCCCAAAATAAAAAAAAATCCCCCAAAAAATCCCAAAAAAAAATCCCAAAAAAATCCCCAAAAAATCCAAAAAAAATCCCCTAAAAATTCTCAAAAAATCCCCCCAAAAAAACCCCCAAAAATAAAAAAAAAAATCCCTTAAAAAATCCCCAAAAATCCCCCCAAAAAATCCCCAAAAAATCCAAAAAAAATCCCCCAAAAATTCTCAAAAAATCCCCCAAAAAAACCCCAAAAAATAAAAAAAAAAATCCCTAAAAAATCCCCCCAAAAAATCCCCCCAAAATCCCAAAATATTCCCCCAAAAAATCCCCAAAAAATCCTCAAAAAATCCCAAAAAATCCCCAAAAAAATCCCCAAAAAATCCCCCCAAAATCCCAAAATATTCCCCCAAAAAATCCCCAAAAAATCCTCAAAAAATCCCAAAAAATCCCCAAAAAAATCCCCAAAAAAATCCCCAAAAATCCCAAAAAATCCCCAAAAATTCCCAAAAAAATCCCCTAAAAATCCCCAAAAATCCCCAAAAAATCCCCCAAAAAATCCCTAAAAAATCCCCAAAAAATCCCCGAAAAAATCCCATTAAAAAAGCCCCAAAAAATCCCCAAAAAATCCCCAAAAAAATCCCCAAAAATCCCAAAAAATCCCCAAAAATTCCCAAAAAAATCCCCTAAAAATCCCCAAAAAATCCCCAAAAAATCCCTAAAAAATCCCCCAAAAAATCCCCCAAAAAATCCCCGAAAAAATCCCATTAAAAAATCCCCAAAAAATCCCCAAAAAATCCCCAAAAAATCCCAAAAAATCCCCCAATTTTCTCCCAGCCCCTCCCCACCCTTTTGACCCCTCCCCCACCCCTTTCAGCCCCTCCCCCACCGTTATAATCGTGTCCCGGGTAAATCCTGCAGGAATCGGGGAGGGTGAAAATCCTCTGGTGGACGGAGCGGTGCAGGGTCCGGGCACAGCCTGGGGACAGCGGGGACACCGTCACCACGGCAATGGGGACCTTCACCCATCCCAGTATAGACCAGTATAAACCAGTCCCCTCCCAGTTCCCCTCAATGAACTCCCAGTGTATTTATGGCTCCCCCTGTTGGCGGCTTTGGGAACTGCAGCTCCTTCCCAGTAACTCCCAGTTTGTCCCAGTTTGTCCCAGTTTGTCCCAGTCCCCCCAAAACTCCTCCCAGTCCCTCCCAGTCCCTCCCAGTGGCTCCCAGTCTCTCCCAGTATAAACCAGTTCCCTCCCAGTCTCTCCCAGTCCCCTCAATGAACTCCCAATGTTTCTTTGTCTCCCTCCAGTGGCGACTTTGAGAACTGCAGCTCCTTCCAACTTCCTCCCAGTAACTCCCAGTTTATCCCAGTAACTCCCAGTTTGTCCCAGTCCCTCCAAAACCCCTCCCAGTCCCTCCCAGTATAAACCAGTTCCATCCCAGTCCCTCCCAGTTCCCCTCAATGAACTCCCAGTGTATTTATGGCTCCCCCTGGTGGCGGCTTTGGGAACTGCAGCTCCTTCCCAGTAACTCCCAGTTGTGTCCCAGTAACTCCCAGTATAAACCAGTGACTCCCAGCCCCCTCCCAGTCCCCCCCAGCCCCCGGCCCCACCCTCCTGGAAGTCCGTCCTGCCGCAGCCCCGGATCAGCAGCGCGTCCCCGGTGAAGGCCATGGAATCGTCGTCCAGGACGAAGGTGACGCACCCCGGGGTGTGGCCGGGGGTGGGCACCACCCGCAGGGCCTGGGGAGGGTCAAAAAATGGGGTCGGGGGGTGGGAAAAGGGGGTTGGGGAGCCCAAAAATGGGTCTGGGGACCCCAAAAACCCCCAAAACCCACCCAGGGAACCCCAAAAATTGGATAAGGGGCCACAAAAACTGGTCTGGGGATCCTAAAAATGGGTCAAGGACCCCAAAAATGGGTCTGGGGATCCCAAAAAGCCCCAAAAATTATCTCAGGACACCCCAAAAACACACCTGGGACACCCCAAAATTGGCTCAGGGACCCCAAAAATGGGTTTGGGGACCCCAAAAACCCCCAAAACCCGCCCAGGGACCCCCCAAAAAATCCTGGGACCCCAAAAATGGGTCAAAACCACAAAAAATGGGTCAGGGACCCCAAAAAATTGAAGCAAAAAACCCCCAAAAATGGGTTTGGGGACCCCAAAAATTCCCCTTTTTTGAAGCCCCTCCCCTTTTTTTCCCCCAAATTTTCACGCCCCTCCCCCACCCCCGCCCCTCCCCCACCCTGGGATTGGTCAGGAAAGGGTGGGGGGAGGGGTCAGGGATGGGGTCAAAGGTCAAGACTGGATGACGGATGGGGGGAGGGGTCAAGGGTGGGGGAGGGGCACTAAAAAAACCCCAAAACCTCAAAATTTTTCCCCTCCCCCACCCCTAAAACTGGTCAAAACTGGGCGTGGCTAAATGGGGGAGGGGCCAGAGCTCAGGGGAGGATGGGGGGAGGGGCCAGGGATGGGGGAGGGGCACTCACAAAGTCCCCAAATCTCAGCTCGTCCCCCTCCCCCAGCCGGACGTCGGCCCTGGCGCCGCTGGCCCGAGAAATGGCGCTGGCCCCGCCCACGGCCCGACACAGCGCCCCTGTGCCCGTCACGTGATCCGCGTGGCAGTGGGTGTTGGCTGGGGGAGGGAGTGACGTCATCGGGGTGACGTCATCGCCCCCCAAAAAATGGGGATTCCAGTATAAACCAGTAACTCCCAGTTTATCCCAGTTCCCCCCAATGAACTCCCAGTGTATTTATGGCTCCCCCTGGTGGCGGCTTTGGGAACTGCAGCTCCTTCCCAGTAACTCCCAGTTTGTCCCAGTCCCTCCAAAACCCCTCCCAGTCCCTCCCAGTCCATTCCAGTTTATCCCAGTTCCATCCCAGTTCCCCTCAATGAACTCCCAGTGTATTTATGGCTCCCCCTGGTGGCGGCTTTGGGAACTGCAGCTCCTTCCCAGTAACTCCCAGTTTGTCCCAGTCCCTCCAAAACCCCTCCCAGTCCCTCCCAGTCCATTCCAGTTTATCCCAGTTCCATCCCAGTTCCCCTCAATGAACTCCCAGTGTCTCCTCAGCTCCCTCTGGTGGTGACTTTGAGAACTGCAGCTCCTTTCCAGTTTGTCCCAGTCCCTCCCAGTAACTCCCAGTATAAACCAGTCCCCGCAAAACCCCTCCCAGTCCCTCCCAATCCCCTCCCAGTTGCTCCCAGTCCATCCCAGTTTATCCCAGTTCCCCCCAATGAACTCCCAATGTATTTATGGCTCCCTCTAGTGGCGAATTTAGGAACTACAACTCCCTCCCACTTTCTCCCAGTAACTCCCTGTTTATCCCAGTCCCCCCAAAACCCCTCCCAGTTGCTCCCAGTCCATCCCAGTCTATCCCAGTCCCCTCCCAGTATATCCCAGTATAACCCAGTCACCCCAAATCCATCCCAGTCACTCCCAGTCCATCCCAGTTCTCCCCAATGAATTCTCAATGTCTCCCCATGGTGGCGACTTTGGGAACTGCAGCTCCTTCCCAGTAACTCCCAGTTTGTCCCAGTAACTCCCAGTTCATCCCAGTCCCTCCCAACCCTCTCCCAGTCCCTCCCAGTATAACCCAATCACCCCAAAACCCCTTCCAGTTCATCCCAGTCACTCCCAGTCCATCCCAGTTCCCCCCCAATGAATTCCCAATGTCTCCCCCTTGTGGCAACTTTGGGAACTACAACTCCTTCCCACTTTCTCCCATTAACTCCCAGTTTGTCCCAGTAACTCCCAGTATAAACCAGTGGCTCCCAGTTTATCCCAGTGCCCCCCAAACCCCTCCCAGTCCCATCCCAGTCCCTCCCAGTTCCCCTCAATGAACTCCCAGTGTATTTATGGCTCCCCCTGGTGGTGACTCTGAGAACTGCAGCTCCTTCCCAGTAACTCCCAGTTTGTCCCAGTTTATCCCAGTATAAACCAGTCCCCCCCAGTCCCCACCGGCGTATCGGAGGGTGAGGCCGAGCTCCCGGAGCAGCCGCAGGTCCCGGGGCAGCGTCTCCAGGACGGGGTCGATGATCACGGCCTCACCTGAGCGGGCGTCGGCCAACAGGTAAGTGTAGGTACAGGAGGAGGATTCGAAGAGCTGGGGAAGGGAGGGAAAGGGTTAAAAATATGGGGAAAAATAAATAAAAATAGGGAAAAAATGAGGGAGAAAATGAGGGAAATTTTAAAAAAAAATTGGGGGAAAAAGAGAAAAAAATTGGGGAAAAAATGAAGAAAAATGAGGGAAAAATAAAAAAAAATGGGGGAAAAAATTGAAAAAAATGAGGGAAAAATAAGAAAAAAAAAGGGGGGGAAATTGGGAAAAAATTGGGGAAAAAATTGGAAAAAAATGGGGAAAAAATTTAAAAAAATTAGAGAAAAATGAAAAAAAAAAAGGGGGAAAATGAGGGAAAAAATGGGGAAAAATTAAAGAAAAAATGGAGGGAAAATTGAAGAAAAAATGAGGGGAAAAATTGGAAAAAAAGAGGAAAATTTGAAGAAAAAATGGGGGAAAAATTAGGAAAAAAATTGAGGAAAAATGGTGAAAAAAATAGGGGGAAAATTAAAAAAAATAAGGGAAAAAAATAAAAAAAAGAGGGAAAAAATTTGAAAAAAATCGGGGAAAAAATTTGAAAAATGAGGAAAAATTGAATAAAAAATGGGGGGAAAATTTTTAAAAATGGGGAAAATTTGAAGAAAAAATGGGGGAAAAATTAGGAAAAAAAATGGGGAAAAATCAGAAAAAAATGGAGAAAAAATGAGAAAAAAAAGGGCAAAAAAGTAAGAAAAAATGAGGAAAAAAAAAGATGAAAAAATACAAAAAAAAATCCAAAAAAATGAAGCAAAAAATAGAAAAAAAGGATTAAAAAAGAAGAGGAAAAAATTAAAAACAAAAGAAGAAAAAAATCTAAAAAAACAGGAAAAAAAAATAAAAAAAGAGAAGAAAATGAGGAAAGAAAATTTAAAAATCCGAAATAATTATGAAAAACATCAAACCAAAGATGAAAAAGTGAGGAAAAATGAGGAAAAAAACCAGGAAAAAAATAAAAAAAAGAAAAAGCAAAACACGAGGGAAAAAATCCATTAAAATGAGGAAAAAAAAATCCCCCAAAACCCCTTAAAACCCACAAAAAAATCTTCAAAAAATTTCCCCTCAAACTCCTAAAAAAACCCCAAAAATCCCCCCAAAATCCCCTAAAAACCCCCCAAAAATTTTTCAAAAAATCTCCCAAAAAACCTCAAAAAATTACGAAAAAATTCCTAAAAAAACCCCCAAAATCCACTTTAAAAACCCCAAAAAATCTCTAAAAAACCTCCCTGAAACCCCTTAAAAAGAACCCCAAAAAACCCCAAAAAATTCCCCCAAAAACACTCAAAAAACCCCAAAAACACTCAAAAAAAATTAAAAAAAAAAACCCAAAAAATCCCCTCAAAACTCAAAAAAATCCGCTCAAAAAATCACCAAAAAAAAACCCCAAAAAATCTCCAAAAAAATCCCCCAAAACTCAAAAAAATCCCTCCAAAAAACCCCCCAAAAACCTCAAAAAAATCAGAAAAAAACCCCCCAAAAATCCCCCAAAACTCCCCAAAAATCCCCCAAAAAATCCCTAAAAAACTCCTAAAAAAACCCAAAAAACCCCCCAAAATTCCCCAAAAAACCTCAAAAAAATCACAAAAAAACCCCAAAAAATCAAAAAAAATCCCCAAACCCCCCAAAACCCAAAAACTCTCAAAAAACCCCAAAAACCCTCAAAAAACCCCAAAAATCCCCGAAAAATAACAACAAAAAACCCCCAAAGAAAACCCCTCCCCCACCCCCGCCCCTCCCCCATCGCCCTTTAACCCCTTCCCCTCCCCCCTTTCCATTTAACCCCTTCCCTCCCCCACCCCTTTAATTTAACCCCATTTTTCCCCTCCCCCCCATAATTTTTTAACCCTTCCCCTCCCCCACCTGCCGCAGCAGCAGCTCCCGCCCCTCCCCCGCCGCTGTCGCCAGTCGCCGCCATGTCGCGACAGCGGCGCCGGAGAAACGGCCGAACAACATGGCGGCGGGTGGGGCCCGCCCACAAAGGCGTTGCCCTTTTAAGAGCTGGGAAGGGGCGGGGCTTGAAGGGAAAAAGAGGCGGGGCCTAAAGCCTATAGGGATGAATAGGGAGTGGGCGGGGTTTAATGCGGAAGTGGCGGGTTTTGTTAAAAGGGGCGGGGTTTGGGTGAGGGCGCCTTAAAAGGGCGATGGAAATGGAGGTGGGGACCGCCTTAAAAGGGAAATGGGGTAGAAATTTTAATTTATGAAGTTTTTAGTGGGTAAATTATATTATTTTGGGGGTATTTTTTGTGTTTTAGGGAAGTTGTGGGTTTGTTATGCGGCTTTATATGTTATTTATATTTTATTGATTATAAATATGGAATTATTATTTATAATTCATTTATTATTATTATCATTATCATATTTATTATTAGTATCATATTTATTATTTTTACCCAAAACACCTCAATTTCTACCCAAAAAACCAAAAAAAAATCACTTTATTTAAACTTCAACTAAAAAAAAAACCAAAAAAAAAAGGGGGGGCGTGGCTTAAATGGAACATCAATGACGTCACCGATGATGTCACGCGCTGGGCGTGACCAAATAAGGCGCGGCCGGAAGTGGGCGGAGCTTCTCCCCACAGAGAATCAACCAATGGGGTCGCACGAAGGTCAGGGAGGGGCGGAGTTCCAGGGCCTGGAAAAGGGGGCGTGGCTAAGTCACAAAGGGGGCGTGGCTTGAGGGTTAAAATGGGCGGGGATTGGTTGAGGCTCAGCCAATCAGGACGCACCTCCTCGAAGGCGGGATCCCAGTTCTGTGACGTCACCACGTGAGTCACTGAGTCGTCCATGTACGGGGCCAGGGTGCTGCGGACCAGTGTGGACCAGTATGGACCAGTATGGACCAGTATGGACCAGTGTGGACCAGTGTGGACCAGTATGGACCAGTGTGGACCAGTATGGACCAGTATGGACCAGTATGGACCAGTGTGGACCAGTATAGACCAGTATGGACCAGTGTGGACCAGTATAGACCAGTATGGACCAGTATAGACCAGTGTGGACCAGTATAGACCAGTATGGACCAGTGTGGACCAGTATAGACCAGTATGGACCAGTATAGACCAGTATGGACCAGTATGGACCAGTATGGACCAGTATGGACCAGTATAGACCAGTATGGACCAGTATGGACCAGTACAGACCACCCAGTACAGCCCAGTTTGAGCTCCCAGTTCATCCCAGTCCCCTCCCAGTAACTCCCAGTCCATCCCAGTTTATCCCAGTATAAACCAGTTTATCCCAGTTCCCCTCAATGAACTCCCAGTGTATTTATGTCTCCCCCTGGTGGCGGATTTGGGAACTGCAGCTCCTTCCCAGTAACTCCCAGTTTGTCCCAGTTCCCTCCCAGTCCCTCCCAGTTCCCCCAAATCTCCTTTAAACCCATCCCAAGTCCCTCCGAACCCTCTCCCAGTATATCCCAGTAACTCCCAGTAACTCCCAGTTTCTCCCAGTCCCTCCCAGTATATCCCAGTACACTCCAGTGCCCCCCAAACCCCTCCCAGTCCATCCCAGTTTGTCCCAGTTTGTCCCAGTTCCCCCCAATGAACTCCCAGTGTATTTATGTCTCCCCCTGGTGGCGGCTTTGGGAACTGCAGCTCCTTCCCAGTAACTTCCAGTTTGTCCCAGTTTGTCCCAGTTTGTCCCAGTCCCTCCCAGTTCCCCTCTCACCCCCCAAACGCCACCACCATCCGTCTCAGCCGTCGCTCCTCCCCTTCGGCGAATTTCCCGTGGAGAAAGAAAATTTTGTCCTCGAAAAAATCTGAAAAAAACAAAAAACCCAAAATTTTTGGGGGCGTGGCCAAGGTTGGGGGAGGGGCTAAAAGGGAGTGGGGGAGGGGCACAAACCAGGTAAGGGGGGGATGGGCTCCCCTTCATCATCATCATCGTCATCGTTGTCGTCTTCGGAGTTTTCCTCGGTGGAGCCGCCGTAGGGGTCGGAGCCCGGGGAGGCCACGCCCCTATTTGGGTAAAGCCACGCCCATTGATGAGTTTGGCCACGCCCACCTCACATTTGACCCCGCCCACCTTTAGGTATGAGCCAATAGACTGAAGGTGTGGCCACGCCCACTCCACATATGGATAAATCCATATAAGGTCTGGCCACGCCCACCCCAAACATGACCCCACCCACTCCTTTTGTGACCACGCCCATTTTGATAAGGCCACGCCCCTTTGCCCAAACTCACCCCTCTGATTGGTCCATGTTGTCATCAGACTCAGGGGGTGTGGCCGGATCTGAAGGGGGAGGAGCCTCAGGTGGCCCCGCCCCTTTTTTCGCCTTGGGGGAGGGGCGGGGAGGGGGCGGGGCTTCCTCAGGCTCCTCCCCTTCGCTGTCGGAGGAGGCGGAGCCGTCCAGGAGGTACCTGGGGGGAGGTGAAAAGAGGCCACGCCCTTTTTGGGGGGCGTGGCCTCACTTTAGACCATCCCAGGTGGGCGTGGCCTATGTGGGTGTGTCCTAAAGTGGGTGTGGCTTATCAGGGTGTGTCCTAAAGTGGGTGTGGCTTATCAAGGTGTATCCCCAGGTGGGTGTGGCTTATCAGGGCAGGTTCTAAAGTGGGTGTGGCCTATGTGGGCATATCCTGGGGGTGGGCGTGGCCCCTGTGGGCGTGGCCCCTGTGGGCGTGTCCCCAGGTGTGGGCGTGGCTTACGGGCCGCAGGGGAGGCGCCGCTGCAGCCGCTGACACTCCCAGATCCAGGCGGGGCCGATGACCACGCCCCCCTGGAGCCGCGCCCGCCGCGCCTTCGGGGTCCGGGGGAAGGCGGAGCTGGGGGGGGAAAGGGGCGGTTAGGACCAGTATGGACCAGTATAAACCAGTATAAACCAGTATGGACCAGTTCCCTCCCAGTTCCCCCCAATGAACTCCCAGTGTATTTATGGCTCCCCCTGGTGGCGGCTTTGGGAACTGCAGCTCCTTCCCAGTTTGTCCCAGTTCCTCCCAGTATAAACCAGTAACCCCAAATCCCCTTTTCTACTGCTCTCAGTCCCTCCCAGCTTATCCCAGTTCCCTCCCAGTCCCCTCCCAGTATAAACCAGTTCCCTCCCAGTAACTCCCAATTCATTCCAGTCTCCTCCCAGTCCATCCCAGTTCGTCCCAGTCCATCCCAGTAACTCCCAGTTTGTCCCAGTTCATCCCAGTTCCCTCCCAGTAATTTCCAGTGCTCCCAGTTTATCCCAGTTTATCCCAGTCCCTCTCAGTCCCTCCCAGTTTGTCCCAGTCCCTTCCAGTTCCCTCCCAGTAACTCCCAGTCCATCCCAGTATAAGCCAGTTCCCCTCCCAGTGCTCCCAGTTTGTCCCAGTCCCCTCCCAGTCCCTCCCAGTTTATCCCAGTGCCCCCAAAACCCCTCCCAGTCCCTCCCAGTTCCCCTCAATGAACTCCCAGTGTATTTATGGCTCCCCCTGGTGGTGGCTTTGGGAACTGCAGCTCCTTCCCAGTAACTCCCAGTTCATCCCAGTCCCCCCAAAACCCCTCCCAGCCCCTCCCAGTCCCTCCCAGTTTGTCCCAGTTACCTACACCAGGTGTGTGCAGTCCCCGGTCCAGTCGGGCCTGTAGGAGGCCCCCAGCCCCAGCGCCGCCTGCCTCAGTTTCCCCCTCAGGGGGTTCTCGAATCCGCTCAGGGCCAGCACCACCCCCCCCAAAATGGGACCCCCGGAATTTTTTTGGGGTCCTCCAGAATTTTTTTGGGGTCCCCCAAAATTTTTGGGGGGTTCCCCAGAGTTTTTGGGGGGTCCCGGATTTTTTGGGGATTTTTTGGGGGATTTTTGGGGGGTTTTTTTGGCGGGAGGAGGAGGGGGGTGGGTGGGGGAGGGGAGGCGACGTTTAATGGGCTGTGGGAAAAAAAAAATGGGGGGGAAAAAGTGAGTAGGGGGTCCTAAAATGGGGTTTGGGGGTCCTAAAAGTGGTTTTGGGGGTCCCAGGTGAGATTTGGGGTCCCAAAATGAGGTTTGAGGGTCCTAAAAGTGGTTTGGGGGGGGTCCCAGGTGGATTTTGGGTGGAATTTGGGGGTCCCAGGTGAATTTTGGGGGTCCCAGGTAAGGTTTGGGGGTCCCAAAATGGGGTTTGGGGGTCCTGGGTGGGTTTGGGGGGGTTTGGGGGTCCCAAAATGGGGTTTGGGGGGTCCCAGGTGAGATTTTGGGGGGTCCCAGATTGGGTTTGGGGGTCCCAAAATGGGTTGGGAGTCCCAGGTGGGGTTTGGGGGTCCCTAAAAGGGTTTTGGGGGTCCCCAGGTGGATTTTGGGTGGAATTTGGGGGTCCCAGGTGGATTTTGGGTGGAATTTGGGGGGTCCTGGGTGGGTTTGGGGGTCCCAAAATGGGGTTGGGAGGTCCTAGGTGGATTTTGGGGGTCCCAGGTGGGGTTTGGGGGGTCCCAGGTGTATTTTAGGCCCCCCAGGTGTATTTTTGTGGCATTTTTGGGGTATTTTTGGGGTATTTTGGGGTGTCCCCCCCTCACCTGTCCCTTGTCCCCGAGCGCGGCTGCGGCGTAACTGACGGTGGGCGTGGCCTGGGGGGCTGAGGGGCGGGGTCAGAGAAAGGGGCGGAGTCAGAGGAAAAATGGGGTGGAGCCAGAGAGAGGGGGCATGGCCTGGGGGCTGAAGGGGTGGAGTCAGTGATGGGGGTATGGCCAGATGAGAAGGGGGCGGGGTCAAAGGAGAAAAGGGGCGGGGTCAGAGGACAGAGGGGGCGTGGCCTGGAGTAGGGGCGGAGTCAAAGAGGGGGGCGTGGACTGGGGGTGGCATCAGCGAAAGGGGCGGAGTCAGCGACAAAGGGGCGGAGTCAGTGGCAGTGGGCGTGGCCTGGGGCTGAGGGGGCAGAGTCAGTGACAGGGGTGTGGTCAGAGGAGAAGGGGGCGTGATCTGGGACTGAGGGGGTGGAGTCAGAGAAAAAGGGCGTGGCCTGGGGGCTGAGGGGGCGGGGTCAGAGGATAGAGGGGGCGTGGCCAGAGCAGAGAGGAGGTGGAGTCAGAGAAAGGGGCGTGGCCTGAGGGTTGAATCAACGAAAGGGGCGTGGCCAGAGAGGGGAGGGGCTTAAGGGGGAGGGGTCAGAAGGGGGGGCTGGAATGGAGGAGAGGCTAAGGGTGGGGGAGGGGTGGGGAAGGGTCTTAATTGGGGTGGGGGAGGGGTTTTGAGGTGGGGGAGGGGCTGTGATGGGGGAGGGGCCACAGGGTGGGGGGAGGGGTCACAATGGGGATGGGGGAGGGGTGACTCACCCTGGGTGGGGGAGGGGCGGCGGTAGAAGGAGGCCCCGGGGGGGCGGGGGGGGCTCCCCTCCCCCTCCTCCCGCAGCCGGAACGGGCCCAGACGGCGAAACTGGGGGAGGGGCAGAGAGGGGGCAGAGGTCACCATGGGGTCACCATGGGGTCACCATGGGGTCACCATGGGGTCACTCGGGGGTCACTCAGGGGTCACTCAGGGGTTACTCATTGGTCACTCAGGGGTCACTCAGGGGTCACTCATTGGTCACTCTGGGTCACTCAGGGGTCACTCAGGGGTCACTCATTGGTCACTCAGGGGTCACTCGGGGTCACCCAGGGGTCACTCATTGGTCACTCAGGGGGTCACTCAGGGGTCACTCGGGGGTCACTCATTGGTCACTCAGGGGGTCACTCAGGGGTCACTCGGGGGTCACTCATTGGTCACTCAGGGGGTCACTCAGGGGTCACTCGGGGGTCACTCATTGGTCACTCAGGGGTCACCCAGGGGTCACTCAGTGGTCACTCAGTGGTCACTCAGGGGTCACTCAGGGGTCACTCGGGTCACTCAAGGGTCACTCAGGGGTCACTCAGGGGTCACTCTGTGGTCACTCAGGAGTCACTCATTGGTCACTCAGGGGGTCACTCAGGGGTCACTCAGGGGTCACTCATTGGTCACTCTGTGGTCACTCAGTGGTCACTCAGGGGTCACTCTGTGGTCACTCAGGAGTCACTCATTGGTCACTCAGGGGGTCACTCAGGGGTCACTCAGGGGTCACTCAGGGGTCACTCATTGGTCACACAGGGGTCACTCAGGGGTCACTCAGGGGTCACTCAGGGGTCACTCAGGGGTCACTCATTGGTCACACAGGGGTCACTCAGGGGTCACTCAGGGGTCACTCAGGGGTCACTCATTGGTCACACAGGGGTCACTCAGGGGTCACACAGGGGTCACTCAGGGGTCACTCAGGGGTCACTCAGGGGTCACTCTGGGGTCACTCATTGGTCACTCAGGGGTCACTCAGGGGTCACTCATTGGTCACTCAGGGGTCACTCGGGGTCACCCAGGGGTCACCCAGGGGTCACTCAGGGGTCACTCATTGGTCACTCAGGGGTCACTCAGTGGTCACTCAGGGGGTCACTCAGGGGTCACTCAGGGGTCACTCGGGGGTCACTCAGGGGTCACTCAGGGGGTCACTCAGGGGTCACTCAGGGGTCACTCTGTGGTCACTCAGGGGTCACTCAGGGGTCACTCAGGGGTCACACAGGGGGTCACTCAGGGGTCACTCGGGGGTCACTCAGGGGTCACTCAGGGGTCACTCGGGGGTCACTCAGGGGGTCACTCAGGGGTCACTCAGGGGTCACTCAGGGGTCACACAGGGGGTCACTCAGGGGTCACTCAGGGGGTCACTCAGGGGTCACTCAGGGGTCACTCAGGGGGTCACTCAGGGGTCACTCAGGGGTCACTCAGGGGTCACTCTGTGGTCACTCAGGGGTCACTCAGGGGTCACTCAGGGGTCACTCTGTGGTCACTCAGGGGTCACTCAGTGGTCACTCAGGGGTCACTCATTGGTCACTCAGGGGTCACTCAGGGGTCACTCAGGGGTCAATCAGGGGTCACTCAGTGGTCACTCATTGGTCACTCAGGGGTCACTCAGGGGTCACTCAGGGGTCAATCAGGGGTCACTCATTGGTCACTCAGGGGTCACTCAGGGGTCACTCATTGGTCACTCAGGGGTCACTCAGGGGTCACTCATTGGTCACTCAGGGGTCACTCATTGGTCACTCAGGGGTCACTCAGGGGTCACTCAGGGGTCAATCAGGGGTCACTCAGTGGTCACTCACCTTCACCTCCTCCTTTTTCTCCTCTTTTTCCTCCTCAGGGGCCGAAAACACCCTCAGGAAACTCAACCCAAACGGGCGACTCTGAATTAAATAAAATTAAATTAAAAAACTACCCATAAATTAATTAAAATTAACCTTTTAATCCCCAAAATTACATTTAAAAAAAATCAATAAAATTAACCCTTTAAACCCCAAAAACACATTAAAAAAAATTCCAAAATATTAAAATTAAACCCCAAAATTACATCAAAAAAACCCCCAAAAATAATTAAAATTAACCATTTAAACCCCAAAATTCCACTAAAAAAAAATCCCCAAAATAATCAAAATTAACCCTTTAAAAACCCCCCAAAAAATCAAAATTAACCCTTTAAACCCCAAAATCCCATTTTAAAAAATTAAAAAAAAAATTAAAATTAAACTTTTAAACCCCAAAAAATCAAATTTAACCCTTTAAACCTCAAAATTACATTTAAAAAAATCCAAAATAATTAAAATTAACCCTTTAAAACCCCAAAAAATCAAAATTAACCCTTTAAACCCCCCAAAAAATCAAAATTAACCCTTTAAACACCAAAATTACATTTAAAAAATTAAAAAAAAATTAAAATTAACCTTTTAAACCCCCCAAAAAAATTCAAATTAACCCTTTTTACCTGACAATAAGGTTGACTCAAAACCACTTTCAGCCTGTCCCAAGTGGCCTGAGCTGAATTTTTGACCAAATTTTCTGGTCCAAAAATCCTGACACGACGAAATTCTGACCCGGCTTTGCTTTCCCCGGGCGACATCAGGGCAGAGCTGGGCAGGAGAACCTGGAAAAAAGGGGAAAAAATGAGATTTTTTGGGGATTTTTTGGGGGATTTTTTTGGGATTTTTTGGGGGATTTTTTGGGGATTTTTGGGGATTTTTGGAGGATTTTTTTTGGGATTTTTTGGGGTATTTTTTGGGAATTTTGGGGGATTTTTTTGGACTTTTTGGGGATTTTTGGGGATTTTTTGGGGATTTTTTGGGGGAATTTTTGGAGAATTTTGGGGATTTTTTGGGGAATTTTTTGGGATTTTTTTGGGATTTTTGGGGATTTTTTGGGAATTTTGGGGGATTTTTTTGGACTTTTTGGGGATTTTTGGGGATTTTTTTGGGGATTTTTGGGGATTTTTTTGGGGAGTTTTTGGGGATTTTTGGGGGATTTTTTTTGGGATTTTTTGGGGTATTTTTTGGGATTTTTTGGGGGATTTTTTAGGGATTTTTGGGGGGTTTTTGGGGATTTTTTTTGCGATTTTTTTGGATTTTTTTTTTTTTTTTGGTTTTAAAGTGTTAATTTTAATTTTTGGAGGTTATAAAGGGTTCAATTTGAATTAATTTAAAATTAATCAATTAAATTAATTAATTAAATTAATTAAAAAGCACCTGGAAGTCGCTGGTGGAAGAAGAACCCACCAGGATCTCGACGAAGGCGGCGCCGTCGTTGCCGACGTGGAGGGAGTGGATGGGGACAGAGGAGCCCAGCTGAGGGAAAAAAATTCAATTTTTTGGGGTTAAAAGAAGGTAAAAAATCTTTAATTTTGGTGTCTGAGGGGTGGTGGGAGTTCTTGGAAAGTTTTGTGGAAATTTGGTAAAAATTTGACAGAAAAATGTTGCAAAAATTTGGTTCTGAAATTGCCCAAAATTCACTTTTTAAGTCCCTGAAAATTGTCGTAAATTAAAGAAAATTCTGGTCCCAAAATGGCCCCAAATTTGACTCCAAAATTCCCCCAGTTTTCTCCCAAATTCCCCCAAATTCCATCAAAAACGCCCCAAAATTTTCTCCCAAATCCTCCCAAATTTGACTCCAAAATTCCCCCAAATTCTCCCCAAAAATGTCCCAAATTCTTCCCAAAAATCCCCCAAATTTTCCTCTCAAAATTCCTCCAAATTCTCCTCCAAAATTCCTCCAAATTTTCCTCCCAAATTCCCCCCAAACCCCTCCCAGTCCCTCCCAGTTACCCACAAATCCCTCCCAGTTTATCCCAGTTTATCCCAGTTTATCCCAGTTCCCTCCAAATCCCTCCCAGTTCATCCCAGTTCCCCCAAAGACCCTCCCAGTATATCCCAGTATATCCCAGTCTCTCCCAGTCCCTCCCAGTTCCCTCCTAGTTGCTCCCAGTTCATCCCAGTTACACCCAAACCTCTCCCAGCTCCCCCCAGTTGCCTCCCAGTCTTTCCCAGTTGCCCCCCAGTCCCCCCCAAAGCCCTTCCCAGTATATCCCAGTTTATCCCAGTCCCTCCCAATTCCCTCCCAGTCCTCCCCAGATCCCTCCCAGTTCATCCCAGTTTATCCCAGTTACCTCCAAATCCTTCCCAGTCCCTCCAAAGACCCTCCCAGTATATCCCAGTCCCTCCCAATCCCCTCTAAACCCATCCCAGTCACCCCCAAAGACCCTCCCAGTCCATCCCAGTTCCCTCCCAGTTTATCCCAGTCCCTCTAAACCCATCCCAGTTCCTCCCAGTTACCCCCAAACTCCTCCCAGTTTATCCCAGTCCCTCCCAGTCTGTTCCAGTCCCCCCAATCCCCTCCCAGTCCCCTCCAAACCCTCTCCCAGTTCCCTCCCAGTATAAACCAGTCCCTTCCCAGTTTATCCCAGTCCCTCCCAGTCCCTCCCATTATATCCCAGTTACCCCTTAAACCCTTCCCAGTCCCCTCCAGTCTCTCCCAGTCCCTCCCAGTTACCCCGAAACCTCTCCCAGTTGCCCCCAAATCCCTCCCAGTCCCTCCCAGTAACCCCCAGTTCCCTCCCAGTCCCCTCTAAACCCATCCCAGTATATCCCAGTTGCCCCCAATTCCCTCCCAGTCCCTCCCAGTTACCCCCAAAGACCCTCCCAATATATCCCAGTCCCTCCCAATCCACTCTAAACCCATCCCAGTTTATCCCAGTTCCCCCCCAGTCCCTCCCAGTCTGTCCCAGTTCCCTCCCAATCCCCTCCCAGTCTCTTCCAGTCCCCCCAATCCCCTCCCAGTTACCCCCAGTCCATCCCAGTTCCCCCAAAGTCCCTCCCAGTATATCCCAGTCTCTCCCAGTTACCCCCAAATCCCCCCCAAATCTCTCCCAGTCCCTCCCAATCCCCTCCCAGTCCCTCCCAGTTTATCCCAGTCCCTCCCAGTCCCTCCCAGTGTATCCCAGTCCCACCTCCAGCACCACGCTGAGCTGTTTCTCCCCCGCGCTCGCTCCCCTCCATCTCCCTCCATCCTCCGGCCTCAACAAATTCTCCGCCGGGTGACGCTGAGAGAGAGAGAGAGAAAAGGAAACTCAAAACTGACAAATCCCACAATATTTTATTTTATAAAAATAAAATATTTTAATTGTGGGGTGGGGAGGATTTACCGGGTCAGCGCTGCTGACGGAGATAACGCGGGTTAAAGGAACCTCCGGCATCGCCGCCGCCTCCTCCTCGACTGGCGCCAACCGGAAGTTGCCTCAGAGACCCCGGCGGGAACCGCTCTGGCCACGCCCCTTTCAACTCTATGGTTCCGGTCCTCCGACGCTTCTGCGCATGCGCCAAACGACGCTCTGCCCAAGCCTCCCATTCAACTCTATGGTTTTATCTATGCGGGGTTGTGCGCATGCGCAATGCGACATCGGGAGGTTTTCCCGCCCTTTTTGGTCATGAGGGGGTTTCCCGCCTTTTTTTCGAAGCGCGCGAAACCGTGAGGGGGGAAAAGGTGGGAGGGGGAATTAATTAAATTTTTGAGGGAATTAATTGGTTTTTTGAGGGAATAATTAATTTTTAGGGGTAATTAGACGTAATTAAGACTCGAGAGGTGATTAATTAACAGTTTGTTGCTAATTAAGACCAAAAAAAGGTGATTTGAGGGGTTTCTAGGGGGGGAATGGGCAAAAGAAAATTAAATTTCTGAGGGAATTAATTAAATTTTTGAGGGAATTAAATAATTTTTGGAGGGAATAATTAAATTTGTGAGGGGTAATTAGACCTAATTAAGCCTCGAGGGGTAATTAATTAACATTTCTCATTAATTAATATTAAAATGAGGCAATTTGGGGTTTTTAGGGGGTAAAGAGACGATGAAAAATCAAATTTCTGAGGGGAAAATTCAATTTTTGAGGGACCAAATTAATTAATAAGAGACAATTCCACCCTTAATAATTAATTAATTAATATTAATCATTAATTAACACCAAAATGAGGCGATTTTGGGGTTTTTTGGGGGGAAAGGGACGATGAAAAATCAAATTTCTGAGGGAAAAATCCAATTTTTGAGGGGCCAAATCAATTAATAAGAGACAATTCCACCCTTAATAATTAATTAATTATTATTAATTAATAATTAAGACAAAATTAATTGATTTTAGGGGGTTTATTGAGGCTCCCAGTGCTCCCAGTTCAGCCCAGTAACCGCCCGTACTCGGCCAAGGCCGAGGATTTCTTCACCCCGTCCCAGATCCGGGCGGCGTAATGGAACCTGGAGACCAGTATGGACCAGTATGGACCAGTATGGACCAGTATGGACCAGTACGGACCAGTAGAGGTAAGATAAGGCTCTCCCAGTTTGTCCCAGTCCCTCCCAGTTTATCCCACTCCCCTCCCAATCCATTCCCAGTTTATCCCAGTTTATCCCAATCCCCTCCCAGTCCCATCCCAGTCTCTCCCAGTACCCCCCAGTCCCTGCCAGTCCCCTCTAAACCCCTCCCAGTTCATCCCAGTTCCCTTCCAGTCCATCCCAGTTACCCCCAAAACCCTTCCCAGTCCCTCCCAATCCCCTCCCAGTATAAACCAGTCCCCACCCAGTTTATCCCAATCCCCTCTCAGTCCCATCCCAGTCCCTCCCAGTTTATCCCAGTCCCTTCCCAGTTCCTCCCAGTTTATCCCAGTCCCTTCCCAGTTCCTCCCAGTCCATCCCATTCCCCCCAGTCCCTTCCCAGTCCCCTCTAAACCCCTCCCAGTTCCCTCCCAATCCCTCCCAGTCCATCCCAGTATATCCCAGTCCCTCCCAATCTCCTCCCAATCTCCTCCCAGTCCATCCCAGTCCCCCCAGTTCCCCCAGTTCCCCCCAGTCCATCCCATTCCTATCCCAGTTCCTCCCAGTTCCCCCAAACCTTCTCCCAGTCCCTCCCAGTATATCCCAGTCCCTCCCAGTTCCCTCCCAGTATATCCCAGTCCCTCCCAGTTTATCCCAGTCCCCCCCAAACCCCCTCCCAGTTCCTCCCAGTATATCCCAGTCCATCCCAGTCCCTCCCAGTCCCCTCTAAACCCCTCCCAGTTCCCCCCCAGTTTATCACAGTCCCCTCCCAGTCCCCCCAGTCCATCCCAGTCCCCCCTTAATCCCTCCCAGTTCATCCCAGTTCCCTTCCAGTCCATCCCAGTCCATCCCAGTTACCACCAAAACCCTTCCCAGTCCCTTCCCAGTCCCCTCCCAGTTTATCCCAGTTCCCCCAAAACCCTTCCCAGTCCCTCCCAGTTACCCCAAGTCCCTCCCAGTATATCCCAGTCCATTCCAATTCCCTCCCAGTCCCCTCCCAGTCCATCCCAGTCCCCCCCAGTTACCCCCAAAACCCTTCCCAGTCCCCCCCAATCCCTTCCCAGTTTATCCCAGTTCCTCCCAGTCCCCTCTAAACCCATCCCAGTTCCCTCCCAGTCCCCCCCAGTTTATCCCAGTCTCCCCCAATCCCCTCCCAATCCTCTCCCAGTTTATCCCAGTATATCCCAGTCCCTCCAAACCCCATCCCAGTCCCCCCCAATCCCCTCCCAGTTTCTCCCAGTTTATCCCAGTCCCTCCCAGTTCCTCCCAGTCCCCTCTAAACCCCTCCCAGTTCCTTCCCAGTCCCTCCCAGTCCATCCCAGTTACCCCCAATCCCCTCCCAGTCCCTCCCAGTCCCTCCCAGTATATCCCAGTCCCTCCCAGTATATCCCAGTCCCCCCAGTCTCACCAGTTCCTCTCGGTCAGGAGGCTGTGGGACAACTGTGACCGCGCCGCCGCCAGGACCCTCCCCCTGAGCCGGGCCAGGAGCCCCCCCAGGGCCCCCCGACCCCTGAACGGGGGCAGGGCGGGGAACAGCGCCCCGCCCCCACCTGTGGGGGACACTGGTTAGACTGGTTTGTACTGGGATAGACTGGTTTGTACTGGGATAGACTGGGAGAGGCTTCGGGGGGGATTGGGAGGGGTTTGGAGGGGATTTGGGGGGAACTGGGAGGGACTGGGAGGGACTGGGATGAACTGGGATAAACTGGGAGGGGTTTTGGGGGGAACTGGGAGTTACTGGGAGGGACTGGGACAAACTGGGACAAACTGGGACAAACTGGGAGTTACTGGGAAGGAGCTGCAGTTCCCAAAGTCGCCACCAGGGGGAGCCATAAATACACTGGGAGTTCATTGGGGGGAACTGGGAGGGACTGGGATAAACTGGGATGGACTGGGATGGGACTGGTTTATACTGGGATAAACTGGGAGCACTGGGAGGGGACTGGGATGGACTGGGAGGGACTGGGAGTCACTAGGACAAACTGGGAGGGAACTGGTTTATACTGGGAGGGGACTGGGAGTTACTGGGAGGGAACTGGGATGGACTGGGAGGAACTGGGATAAACTGGGAGCACTGGGAGGGAACTGGGAGGGAACTGGGATGGACTGGGTTATACTGGGAGGGACTGGGACAAACTGGGAGTTACTGGGATGGACTGGGAGGAGACTGGAATGAATTGGGAGTTACTAGGAGGGAAACTGGTTTATACTGGGAGGAGACTGGGACAAACTGGGAGTTACTGGGAAGGAGCTGCAGTTCCCAAAGCCGCCACCAGGGGGAGCCATAAATACACTGGGAGTTCATTGAGGGGAACTGGGATAAACTGGTCTATACTGGTCTATACTGGTTTATACGGGTTTATAGGGGTCTATACTGGTCTATACTGGTTTATACTGGTCTGTACTGGTACCTGCCCGCGGCAGGGCCTCCTCAGGCTCCTCCTCCAGGGAGGGCAGCAGGAAAAGATTCACTTCGGGCTCGGGGGGAGCTGGGGGGGCTCCGGGGGGGGCTCCGGGGGGGGTGGGGAGGAGTTCCCGCATGGAGAGAGAGCCTGGGGGGGAAAATGGGGAAAAATGGCCCAAAATTGGTCCAAAATGTACCCGGGAGATCAAAAAACCCACCTGGGACCCCTCAAATTCCACCCAAAACCCACCTGGGACCCCCCCCCAAACCCCCTCAGGACCCCCCAAAATTCCCCAAAATCCCCCCCCAAACCCATCCAGGACCCTCCAAATATTCCCAAATCTCCTTCAAATCCTTCTCAGGATCCCCCAAATCCACCCAAAATCCACCTGGGACCCCCAAAATTCTCCCAAGACCCCCCAAAATCTCCCCCAAACCCATCTGGGATCCCCAAAATTCATCTGAGCCCCTTAAAATCCCCCCCCCCAAACCCATCCAGGACCCCCCAAATCTCCCCCAAACCCAGGTAAGGCCCCCCAAATTCCACCCAAAACCCACCTGGGACCCCCCAAACCTCGCCCAGGAGCCCCCAAATCCTCCCCAAATCCCCTCAGGACCCCCCAAACCACTCCCAGGACCCCCCAAACCCACCTGGGACCCCCAAAATCCCCCCAGGACCCCCCAAAATCCCCCCAAATCCCCCCCAAATCCTCCCCAAATCCCCCCAGGACCCTCCAAATCCTCCCCAAATCCCCCCAAAACCCACCTGGGACCCCCCAGGACCCCCCAAAATCCCCCCAAACCTCGATATTTGAGCCGTGAGTGCGCCATGAGCCGGCCCAGCACTCGCTGCATCTGCCCCAAACGCCGTGGGGAGAAACACTCGGGGGGGGCCCGGGTCTGCACGAACACTGGGGGGGCACAGGGGGTCACTTGGGGGGCTGGGGGGCACTTGGGGGTCACTTGGGGGGCTGGGGGGCACTTGGGGGGCAGCTGGGGGGTGTTTGGGGGGAAATTTGGGGGGTATTTGGGGGGTTGGAATGGGGTTGGGGGGTCACTTGTGGGGCTGGGGGAAACTTGGGGGGAACTTGTGGGGCTGGGGGGACAATTGGGGGGCTGGGGGTCACTTGGAGGGCAGCTGGAAGGGTCAGGGGCACTTGGGGGGCTGGGGGTTATGGGGTGTGGATGGGGCAGGATCTATGGGGCAGGATCTATGGGTCACAATCTATAGGGTGGGATCTATGGGGCAGTATCTATAGGGCAGGACCCACAGCTCAGGATCTATGGGTCACGATCTATGGGGCAGGATCTATGGGGCAGGATCTATGGGGCTCACCCAGGTGCGGGTAATACTCCGAGGGCTCCTGTCTACGGGTCAAGATCTATGGGTCCAGATCTATGGGTCAGTATCCATGGGTCAGTATTTATGGGTCAGGATCTATGGGGCAGGATCTATGGGGCAGGACTCACAGATCACATTCTATGGGTCAGGATCCATGGGTCAAGATCTATGGGGCAGGATCTATGGCTCAAGACCCACAGGTCACAATCTATAGGTCAGGATCTATGGGTCAGGACCCACAGGTCACAATCTATGGGTCAGGATCTATGGGGCAGATCTATGGGGCAGGACCCACAAGTCACAATCTATGGGTCAGAACCCATAGCTCAGGATCTATAGGGCAGATCTATGGGGCAGGATCTCTGGGTCAGGATCTATGGGGCAGGATCTATGGGGCAGGATCTATGAGGCAGCCCCACAGGACCCAATCTATGGGTCAGGATCTATGGGGCAGGACCCACAGGTCACAATCTATGGGTCAGGATCTGTGGGTCAGGATCTATGGGGCTCACCCAGGTGCGGATAATACTCCGAGGGCTCCTGTCTATGGGTCAGTATCCATGGGTCAGGACCCACAGGACACAATCTATGGGTCAGGATCTCTGGGTCAGGATCTATGGGGCAGGATCTATGGGTCAGGATCTATGGGGCAGCCCCACGGCGCTCACCCAGGTGCGGGTAATACTCCGAGGGCTCCTGTCTATGGGTCAGTATCCATGGGTCAGGACCCACAGGTCACAATCTATGGGGCAGGATCTATGGGGCAGGATCTCTGGGGCTCACCCAGGTGCGGATAATACTCCGAGGGCTCCTGTCTATGGGTCAGGATCTATGGGGCAGGATCTATGGGTCACAATCTATGGGTCAGGATCTATGGGGCAGGATCTATGGGTCAGGATCTATGGGGCAGGATCTCTGGGGCTCACCAAGGTGCAGGTAATACTCCGAGGGCTCCTATCTATGGGTCAGGATCTATGGGGCAGAACCCACAGCTCAGGACCCACAGGACACAATCTATGGGTCAGGATCTATGGGGCAGGATCTATGGGTCAGGATCTATGGGGCAGGATCTATGGGGCTCACCCAGGTGCGGATAATACTCCGAGGGCTCCTCGGCTCCGGCCCCACTCGAGTCGTGGCTCGGGGACGGCGTCGGCGGCTTCACCATCTCGGCCGTTTGCAGGAACCTGGGGGGCACCGGGGGCACTTGTGGGGCAGGTTTGGGGTCACTTGTGGGGCAGGTTTGGGGTCAGGTTTGGGGTCAGTTGTGGGGCAGTTTCAGGTCATTTATGGGGCATTTTTGGGGTAATTTTGGGGTCACTTGGGTGGGTTTGGGGTCACTTGTAGGGCAGGTTTGGGGTCACTTATGGGGCAGTTTGGGGTCACTTGTGGGGCAGGTTTTGGGTCACTTGTGGGGCAGTTCTGGAGTCACTTGTGGGGCAGTTTCAGGTCATTTATGGGTCATTTTGGGGTCATTTTTACGTCATTTTTTGGGTCATTTATGGGTCATTTTAAGGTAATTTTTTGGGTCATTTTTAGATCATTTTTAGATCACTTTTGGGTCATTTCGGAGTCACTTTGGGGTCATTTTTGGCATCACTTTTATGTCATTTTTAGGTGATTTTAAGGTAATTTTTTGGGTCTTTTTTAGGTCATTTTTATGTCATTTTTTGGGTCACTTTTACATCATTTTTGGGTCATTTTTGGGTCATTTTTGAGTCACTTATGGGTCATTTTAAGGTAATTTTTTGGGTAATTTTTAGGTCACTCTCAGGTCACCTTGTGGTCATTTTTGGGCCATTTTTTGGGTCACTTTTGGGTCATTTTTGCGTCACTTTTATGTCATTTTTAGGTCATTTTAAGGTAATTTTTTGTGTCTTTTATAGGTCATTTTTAGGTCATTTTTAAGTCATTTTTCTGTCATTTTTTGGGTCATTTTTACGTCACTTTTGGGTCATTTTTAGGTGATTTTTGGGTCATATTTAGGTCATTTTTTGGGTCATTTTTAGGTCATTTTTAAGTCAATTTTCGGTCATTTTTTGGATAATTTTTACGTCACTTTCGGGTCATTTATGGGTCATTTTTAGGTAATTTTTGGGTCATTTTTTGGGAAACTTTTAGGTCATTTTTAGGCCATTTTTTGGTCATTTTTAGATCATTTTTGGATCATTTTTTGGGTCATTTTTGGGTCATTTTAAGGTAATTTTTTGGGTCTTTTTTAGGTCATTTTTGGGTAATTTTTAGGCCATTTTTGGGGTCACTTTTACGTCATTTTTGGGTCACTTTTAGGTCATTTTTAGGTCATTTTTGGGTCACTATTGGGTCATTTTTCAGTCATTTTTTGGGTCATTTTTGGGGTCATTTTTAGGTCACTCTGTGGTCACTTTGGGGTCATTTTTGGGTCATTTTAAGGTAATTTTTTCCGTCTTTTTTAGGTCATTTTTGGGTCATTTTTTGGGTCATTTTTGGGTCATTTTAAGGTAATTTTTTGGGACATTTTTAGGTCAACTTTGGGGTCACTTTTGGGTCATCTTAAGGTAATTTTTTGGGTCATTTTTTGCATCACGTTTAGGTCATTTTTGGGTCACTTTTACATCATTTTTGGACCATTTTTAGGTCATTTTAATGTAATTTTTTAGGTCTTTTTTAGGTAATTTTTGGGTCATTTTTAGGTCACTTTTGGGCCATTTTTGGGTCACTCTGGGGTCACTTTGGGGTCATTTTTGGGCCATTTTTGGGTCATTTTTGGGTCACTTTGGGGTCACTTTCAGGCCCCGCCCACCTGTAGAGCCCCAGGTCCGTGAACCAATCCTGGACCAGCAGCACCACGTGACACACCGTGAATAGGAAGGCGGCGATTTGCAGGGACTGGGGGGTAATTAATTAACGCTAATTAGTGCTAATTAACCCCCTAATTAACACCTATATAACCCCTTAATTACCCCCCAATTGATCCCTAACTAAACCTCTAAATTATCCCTAATTTACCCCCTAATGAACCCCTAAATAATCCCTAATTAACCCATTAATTACCCCTAATTAACCCCATAATTAACCCAAAATTAACTCCCTAATTAACCCCTAAAAACACCCCAAATTAACCTCAAATTAACCCCTAAACGGCCCCAAATTAACCCTCTAATTAACCTCTAAATAACCCCCAATTAACCCCTAATTAACTCCCTAATCAACCCCCTAATTACCCCCAATTAACCCCTTAATAACCCCCAATTAACCCCTAAAAAACCTCCTAATTAATGACTAATTATGCCCTAATTAACTCCTAAATAACCCCTAATAAATCCCTAATTGACCCCCAATCAACCTCCTAATTAACCCCCCAAATACCCTTTAATTAACCCCCTAATTAACCCTATTAACTCTCTAAACACACCCCTAATTAACCCCTAATCAACCTCCAAACTAACCCCTAATTAACCCTCTAAATAACCTCCTAATTAACCCCTAGTTCCCCCAATTAACCCCCAATTAACCCCTTAATTATCCCCTAAATAATCCCTAATTAACTCCCTAATTCCCGTAATTAACCCCAAATTAACCCCCTAATTAACCACTAAATAACCCCAAGTCAACCTTTAATTATCACCTAATTAAACCCCCAATCAACCCTCAATTTACTCCTAATTAACCCCTAATTAACCCCCAACTAACCCTCTAATTATCCCCTAAATAATCCCCAATCAACCCCCCAATTAACCCCCCAATTAACCCCCTAATTAGCGCTAATTAACCCCTAATTAGCGCTAATTAACCTGTGTCTCCACGTAGGCGTGGGGCAGCGCGAACTCGGGCGGGAGTTTCCGGTCGTTGTTAATGAGATGATCCAGGTGGGCGGGGCTAAGGATGGGCTGGGAAAGGAAAAAAGGGGCGGGGTCAGGAATAAGCCACGCCCACTCCATTAAAGTGTATAGGGAGGGGGCGTGGTCAGGAATAAGCCACGCCTACCCCAGTGTAAAGTATAGGGAGGGGGCGTGACCAATAATAAGCCACGCCCACCCCATTGTAGTGAATAGGGAGGGGGCGTGGCCAGGAATAAGCCACGCCCACCCCATTGAAGGTAATGGGGGGCGTGGTCAGAGTGAAGCTTAATTAAATTGAAGTAATTGATGATGGAAATTAGGTGGTTAATTATGGTAATTGGGGATAATTAATGATGGTGACTGAGGTGATTAATGATGGTAATTAGGGTAATTATGGTAACTGGAAATAATTAATTAGAGTAATAAAGATTAATTATTGTAATTATTGTAATTATGGTGATTGGGAATAATTAATTATGGCAATGGAGAAATTGTGGTGATTAAGGATAATTAATTGTGGCAACTGAGTTGATTAATTATGGTAATTGAGGTGATTAATTATGGTAACGGACGGCAATTAATTATGGTAATCAGAGTAATTATGGTAATTGGAGCTAATTACACTAATTGGGGTAATAATGATAATTATGGTAATTGGGGTAATTACACCAACTGTGGAAATTAATTGTGCTAATTGTGATCACTCTAATTAAGGCATTAATTATGACAATTGTGGCAAAAATGGTAATTACAAGTAATTAATGATAATTAAGTGGTGCTCACCATTAATTACCACTAATTAGTGATAGGTATAAATATGAGGTAATCAATGCAAGCTACAGACTAATTAATAAAAAGCAATTAAGTTGTTTTCAGGTTAATTAAAAGTAATTACAGATTAATAAAGTGCTAATAAAGTGCTAATAAATGACAAATAACTATTAATAATGTGGAAATTTGAGCTAATTAACAACAATTAAACCCAAACACCGAATCCCACAGGGACAGCAAGGGGTAACCACCATTAATCACCATTAATTAACACTAATTAAGGCTAATTAACAGTAATTAATCACCCACCTGAGTGTCCAGGAACAGAACTCGCTCCTGGGTGACGAACAGGTCGATTCCCCCGGTTTGGGCCCCTCCCCTTTCCCGGAGCTCCGGGGGCTGCGGCCGGAACACGAACGACCTGGACCAGTATGGACCAGTATAAACCAGTATAAACCAGTATGGACCAGTATAGACCAGTTTGTCCCAGTTCCCCTCAATGAACTCCCAGTGTATTTATGGCTCCCCCTGGTGGCGGCTTTGGGAACTGCAGCTCCTTCCCAATAACTCCTACTCCCTCCCAGTATATCCCAGTGTCCCCAAAACCCCTCCCAGTTTCTCCCAGTATAAACCGGTCCCCTCCAAACCTCTCCCAGTTTGTCCCAGTCCCTCCCAGTTCCCCTCAATGAACTCCCAATGTACTTTTGTCTCCCCCTTGTGGTGACTTAAAAAACTGCAGCTCCTTCCCAGTAACTCCCAGTTTGTCCCAGTTTGTCCCAGTTGCTCCCAGTCCCTCCCAGTATAACCCAGTATCCCCAGTCCCCTCCCAGTCTATCCCAGTCCATCCCAGTTCCCCTCAATGAACTCCCAACGTACTTTTGTCTCCCCCTTGTGGTGACTTTGAGAACTGCAGCTCCTTCCCAGTAACTCCCAGTTTGTCCCAGTTTGTCCCAGTTTGTCCCAGTAACTCCCAGTCCCTCCAAACCTTCTCCCAGTCCCCCCCAGTCCCTCCCAGTCCCTCCCAGTCCCCCCATCACCTCGGATCCTCCTCGGGCTGGTTCCCGGCCAGCAGCGACAGCACCGTGGATTTCCCCGTCCCCTGCAGCCCCAGGGCTCCCACCACCAGCACGTCCGTCTGCTCCAGCAGGAACTGGGAGCACTGGGAGTTACTGGGAGGCCTCTACAAGCCCCTCCCGCTCAGCCACGCCCCCCTGAGATTAAGCCCCGCCCACACCTCGAGGGCGCTGTCGCACCAGTTCATTTGTTCGTCCACCAGTTTGATGCTGGTTTTCATCTTCTCCGGGGCGGCCAATCGGGCCTGGGCTTGGGCGGCTGGGAGGGGAGGGGTTAAAATTTAGGCCACGCCCACTTTTGGACATGCCCACTGTGCTAAAGCCACGCCCCTGATTAATTTATGTAAATTATGTAGCCACACCCACAGCACCAAACGACTTTCCCAGTTTATATTTAAATTATTTGGCCACGCCCACAGTGGCCACGCCCACAAATAGCTCCACCCACAAATAACCACACCCAATAATATTATGACCTCATCTTAAGCCACGCCCCCTTTTCCTCCAGCCAATCCCCTTGAGCCATTTCTTAGCCCTGCCCACAGTGACCACGCCCACTCATAGCCACACCCCCATTCCAAAACTCCACCCCTTTTTGCCTCCAGCCAATCACATCGATCCATTTCTTAGCTCCGCCCATAAATGGGGCTCAGAGTGGCCACGCCCCCACTTTTAAGCCACGTCCCCTTTTCCCTCCAGCCGATCACATTTAGCCCCATTTTAGCCCCGCCCACCATAACCACACCCAGCACCTCATTGGTCAATCCCGTATTTTAAACCCCGCCCACTTTTTCAACCACCAAATCTCATCAAGCCACGCCCACTAAAATAAACCACGCCCACCATGACCACACCCCTCAAACCCCGCCCATTTTTCTTAATTTAATCCAATCTTTTAGCCCCTCCCACCCCCTAAACCCATCCTTTTAAGCCCCCCTACTTGACCCTGCCCCTTTAAGCCCCTCCCACTCACGGTCCAGCGCGGCGGGCGGGGCCAACCCTCGGCTGTGCAGTTGATAGACGGGCTGGGTGGGGCGTGGCCCCTCCCTTTCCATGGGCGGGGCTTGCGTTGGCCCCTCCCCCGCCGTCTGCGAGGCCACGCCCCCTCCCCGCCCCTCCCCCTCTCGCGCTTTCATCAGCACGATGGGCGGGGCTGGGGCGGGAGGGGGCGGGGCTTGTGCTGGCCCCGCCTTTGGAACAGCTGGAGGTGCCTGTTGCTAATTAAAAATAAAAAGTGACGTCATGGGGCGTGGCTATTAGGATGAGAGAGTAGCCACGCCCATTTTAAGGGTGGCCACGCCCCCAAAATGGGAAACCACGCCCTCAAAAGGTGAAGCCACGCCCCCCAGGCTCACCCGTTCCGCCGGGGGCTTGGCCAGGATGATCGGGGTCTTCTGCAGGGGCCCCCCAGGCTCCTCCCCCGCCTCCTGTGGGCGGGGCGGGGTCAGTGAGGACACGCCCACCGATGGGGACACGCCCACGGGGGGACACGCCCATTATTCTATAGCTCCGCCCACTGTCATGGCTGTCATTGGTCACTATTGGCAGTTTAGCCACGCCCCCATATGCCCCACCCTGTATATAAGCTGTCAATCATCCCCAAGCCACGCCCCCACCATCAGCTGTCAGTCATTGAAAAGCCACGCCCCCATGGGAACTCTCAGCCAATCATCTCTAAGCCACGCCCACAGAATTAGCCCCAACCCATAGTGTCAATCATTCCCAAAGCCACGCCCCAAGATCTGCTGTCAATCATTCCTAAGCCACGCCCCCACAATGACACCCCTCCCAGTGTGGCACCTGTCAATCATTCCCAAGCCACGCCCCCAGGCTCTGCACTTCACCCATGAAGCCACGCCCCCAGTTATTTCCCGCCCCTTTGCAGATGTCAATCACTCTCAAGCCACGCCCCCACAGCCGCTCCCACCCAATGCGGAGTCTGTCAATCACCCCTAAGCCCCGCCCACCCCCAATCCCCGCCCACCCGCCGCTCTCCGCCTCCCTCCGGTTCCTTCTCTCGGTTCCAGCAGCGGCGCCGCGCGCCGGGGGCGGGGCTTTGCCCCGAGTCCGACATTGCGGCGGCTCCGGGAGCTTCCCGAAAGCTCCCGGGAGGTTCCCGAAGGTTCTCGAAAGGTTTTTAGTCGGTTCTGGGGATTGTCGAATCTTCCCGGAGGGTTCTGAGGGGGTTTTTCACCACTTCCGGTTCGCTCCCTGAGGGAACTTCCGGTTCCTTTTTTCCGCCTCTCGCGGCGCGCGTGGGGCTAAGTGGAGGGCGTGGTTTCCGCAGTCTGTGCACTGCGCATGCGCACAAAAGGGCGGAGCAGTTTAAACAGTGCAATGCGCTTGCGCAAAAGTGGGTGGAGTACAGTTAAGAGTACAGTGCGCATGCGCCGAATGGGAATGATTTTAATGCGACGTGAAAAGGGGCGTGGCTTATTAGAGAGCGCAGCGCGCATGCGCAAAAGCCGTTTTGCCGCCATGAAAATGCACCGCGCATGCGCATTTAAAGAGTGTTGTCTGCACCGCCTTAAAGGGGGAGTGGCTTAGATTTAAAGGACCAGCGACGCTTTTTTAAAATTTTAAAATTAATTAAAAATTAATTAAAAATTATTTTTTGACCCAAACACCCGCCCCCCCAAGAAAGAATTAATTAATGACGCGACTCCGGAGCCTCGTTGTGGTTTTTATTAACGCCGAAATCCTCGTTAATTAATTAATTAATGAACAGCAGAAAGAGGAGAGGGGGAGGGGTGGGGGGAGGGGTGACAGAGGTGGGGGAGGAGCAATGGGGAGGAGGGTGGGGGAGGGGCGCCGGTCACATGCTGGAGGGGGCGGGGCCTTTGAGGAGGGGGCGGGGTCAGGCCAGCGCCAGCACTGTGGGGGAGGGGAGAGAACACGGGGGTCACCTGAGGGCACCTGAGGGGCCAGGTGTGCCCAGGTGTGTCCCCAAGTGTGTCCCCAGGTGTGCCCAGGTATCCCTTGACCCTCAATGTCCCCCCCAGGTGTCCCCAGGTGTGTCCCAGGTGTCCCCAGGTGTGTCCAGGTGTCCCTTCCTTCCCCAGTCATGTCCAGGTGTGTCACTGGTCCCTCTCAGGTGTCCCCAGGTGTCCCTTGACCCTCAATGTTCCCCCCCAGGTGTGTGCCCAGGTGTCCCCAGGTGTGCCCAGGTGTGTCCGAGGTGTGTCCCAGGTGTGTCCCAGGTGTGTCCCCAGGTGTCCCCAGGTGTCCCCAGGTGTCCCCAGGTGTGTCCCAGGTGTGTCCCCAGGTGTCCCCAGGTGTGTCCCAGGTGTGTCCCAGGTGTGCCCAGGTGAGCTCTCACCTGTCAGCGCCTCCTGTGCGAAATATTTGACGTCGACGTCCTGATCCTGCGTCAACTTCTCCAGCACCGGCTTCACCTCGGTCTGCAGAGTGCTGGACAGGTGAGAGCAGACAGGTGAGATACAGGTGAGATACAGGTGGGACAAGGACAGGTGGGAGACAGGTGTGTGACAGGTATGACAAGAACAAACCAGTCCAAACCAGTATAAACCAGTAAAACCCATTATACCCATTATAACCAACCCAAACCAGTATATCCCAGTATATCCCAGTATAAACCAGTTACCTGCTGTCCAGGATGGTCCCAATGTGGTTCAGGGACTTGACCACACCAGTACAAACCAGTATAACCAGTATAACCCACTATACCCATTATAAACCATATAACCAACCCAAACCAGTATAAACCAATATAAACCAGTATAACCAGTATAAACCAGTATAAACCAGTATAAACCAGTACCTACTGTCCAAGATGGGCCCGATGCGCTGCAGGGACCAGTATAACCAGTATAAACCAGTATAACCCCTATACCCATTATAACCATTATAAACCAGTATAACCCAGTATAAACCAGTATAATCCAGTATAAACCAGTACCTACTGTCCAGGATGGGCCTGATGCTCTGCAGGGACCAGTATAACCAGTATAAACCAGTATAACCCAATATAAACCATTATAACCCAATATAATGAGTATAACCAGTATAACCAGTATAACCATTATAAACCAGTATAAACCAGTATAAACCAGTATAAACCAGTATAAACCAGTATAAACCAGTTACCTGCTGTCCAGAATGGTCCCAATGTGGTTCAGGGACTTGATCACACCAGTATAAACCAGTATAAACCAGTAAAACCCACTATAACCATTATAAACCAGTATAACCAGTATAAACCAGTCCAAACCAGTATATCCCAGTATAAACCAGTCCAGTACCCGCTGTCCAGGATGGGCCCGATGCGCTGCAGGGATTTGGCCACGTTGAAGCGAACGTTGGCCACGGCGTCGGCCGCCATGCGCAGCACGGTGGGCAACATCTGCTGGGTGGTGACCTCCTGTCCGCACACCTCGGACAGCACCTGGGCAGGTAAGATACAGGTGAGATACAGGTGAGATACAGGTGAGATACAGGTGAGTTACAGGTGAGTTACAGGTGAGATACAGGTGAGATACAGGTGAGATACAGGTGAGACAGGTGAGTTACACCTGGCCAGGTGAGATACAGGTGAGATACAGGTGAGATACAGGTGAGATACAGGTGAGTTACAGGTGAGTTACAGGTGAGATACAGGTGAGGTATGGACAGGTGAGATACAGGTGAGACACGGACAGGGATTGGGAACATCCATTGTTCGTGCCTCAGGTGTGTCCCAGGTGTCTCTGTAACCCCTCCCAGGTGTGCCCAGGTGTGTCAGTGACTCCCCAGGTGTATCAATGATCCCCCAGGTGTGCCCAGGTGTATCTCAGGTGTCCCCAGGTGTCCCCAGGTGTGTCTCAGGTGTGCCCAGGTGTCCCCAGGTGTATCTCAGGTGTGCCCAGGTGTCCCCAGGTGTATCTCAGGTGTCCCCAGGTGTCCCCAGGTACTCACATTGATACAGAACAACGTCGTCATCCTGTGCAGGTAGTTGGGGTCTGTACCCAGGTGTGTCCAGGTGTGTCCAGGTGTGTCTATAACCCCTCCCAGGTGTGTGAATGACCCCCCAGGTGTATCTCAGGTGTCCCCAGGTGTGTCAGTGACCCCCCAGGTGTGCCCAGGTACTCACATTGATACAGAACAGCGTCGTCATCCTGTGCAGGTAGTTGGGGTCGGCGGCCATGGCCAACACCTTGGGCACGATGGTCCCCTGGGCCCAGGTGTGCCCGAAACGCTCCACCAGCTTCCTCAGGTTACTGGTGGCGGCCTCTCGGATGGCGTAGACTGGAAAAGAAACCAGTAAAAACCAGTTTGGACCAGTATGAACCAGTATAAACCAGTATAACCCCATATAAACCAATATAAACCCATAGAAACCAATATAACCAGTATAGACCAGTATAAACCAGTATAGACCAGTTTCCTCAGGTTACTGGTCGTGGCCTCTCGGATGGCGTAGACTGGGAAAGAAACCAGTATGAACCAGTATAAACCAGTATAGACCAGTATAAACCAGTATGGACCAGTATAAGTCAATATAAACCCATAGAAATCAATATAACCAGTATAAACCAGTATAACCAGTATAGATCAGGTTACTGGTGGTGGTCTCTCGGATGGCGTAGACTGTGAGGGAAACCAGTATAAACCAGTATAAACCAGTATGGACCAGTATAAACCCATAGAAACCCATATAAACCAGTATAACCAGTATAAACCAGTATAGACCAGTAAAGGCCACTATTAACCCACCCCCAGTGCCTCAGTAACCCTCCTGGTCCCCTCCCAGTATAAACCAGTATAAACCAGTATAAACCACTATTAACCCATTCCCAGTGCCCCAGTAATCCCCTCCCAGTATAAACCAGTATAAACCAGTACCGTGGTCCACCAGCCAGGCCATGCAGAGCGAGTTCAGCTTCTCATCGAAGAACTCCACGCCCTGAGGGGGGGGGAGACACCAGTAAAAACCAGTATAGACCAGTATAGACCAGTACAAACCAATATTAATCAGTATTAACCAATATAGACCAGTATGGGCCATATAAACCAGTATAAACCAGTATGGACCAGTACACTCAAACCCCTCCCAATGCTCCCAGTTCCTCCCAGTCCCTCCCAGTATAAACCAGTTCCCTCCCAGTTCCCCTCAATGAACTCCCAGTGTATTTATGGCTCCCCCTGGTGGCGGCTTTGGGAACTGCAGCTCCTTCCCAGTAACTCCCAGTTTGTCCCAGTTTGTCCCAGTCAACTCCAACCCCCTCCCAGTCCATCCCAGTCCCTCCCAGTTTATCCCAGTGGCTCCCAGTTCCCTCCCAGTCCCTTCCAGTCCCATCCCAGTCCTCCCATACAAAGCCATAACTCCATCCCAGTCCCTCATAAACACCTATAACTCACTCCCAGTTTATCCCAGTCCCTCCCAGTCCCCTCCCAGTTTCTCCCAGTCCCTCCCAGTCTCACCAGCTGGCCGGCCAGCAGCGGCATGTATTCGATGATGGCCAAGCGGACTCTCCACTTGGCGTCCTCGGCCAGCTCGACGATGGCCGGGAGCAGCGACTGCGAGAGCTGCCGGATCCCGATCACCTCGTTCACGCAGTCCAGGTTGGAGATGATGTTCAGCCTCACCTCGGGGCACTGGGAGAAACTGGGAGTTACTGGGAGCAACTGGGAGGGACTGGGAGAGACTGGGAGGGGACTGGGAGAAAGTGGGAGTTACTGGGAAGGAGCTGCAGTTCCCAAAGCCGCCACCAGGGGGAGCCATAAATACACTGGGAGTTCATTGGGGGGAACTGGGAGGGACTGGGATGAATTGGGATGAACTGGGATGGACTGGAAGCAACTGGGATGAACTGGGAGAGACTGCAATTGACTGGGGGAAAGGGGGAAGGAGCTGCAGTTCTCAGAGTCGCCACCAGGGGGAGCCATAAATACATTGAGAGTTCATTGAGGGGAACTGGGATAAACTGGTTTATACTGGGAGGGGTTTGGGGGGCACTGGAGTGTACTGGGATATACTGGGAGGGACTGGGGGGGACTGGAATGAACTGGGAGGCAACTGGGACAAACTGGGAGTTACTGGGAAGGAGCTGCAGTTCCCAAAGCCGCCACCAGGGGGAGCCATAAATACACTGGGAGTTCATTGAGGGGAACTGGGAGGGAACTGGGATAAACTGGGACAAACTGGGATAAACTGGGAGGAGCTTCCAGCAGGTGGTGTCTCCCCAGGTGTCCCCAGGTGTGTCCCCAGGTGTGCCCAGGTGTGCCCTCACCTCATCCTTGAGCTGTGCCAGGAACAGGGGCAGCAGGTGCTCCACCGTGTTGTCCTTGCCCAGGATTGGGGACAGGCCCATGATCACCGAGGCCAGCGCCGACTTCACGTGTTGGTTGGCGTCGGATACCAGTTCCTGGACAGGTGGGACAGGTGGGACAGGTGAGACAGGTGAGACAGGTGGGACAGGGGGGACAGGGGGGACAGGTGGGACAGGGGGGACAGGGGGGACAGGTGGGACAGGTGGGACAGGGGGGACAGGGGGGACAGAGGGGACAGGTGAGACAGGTGGGACAGGGGGGACAGGTGGGCTCAGGTGTGTTCCCAGGTGTGTCCCCAAGTGTGTCCTCAGGTGTGTCCCAGGTGTCCCCAGGTGTGTCCCCAGGTGTGTTAAAGTGTGTCTTCAAATGTGTCCCCAGGTGGGTTTAAAGTGTGTTCAGGTGTGTCCCAGGTGTGTCCTCAAGGTGAGCTCAGGTGTGCTTCAGGTGTGTCCCCAGGTGGGTTTAAAGTGTGTCTTCAAATGTGTCCCCAGGTGTGTCCCAGGTGTGTCCCCAGGTGCGTCTCCAGGTGTGTCCCCAGGTGTGTTCTCAAGGTGAGCCCAGGTGTGTCCCAGGTGTGTCCCCAGGTGTGTTTAAAATGTGTCCCCAGATGTGTCCCAGGTGTGTCCCCAGGTGTGTCCCCAGGTATCCCCAAGGTGTCCCAGGTGTGTCTTCAAGGTGAGCTCAGGTGTGTCCCCAAGTGTCCCAGGTGTCCCCAGCTGTGTCCCCAGGTCCCCCCAGGTGTCCCCGGTGTCCCCGGTGTCCCCGGTGTCCCAGGTGTGTCCCCACCTGTCCCCAGGTCCCCCCAGGTGTCTCCACCTGTCCCCAGGTCCCCCCAGGTGTCCCAGGTGTGTCCCCACCTGTCCCCAGGTGCCCCCAGGTGAGCTCACCTTGATGCAGGGCAGGATCTGGCCCATGATCACGGCCTCGCGACAATCCGGGGACAGGTTCTCACAGAACTCTGGGGACAACGGGGACAACAGGACAGGTGAGTGACCCCCCACGACAGGTCAGTGACCCCCCAGGACAGGTCAGTGACCCCAGGACAGGTCAGTGACCCCCCAGGACAGGTGTGTGACCCCCCAGGACAGGTCAGTGACCCCAGGACAGGTGAGTGACCCCAGGACAGGTGAGTGACCCCCAGGACAGGTCAGTGACCCCAGGACAGGTGTGTGACCCCCCAGGACAGGTGTGTGACCCTCCAGGACAGGTCAGTGACCCCAGGACAGGTGTGTGACCCCAGGACAGGTGTGTGACCCCCAGGACAGGTCAGTGACCCCAGGACAGGTGAGTGACCCCCCAGGACAGGTGTGTGACCCCCAGGACAGGTGAGTGACCCCAGGACAGGTCAGTGACCCCAATGACCCCTGTGTGACCCCAATGACCCCTGTGTGACCCCAATGACCAATCCCTGACCCCAATGACCCCTGTGTGACCCCAATGACCAATCCCTGACCCCAATGACCCCTGTGTGACCCCAATGACCCCTGTGTGACCCCAATGACCAATCGCTGGCCCAATGACCCCTGTGTGACCCCAATGACCCCTGTGTGACCCCAATGACCAATCGCTGGCCCAATGACCCCTGTGTGACCCCAATGACCCCTGTGTGACCCCAATGACCAATCCCTGACCCCAATGACCCCCGTGTGACCCCAATGACCAATCGCTGACCCCAATGACCCCTGTGTGACCCCAATGACCCCCGTGTGACCCCAATGACCAATCGCTGACCCCAATGACCCCTGTGTGACCCCAATGACCCCTGTGTGACCCCAATGACCAATCACTGACCCCAATGACCCCGGTGTGACCCCAATGACCAATCGCTGACCCCAATGACCCCTGGGTGACCCCAATGACCCCGGTGTGACCCCAATGACCCCGGTGTGACCCCAATGACCCCTGCCCCGCTGACCTTTGACCTTGTGCGAGGCGGCCGCTCGGACCTCGGCCTCGCAGTCCTTCATCAGGCTCTGGAAGGCGCCCACCAGGTCGGTCTTGGTGATCTCGGGGCCCACGGCCCGTTGGAGCTGTGGGGACAGGTGAGGACAGGTGAGACAGGTGGGGACAGGTGAGTCCTCAGGTGTGTCCCCAGGTGTGTCCCCAAATCCCCAATTCCCTCAATTTTCCCCCAATTTTCTCCAAATTTTCTCCGATTTTCTCCCAATTTTTGCTGTTTTTCCCCATTTTTCCTCCCCCAGGTGTCCCCAGGTGTGTCCCAGGTGCCCCCAAATCCCCAATTCCCTCAATTTTCCCCCAATTTTCTCTGAATTTTCTCCAAATTTTCTCAGATTTTTTCCCAATTTTCGCCATTTTCCCTCCCCCAGGTGTCCCCAGGTGTCCCCAGGTACCCCCAGGTGCCCCAAATCCCCAATTCCCTCAATTTTCTCCCAATTTTCTCCAAATTTTCTTCAATTTTCTCCAAATTTTCTCCGATTTTCTCCCAATTTTCGCCGTTTTTCCCCATTTTTCCTCCCCCAGGTGTCCCCAGGTGTGCCCAGGTGTCCCCAGGTGTCCCCAAATCCCCAATTCCCTCAATTTCCCCCCAATTTTCTCCTAATTTTCTCCCAATTTTCGCCGTTTTCCCCCATTTTTCCTCCCCCAGGTACCCCCACCTGCCCCCCAGGTGTCCCCAGGTGCCCCCAGGTGCGTCTCACCTCGGTGAACTTGTCGGCCACCATGTACCTGACGCGCCAGGACTTGTCCTCGGCCGCCTGGCGCAGGGTGGGCATCACCAGCCCCTCCAGCTCCTCCTGCGGCAGCAGCTGCGCGATGCTCACGCAGGCCTCGACCGCCAGCAGCCGAACAGAGTCCTGCCCAGGTGAGCACAGGTGAGCACAGGTGAGAATGAGACACAGGTAAGGCAGAAATCACAGCCAGGTAACCCCCCAGGTGAGTCACAGGTGATCGTTCCTAATCCACGACTCCACTACCAGTAACTGCACTGAGTTCTGGGAGATACAGGTGTGCACAGGTGAGCCTCAGGTGTGCACAGGTGAGTCACAGGTAAGTCTCAACTCACCTGGATAATCCCCAGGTAAGTCACAATTGAGTCACAGGTAATTGTTTCTAATGCAGGTCACTATTGGCAGTAACTGCACTGAGTTCTGGGACACAGGTGTGTGCACAGGTGAGCCTCAGGTGTGCACAGGTGAGCCTCAGGTGTGCACAGGTGAGCCCCAGGTGAGTCACAAATGCCCTCAGGTGTGCACAGGTAAATCCTCAGGTGTTCTCAGACATCCCACGTGTGCCCAGGTGTGGTTTTTTTCCCCCCAGGTGCCCCCAGGTGCCCCCAGGTGTGCCCAGGTGTGCCCAGGTGAGGTTACCTGCTCGTCCGAGGCCAGGTTGGAGAACATGGGGATGATCTCGCTCTTGACGTGCTCCAGCTCCAGCACTTTGGCGAACTCGCCCAGTTTGGAGGCGGCGGCGCGACGGACCATGGGCGTGTCGTCAGAGCACAGGTTCCGGAAGTACCTGAGGGGGGGAACACATACCTGAGCACACCTGGGCACACCTGGGAGGCACCTGGGGGTCATTTGAGTATGGCCTGGGGTCACCTGGATACACCTAAGGGTCACCTGGATATACCTGAACACACCTGAACACACCTGGATACACCTAAAGGTCACCTGGATACACCTAGGGGTCACCTGGATACACCTGGATACACCTGGATACGTACAAGGGTCACCTGGATATACCTAAGGGTCATCTGGATACACCTGGATACACCTAAGGGTCACCTGGATACACCTGAACACACCTGGATACACCTAAAGGTCACTTGGATATACCTAAGGGTCACCTGGGCACACCTGGGCAGGGTTGGTGACCCTGTGGTCACTTCAATGACCCTGTGGTGACCTCAGTGACCTTGTGGTCACCTCAATGACCACACACCCAACTCAATGACCCTGTGGTCATCTCAATGACCTTGACCCCACCTCAGTGACCCTGTGGTGACCTCAGTGACCCCAGACCCATCTCAGTGACCCTGTGGTGACCACCCCCATGACCCCAATGATCCAAATGACCCCTCAGTGGTCACTCATCACCCCCTGACCCCTCAGTGGTCACTCATCACCCCAGGACCCCTCAATGGTCACTCATCACCCCAGGACCCCTCAGTGGTCACTCATGACCCCCCAGTGGTCACTCACTGGCGCAGCTCGGCCTTGACCGGGCTGGACACTGGCGGGTGGCAGACACTGACCCTGTGGTCACCTCAATGACCCTGTGGTCACCTCACTGACCACTCAACCAACTCAATGACCCTGTGGTCATCTCAGTGACCCCAGGGATGGGTTGGTGACCCTGTGGTCACCTCAATGACCCCACACCCAACTCAATGACCCTGTGGTCACCTCAATGACGGGTTGGTGACCCCAGACTCAACTCGGTGACCCTGTGGTCATCTCACTGACCCTGTGGTCACCCCAGTGACCCTGTGGTCATCTCAATGACCTCACACCCATGTCAATGATCCCGTGGCCATTTAAGTGACCTTGTGGTCATCTCACTGACCCTGTGGCCACCTCAGTGACCTTGTGGTCACCTCACTGACCCCACACTCACCTCAGTGACCCTGTGGTCACCTCACTGACCCAGTGGCCACCTCAGTGACCTTGTGGTCATCTCACTGACCCAGTGGCCACCTCAGTGACCTTGTGGTCACCTCACTGACCCTGTGGTCATCTCACTGACCCTGTGGCCACCTCACTGACCACTCAACCAACTCAATGACCCTGTGGTCATCTCAGTGACCCCAGGGATGGGTTGGTGACCCTGTGGTCACCTCAATGACCCCGTGGTCATCTCACTGACCCCATGGTCATCTCACTGACCCCGTGGTCACCTCAGTGACCCTGTGGTCATCTCAGTGACCCCACACCCACCTCAATGACCCCGTGGTCACTTCAATGACCCCACACCCACCTCAATGACCCTGTGGTGACCACCCCCATAACTCCATGACCCCAATGACCCCGACCCCCTCAGTGGTCACTCACTGGCGCAGCTCGGCCTTGACCGGGCTGGACACTGGTGGGTAGCAGACACTGACCCTGTGGTCACCTCAATGACCCTGTGGCCACCTCAATGACCCTGTGGTCACCTCAATGACCCCCTGACCCCTCAGTGGTCACTCATGACCCCCTCAATGGTCACTCACGACCCCTCAGTGGTCACTCACTGGCGCAGCTCGGCCTTGACCGGGCTGGACACTCTTGGGTAGCAGACGCTGAAGAGGCCGCAGGCCGACGTCCGGGACGTGAACCAATCGCCGCCCGCCAGGCGCTTGACCAGAGGGACGAAGTGACCCTCGAGGTCCGGCGGGGAGTGTTCGTGGGACACGGCCCGGAGCGACTCCACGGCTTTGTCCCTCACCACCGTCTCCTCCACCGTGGCCAGGCTCTCCAGGGGGGGCTGTGGGTGGACACGGAGTGGACATTGAGTGGACAGATGGACATTGGGTGGACAGATGGACATTGGGTGGACAGATGGACACCAGGTGGTCATTAGGACGTGGAATGGAGAGATGGACGTGGAGTGGTCAGAGGAAAATTGGATGGTGAGATGGTCAGATGGTCACCAGGTGGTCAGATGGACACAGGATGGTCAGATGGACATTGGTCAGATGGACATTGGACAGATGGACATTGAGTGGACAAATGGACATTGGGTGGTCAGACGGACACACAGGATGGACAGATGGACACAGGATGGACAGATGGACATTGGGTGGACAGATGGACATTGAGTGGCCAGACGGACACACAGGATGGACAGATGGACACACAGGATGGACAGATGGACATTGGGTGGTCAGATGGACATTGGGTGGCCAGACGGACACACAGGATGGACAGATGGACACACAGGATGGACAGATGGACACCAGGTATGGACCGTGAGACAGACACAAGGTGGGGGCTCGGAGCTCCCAGGTGTATTTTTTGGCCCCCCAGGTGCATTTTAAGCCTCCCCAGGTACATTTTTGGACCTCCCAGGTGTGTTTTTTCCCTCCCCAGGTGTATTTTTGGGTCTCCAGGTGTATTTTTTGGGCCCCCAGGTACATTTGCAGGTGTCTCACCAGCAGGCAGTGCACGAACTCGGGTCCCCCCACGAGGGCAGTGAAGGTGCCCAGTTGCTCAGCCAGGGCCAGCAGCACCTCGTCCTCATCGTAAATGGTGTCTGCAGGTAAAACACGCACCTGAGTCACTCACCTGGCTGGCACTCGGCTGTCAATCAATGCCATAAGCCACGCCCACATCACTCAAGCCACGCCCACCACATTAAAGCAATGTCTGCTGTGATTAAGCCACGCCCACACACCCCCAAACCACGCCCAGTGTTCTTAAGCCACACCCACAGCACTTAAACCACGCCCACATCACCCAAGCCACGCCCAGCCACCAAAGCCACGCCCACCGCACACAAAACCACGCCCACCCCGCCAAAACCATCCCCAAACCACGCCCACAGCTCCCAAACCACGCCCACCATATAAACCCCACCCACTGTATAACCTCCCCCCAAAATAAGCCGATTTTTAATTCATTTTTGGGCTTCCCCAACCCGGATTTTGGGGTTTTCCCGCCCTCCCCAGTCTGAGGTACCGGTGAGGAAAGGGAGGAGCTCGCTGCGGGTTCGTTCCACGCCCAGCGCCAGCGCGATGGTGGAGAGCTTCTTGATGCTGTTGAGGCGTAGCTGAGAGAAATAAAAAAAAAATAAATAAAAGGGAAAAAAGATTTTTTTGAGGGAAAATTTGAGGGGAAAATGTCGGGGGAATGTTCCCCTCACGGCAAGCCCCGCCCCCCCCAAAGCGACGCAGCCAATCAGGAGCGGCGTCTCATGGTCTGCGGTAGAGAGGAGGCCGCTGATTGGCTCCGCCGAGCCCCGCCCACTCCAGCAGCAGCCAATGGGAAGAGGCGCTGCCTCAGGCTGGCGCTGCCCCGCCGCTAGGGGGCGGTGCGGCGGGCGGGGGGGGATTCCGCGAGCCGCCGACCAATCAGAACGCGCCTAACAAAACCGCCAGCCAATCAGAGCGCGCCTCTCACCGCAACCACCGAGGCCACCGCAACTGCCCCCCACACATTGTAACGCCGCCGCCCATTCGCCCGCCCCTGAGGGGAACAGGCCGTCTCAACCAATCAGCGCGCCCGTCTCATGGCCGCCATCAGCAACGCGGCCGCGGCCAGCGGGGCGATGGCGGCCGGGGCCCCGAAAAGGCCTTGAAGCGGCGGAAAAGCCCCGAGGGGACGGCGGGGAAGCCCAGGAGGTTTTACCTGCACGTCCTCGTTGCGGAGCTCGTCGATGAGCACTGCGATGGGGTAAAGCGAATCGTCGCCGTCCGCCGCCGCCATCTTCGCCGCCGCCGCCGCCGCCCCGGCTCTGAGGGGCCGTACGGGGCCGCCCGCCCCGCTCTTGCAGAGCGTCCTCCGCGCTGATTGGTCGGCGACTTTCCTCCGCCTCTTCCCATTGGCGGAGGGAGCTGTCGGTCGGGAGAAGCCCCGCCTATGCGGCCGGCGCGGTTTCTCGCGCGCTGATTGGGCGGCGCGGTTTGATTGACAGATGGAAAGGGCGGGGCGAGGCGTTGCCGGGCAACGTGGGGCCGCCGTTTCCGAGACTGGGACGAACTGGGACAAACTGGGAGGAACTGGGAGCGAACTGGGACACTCTGGGAGCCTCTGGATCGTGTCGAGACGGACCGGAATCCCCTGGTTCCTACTGGGACAAACTGGGACCCACCATTGGAGCTAAACTGGGAGATACTGGGATATACTGGGCCAAACTGGGAAGCACTGGGGACCCCCCAATGCCAAACTGGTTTATACTGGGACCCCCCCGCAGGGCTAAAACCCAGTAAAAACCATCAAAAACCCGAATATAAAAAACCCAAACTGGGCCAGGGTGTGGCCACGCCCCTTTAAGCCACGCCCTGCGTGTACGTGATGACGCCATTGAGCGGCGACGCCTTTATTGAGGTGGGAGGGACTGGGATGGACTGGGAGGGACTGGGATGGACTGGGAGGGGTTTAGAGGGCACTGGGATGAACTGGGAAGGCACTGGGCCATACTGGGACAAACTGGGACAAACTGGGATGAACTGGGATGAACTGGGACAAACTGGGAACCATTGAAATTCCACCAGCACCAAACTGGGATGTATCAGTTCTTACTGGGATTGAACTGGGAAGGCACTGGGCCATACTGGGATGGACTGGGAGTCACTGGGAGTCACTGGGATGAACTGGGAGGTCACACAAGTCACTGGGATGAACTGGGACAAACTGGGAACCATCAGCACCAAACTGGTTCTTATCAGTTCTTACTGGTCCAGCCCTGGGGCTGAACTGGGAAGGCACTGGGCCAAACTGGGATGAACTGGGAAGGCACTGGGCCATACTGGGATGAACTGGGAAGGCACTGGGCCATACTGGGATGAACTGGGAGTCACTGGGATGAACTGGGATGAACTGGGACAAACTGGGAACCACTGAAAACCCACCAGCACCAAACTGGGATGTATCAGTTCTTACTGGGATTGAACTGGGAAGGCACTGGGCCATACTGGGACGAACTGGGAGTCACTGGGAGGCACTGGGACAAACTGGGAACCATCAGCACCAAACTGGGATGAATCAGTTCTTACTGGGATTGAACTGGGAAGGCACTGGGCCATACTGGGATGAACTGGGAGTCACTGGGAGTCACTGGGATGAACTGGGACAAACTGGGAGTCACTGGGACAAACTGGGAAGGCACTGAGACAAACTGGGAACCATCAGCACCAAACTGGTTCTTATCAGTTCTTACTGGTCCAGCCCCGGGGCTGAACTGGGAAGGCACTGGGCCAAACTGGGATGAACTGGGACAAACTGGGAGGCCCCAGGAGACTCAGATGCGGCCGCTCTGCCTCAGTTTCCCCAGCAGGTCCTGGACATTCTCCACTTTCTCCCCCCCGGCCCTGGGGGGCGGCTCCTGCACCTGCAGCACCTTCAGCCGGGGGGACCCCCCCGGGACCCCCAAATCCGCCGCTGGAATCACCTCCAGGGGTTTCTTCTTGGCTTTCTGGGGGGAAAAAAAAAGGAAATTTGAAAAAATTTTGGGGATTTGGGGATTTTTTGGATTTTTTGGGGGGATTTTTGGGGGTTTTTTGGGGATTTTTGGGGATTTTTTGGATTTTTTTTTTGATTTATTTAAAAAATTTTTTTGGATTTTGGGAGGGTTTTTAGGGGATTTTTTAGGAAATTTTGGAGGTTTATTTATTTATTTATTTGTTGAGGTTTTTGGGGGTTTGGGGGATTTTTTGGGGGGTTTTTTGGGGGATTTTTTGGGGGATTTTTTAGGGATTTTTTTGGATTTTTTGGGGGATTTTTAGGGGATTTTTTGGGGATTATTTGGGGGGATTTTTTGGGGATTTTTTGGAAATTTTTTTGATTTTTTTTTAAATTTTTTTTTTCGGATTTTGGGAGGATTTTTAGGGGATTTTTTAGGAAATTTTGGAAGTTAGTTTATTTATTTATTTGTTGGGATTTTTGGGGGGTTTTGGGGATTTTTGGGGGGATTTTTTGGGGGGTTTTTGGGGGATTTTTAGGGGATTTTTTGGGTTTTTTGGGGGGTGTTTTAGGGGCGATTTTTAGGGGATTTTTTGGGGATTTTTGGAGGGATTTTCTGGGATTTTTTAGGGATTTTTTGAGGATTTTTGGGGGAATTTTTTAGGGGATTTTTTGGGGAGATTTTTTAGAATTTTTTTCTAATTTTGGGGGATTTTTGGGGGATTTTTTGGGGAATTTTTTTTGAATTTTTGAGAAATTTCAGGGGTTTTTTTGGCGATTTTTAGGGGGATTTTTCTAGGATTTTTTAGGGATTTTTTTCTGGGATTTTTTGGGTATTTTTAGGGGATTTTTTGGGTTTTTTAGGGATTTTTTCTGGGATTTTTTCTGGGATTTTTTTGGGATTTTTGGGGGGATTTTTTAGGGGATTTTTTGGTGAAATTTTTCTGGGATTTTTTGGGGATTTTTGGGAATTTTTTTCTAATTTTTGGGGGTTTTTTTGGGAATTTTTCGGGGGATTTTTTTGGAATTTTTGAGAAATTTCAGAGGGGGTTTTTTTGGCGATTTTTGGGGGGATTTTTCTGGGATTTTGGGGGGATTTTTTGGGGGAATTTTGGGGAGATTTTTTAGAATTTTTTTCTAATTTTTGGGGATTTTGGGGGGATTTTTTGGGGATTTTTTTTTGAATTTTTGAGAAATTTCAGGGGTTTTTTGGCGATTTTTAGGGGGATTTTTCTAGGATTTTTTAGGGATTTTTTCTGGGATTTTTTGGGTATTTTTAGGGGATTTTTTGGGTTTTTTGGGGATTTTTTAGGGGATTTTTTCTGGGATTTTTTTTGGGATTTTTGGGGGGATTTTTGGGGGGATTTTTTGGTGAGATTTTTCTGGGATTTTTTGGGGATTTTTGGGAATTTTTTTCTAATTTTTGGGTTTTTTTTGGGAATTTTTCGGGGGATTTTTTTGGAATTTTTGAGAAATTTCAGAGGGTTTTTTGGGGGGATTTTTGGGGGATTTTCGGGGGATTTTTTAGGGGATTTTTTTGTTTTTTGGGGGGGATTTTTTGGGGATTTTTTAGGGGATTTTGGGGGGATTTTTGGGGAGATTTTTTCGGGGATTTTTGGGGGATTTTTCTTGCCATTTTTTTTTAATTTTTGGGGCATTATTTTCAGAGGATGTTTTTGACATTTAGGGGAATTTTTGCAGAATTTTTGGGAAATTTCAGGTTTTTTGGGGGGATTTTTTAGGGGATTTTTTAGGGATTTTTTGGGGGGATTTTTTTGGGATTTTTTAGGGGATTTTTTGTTTTTGGGGGGGAGATTTTTTGGGGATTTTTAGGGGATTTTTGGGGGGATTTTTCAGAATTTTTTTCTAATTTTGGGGGTTTTTTTGGGGAATTTTTGGGGGAATTTTTACGCGATTTTTTCTGAGATTTTTTTTGAGAACTTTGGGGACCCTCCCAGAGATTTTAGGGACCCCCCAGCCCCCCCAAAGCCCCCCACTGACCATGATGTTGGGCAGCGTGGCGTAGCGGGGCTCGTTGAGCCGCAGGTCGGCCGTCAGCACGGCCGGGAGCCGCAGCCTCAGGGTCTCCAGACCCCCGTCCACCTCCCGCTGCACCCGCACGGCCCCCGAGTCCAGCTCCACCCGGGAGGCGAAAGTGCCCTGGGGATAAACCAGTGTGGACTGGGACACTCCCAGTGTGGACTGGGACACTCCCAGTATAAACTGGGACACTCCCAGTATGATTTAGACCCTCCCAGTATGAACTGGGAGCATCCCAGTATGGACTGGGACACTCCCAGTATGAGAAAAACCCTCCCAGTATGGACTGGGACACTCCCAGTATGAGTTAAACCCTTCCAGTATGGACTGGGACACTCCCAGTGTGGACTGGGACACTCCCAGTACGGACTGGGACATTCCCAGTATGAGTTAAACCCTTCCAGTATGGACTGGGACACTCCCAGTATGATCTAGACCCTCCCAGTATGAGAAAAACCATCCCAGTATGAACTGGGACACTCCCAGTGTGGACTGGGACACTCCCAGTATGAGAAAAACCATCCCAGTATGAACTGGGACACTCCCAGTATGGACTAGGACACTCCCAGTATAAACTGGGACACTCCCAGTATGGGATAAACCATCCCAGTATGGACTGGGACACTCCCAGTATGGACTAGGACCCTCCCAGTATGGACTAGGACCCTCCCAGTATAAACTGGGACACTCCCAGTATGGACTGGGACACTCCCAGTATGGACTGGGACACTCCCAGTATGAACTGGGACACTCCCAGTATGGACTGGGACACTCCCAGTATGAACTGGGACACTCCCAGTATGGACTGGGACACTCCCAGTATGAACTGGGACACTCCCAGTATGGACTGGGACACTCCCAGTATGATTTAGACCCTCCCAGTATGGACTGGGACATTCCCAGTATGGACTGGGACACTCCCAGTATGAGAAAAACCATCCCAGTATGGTCTAGACACTCCCAGTATGAACTGGGAGCATCCCAGTATGAATTAGACACTCCCAGTATGGACTGGGAGCTGACCAGTATGAGTTAGAGCCTCCCAGTATGGACTGGGACACTCCCAGTATGGTCTAGACCCTCCCAGTATAAACTGGGACACTCCCAGTATGATTTAGACCCTCCCAGTATGAACTGGGAATTCCCAGTACAACTTAAAAGGTAAATATTTCCCATCACCCCTTGCGCCTTAAGGAGTAAATACAATCCCCCACCGCAAAGCATTGTGGGATACACTCCTCCCCTATTTACACCGCGCAAAGGATTGTGGGATATACTCCCCCTCTATTTACACCGCAAAGCATTGTGGGATACACTCCCCCACTGTTTACACCGCAAAGGATTCTGGGATACACTCCCCCTATAAGGAAGATTATATATCCCATCATGCCCCGCGCACGGTTTTCCCGCCCTTTTCCTTTTCCCGTCTTTACCTGCGGCCAATCCAACATGGCGGCCAAGAGCTGCCCGGTCTGGTTACAATCGTCGTCGATCGCCTATAAGGGGGGGAACATATGGATTCTATAGGGGTCTGGAGGGGTTTTAGAGGGGCTGGGAGGGTCTATAGGGGGTCTGGGGGTCTATAGGGGGGAATATATGGATTCTATAGGGGGCTATAGGGGGGTCTATAGGGGGGATATATGGATTCTATAGGAGTCTATAGGGGTCCATAGGGGGTCTATAGGGGGTCTATAGGGGTCTGGATGGGGTTTTAGAGGGGCTGGGAGGGTCTATAGGGGTCTATGGGGGAAATATGGATTCTATAGGGGTTTATAGGGGTCTATGGGGATCTATAGGGGGTCTATAGGGGGGCTATAGGGGTTTAGAGGGGGTCTAGAGGGGTCTATAGGGGGGTCTATAGGGGTCTAGAGGGATCTATATAGGGGTCTATAAGGGTCTATAGGGGGGTCTAGAGAGGTCTATAGGGGGTCTAGAGGGGTTTATGGGGGTCTATAGGGGCTCTATAGGGGTCTATGGGGGTCTATAAGAGGTCTATAGGTGTCTATAGGGGGTCTATAGGGGTCTACGGGGGTCTATAGGGGTGTATAGGGTTCTATAAGGGTCTAGAGGGGTCTATAGGGGAGATATATGGATTCTATAGGGGTCTATGGGGGTCTATAGGGAGTTCTATAGGGGTTTATAGGGGTCTAGAGGGGTCTATAGGGTCCCATAGGGTTCTATAGGGGTCTATAGGGTTCCATAGTGTCTATAGGGGTCTATAAGGGTCCCATAGGGGTCTATAGGGATCTATAGGATTCCATAGAGTTCTATAAGGTTCCATAGGGTTCTATAGGTGTCTATAAAAGTCTATAGAGTTCTGTAGGGTCCTATAAGGTCCCATAGGATTCTATGGGGTTCCATAGGGTTCCATAGGGTTCTATAGGGTCTCTATAGGCCCCACCTGTTTCCCCAGGATGACGAGCTGTGGCTGCAGCCGCCCCACCAGCCCATAGAGCCCTATAGGACCCCTATAAGATCCCATAGGGCTCCATAGGGCTCTATAAGATTCCATAGGGTTCTATAGGGTCCTATAGGGATCTATAGGGTCTATAGGCCCCACCTGTTTCCCCAGGATGACCAGCTGGGGCTGCAGCCGCCCCACCAGCCCGGCCAGGGCCGTGGCCACTTCCTTGGGCCCCGCGGTCACTCCTTCGGCCACTTCGGCCAGGACGGCGCGGTCAGCGCCCATGGCCAGGGCTGTGCGCAGGGTTTCCTGCCAGGAAAGGGTTAAAAATATCTGAAATTAATCCTAAATTACCCCTAAAATCATCCCAAAAATATCTTCAAAAATATCTTCAAAAAATCCCGAAAAACTGGCCCAAAATAAGCCAAAAATAACCCAAAATTAGACAAAAATATCCCCAAAAACTGCCCCAAAATAATCCAAAATTAAGACAAAAATATCCCCAAAAATATCCCCAAAATATCCCAAAAAATAACCCAAAAATATCCCAAAAATATCCCAAAAATATCCCCAAAAACCACCCCCAGGTGTGTCCCCAGGTGTCCCAAAATCCTAAATTTTTCCCAAATTTTCTCCATTTTTTCCCATTTTTTCCCCAATTTTCACCGGGTTTTTTCCCCCATCACCCCCAGGTGTGTCCAGGTATCTCAGGTGTGTCCCAGGTGTGCCCAGGTGTGTCCCCAGGTGTACTTTAGATGCTCCCAGGTGTATCTCAGGTATCCCCAGGTGTCCCAAAAACCCCAATTTTCTCCAATTTTCTCCATTTTTTCCCATTTTTTCCCCAATTTTCACCGGGTTTTTTCCCCCATCACCCCCAGGTGTCCCCAGGTGTGCCCAGGTGTGTTCCCATCACTCCCAGGTATATTCAGGTGTATCCAGGTGTGTCCAGGTGTCCCAAAATCCCAATTTTCTCCATTTTTTTTCCCAATTTTTTCCCAATTTTCACCGGATTTTTTGCCCCCAGGTGCCCCCAGGTGTGTCCATCACCCCCACCTGTCCCCAGGTGTCCCCAGGTGTCCCCAGGTGTCTCACCTGGCTGGCTTTAGTCCCCAGACTGACCACGATGACCTCCTGGGCCGCCCCGGCCTCGCGGAGCCTCACGGCCTCTTCCAGGGCGATTTCACAGAACGGGTTCAGGCCGTGCTTCACCCCCTGGCTCTGCACCCCGGCCCCGCCCGGGGCCACCCGCACCTGCCCAGGGACACCTGACTCAGGTGAGGGGCCAAAAAAACCCCAAAAGCCAAAAAAAACCCCAAAATTCTGGGATTTTTTTGCGATTTTTGGTGATTTTTTAGGGATTTTTTGGCGATTTTTTAGGATTTTTTAGGGTGGACAGGTGAGCACAGGTGAGTCAGGTACACCTGCCTCAGGTGTGCATCAGCCACACCCAAAAAATCCCCAAATTTGGGGGGTTTATGGGGATTTTTTGGCGATTTTTTAGGATTTTTTTAGGGATTTTTTAGGGATTTTTTGGAGATTTTTTAGGGATTTTTTTTGTGATTTTTTTGGGGATTTTTTGGGAGATTTGAGGGGATTTTGGGGGAAGATTTGGGTCAAATTTGGGTGAATTTTAGGCAAAAATCCGGACATTTGGATCATTCAGTGTGAAACTTCAGTAACATTCTGGGTGAACTTTATGAAAACTTTGGATGAATTTGGGTCAAATTTGACAGAAAATTTACGAATTTATGATGAAATTTGGGGGGAAATCAACCCCAAAAACCCCAAAAACCCAAAAAAACCCCAAAAAAACCCCAAAATTCCAAAAAAAATCGCGAATTTTTGGGGTTTTTTGGGGCATTTTTGGCTGTTCTTGGGCCTTGTGGGCGTGGCTTGGCTTTGTGGGCGCGGCCACGTAACGTGTGCGTGGCCACGTAACGCGTGCGTGGTCACGCAAAGGCGACGTGACCACGCAAAGTGGGCGTGGCCAAACCCTCCCCTCATACCCTGACCTTCCCTTTAACCCCCAAAAAACCCCCAAAAATCACCAAAATTTCGGGGATTTTTGGGGTTTTTTGGGGCGCTCGGGATTGGTGGGCGTGTCCCGGCCCGGTGGGCGTGGCCAGGTGAGCCCGGCCAGGTGAGTTTTTACCTTGACGGCGAAGTCGATGACGCGCTTGACTCCCACCAACACCCGGAGCGCCGCCATGTTGAATAAGCCACGCCCACCGCGCACGGTGACGTCATTCCGTCAGCTAAGCCACGCCCATAAGTCTAACGCGGTTGAGATGACGTAATGTTGTTGTTGGTAAAGCCACGCCCCTTTATGCAAATAAGGTAAAGGGGGCGTGGTTTGAGCCAAAAGGGGATTTGGGGGGGATTTTTTTAGGATTTTTTTGAGGGATTTTTTTTTAGGATTTTTTTGGGATTTTTTTGGAGAATTTTTGGGGATTTTTGGGGGGTTTTTTTGGAGGAAATTTTTGAGGAATTTTTGGAAATTTTTTTGGAAATTTTTTGGAAAAATTTTGGGGAATTTTTGGGGATTTTTTTAGGGGAATTTTGGAAGATTTTTTGAGGATTTTTTTGGGAGATTTTTGGGAGGATTTTTGGAGGATTTTTTGGGAAATTTTGGGAGATTTTTTTAGGGGATTTTTAAGGGATTTTTTAGGATTTTTTGGGGGATTTTGGGGGGAATTTTGGAGGGTTTTTTAAGGGGATTTTGGGGCGAATTTTTTTGAGATTTTTTGAGGATTTTTGGGAGATTTTTTGAGGATTTTGGGGGGATTTTTGAGAGATTTTTGGGAATTTTTTGGGGAATTTTTTGGGAATTTTTTGGGAATTTTTGAGGAATTTTGGGGAGATTTTTTGAGGATTTTTGGGGGGATTTTGGGGGGAATTTTTTTTGAATTTTGGGAGATTTTTTGGGAATTTTTTGAGGATTTTTTTGGGCATTTTTAGGGTTTTTTTGAGGATTTTTGGGGGATTCTTAGGGATTTTTTAAGGAATTTTTGGAGATTTTTTGGGGCAAATTTTTGGGGAGATTTTTAGGGAATTTTGGGGGGATTTTTTTAGGGATTTTTGGGGATTTTTGAGGGATTTTGGGGGGATTTTTGGGGGGATTTTTTTGGGATTTTTGGTGGATTTTTTGGGAATTTTTTTGGAATTTTGGGAGATTTTTTGGGAATTTTTGGGGGGATTTTTTGGGGAATTTTGGAGGTATTTTGGGGAAATTTCTGGGAATTTTTGGGGATTTTTCTTTAATTTTTGGGGGAATTTTTTTTTAATTTTTTTTTTTTTTTGAAAATTTTTTTTTTATTTTTTAGGGATTTTTTGGGGGAATTTTTTGTTTGTTTGTTTTTTTATTTATTTTTTGGGGGATTTTTTGGGAATTTTTTGGAAATTTTTTGGGGATTTTTGGGGGGGATTTTTTGGGGATTTTTGGTGGATTTTTTAGTAATTTTTGGGGGAATTTTGGGAGATTTTTTGGGATTGTTTTTGAATTTTTGGAGGATTTTTTGGGAATTTTTTGTGATTTTTTGGGGATTTTTTTGGAATTTTGGGGGGATTTTGGGGGAATTTTGGGGGATTTTTTTGGGAATTTTTTGGGAATTTTGAGGGGATTGGGGGGGAATTTTTTGGGAATTTTTTGGGATTTTTGGGGGATTTTTTTGCGATTTTTTTGGATTTTTTTTTTAATTTTTTGGGGGATTTTTTTGGAATTTTTTGGGAATTTTTTTGATTTTTTGGGGGATTTTTGGGGGGATTTTTGGGGGGGGGATTTTTCCACACCTGCACACACCTGTCCCTTTATTTCAGAGCTTAAACCAAACCCAGGTGTGCGATGGGCGTGGCCCAGGTGTGCCCGAATTTCCCAGAGCAACAAACACACCTGGACACACCTGGAGGAGTCACCGGAGCCTTTATTTTATTTTATTTTATTTTATTTGTGGGGGGAGGGGAAATCGGGGCCAGGTGTGGGGGGAGGGGCCCAGGTGAGTCCCAGGTGTCCAGGGAAGGTCCCAGGTGAGTCCCAGGTGAGTTTCAGGTGTTCAAAGGAGTTCCCAGGTGAGTCCCAGCTGTTGAGGGAGGGTCTCAGGTGTTCAGGTGGGTCCCAGGTGTGTCCAGGTGTTCAAGGGGGGGGTCCCAGGTGAGTCTCAGGTATCCAGGGAGGGGTCCCAGGTATCAAGGGAGGGTCCCAGGTGTGTCCCAGGTGAGTTCCAGGTGTCCAAGAGGGGTCTCAGGTGAGTCTCAGGTGAGTCCCAGGTGTCCATAGAGAGGCCAAGGGGGGTCCCAAGTGTTCAAGGGAAGGTCCCAGGTGAGTCTCAGGTGAGTCTCAGGTATCCAGGGAGGGGTCCCAGGTGTCCAGGTGAGTTCCAGGTGTTCAGGGAGGGTCCCAGGTGAGTCCCAGGTGAGTCTCAGGTGTCCAAGGGGGGTCCCAGGTATCAAGGGAGGATCCAAGGGGGGTCCCAGGTGAGTCCCAGGTGAGTCTCAGGTGTCTCAATAGTAAAGCTCCCGATCCCACCAACCTGAGGGGGAGAGAACCCGGCCAGGTGAGGGTGGGGCAGCCCCAGGTGTGCCCAGGTGAGCCCAGGTGTGTCCCCAGGTGTCCCCAGGTGTGTCAGGTGTGTCCCCAGGTATCCCCAGATCTCCCCAGGTGTGTCCCAGGTGTGTCCCCAGGTGTGTCCCCAGGTGTGTCCCAGGTGTCCCAGGTGTGTCCCCAGGTGTGTCCCCAGGTGTCCCCAGGTGCCCCAGGTGTGTCCCCAGGTGTGTCCCAGGTGTGTCCCAGGTGTGTCCCCAGGTGCCCCAGGTGTGTCCCCAGGTGTGTCCCAGGTGTGTCCCAGGTGTCCCCAGGTGTGTCCCAGGTGTGTCCCAGGTGTGCCCAGGTGTCCCAGGTGTGTCCCAGGTGTCCCAGGTGTCCCCAGGTGTCCCAGGTGTCCCCAGGTGTGTCTCAGGTATCTCAGGTGTGTCCAGGTGTGCCCCAGGTGTCCCAGGTGTCCCCAGGTGTCTCAGGTGTGTCCCAGGTGTCCCAGGTGTGTCACTCACTCCCCGGGTGTCGTCGCACTCCGAGTTTCCGGATCTCGTCGTAGACCAGGATCAGGAGCCCGAAGGGCATCGGCACCAACCACCACTGGAACCTGCACAGGTGAGACAGGTGAGCCCAGGTGAGCCCCAGGTGAGCCCCAGGTGAGCCCAAACCACCACTGGAACCTGCACAGGTGAGACAGGTGAGCCCAGGCGAGCCCCCAGGTGAGCCCAGGTGAGCCTCAGGTGAGCCCAGGTGAGCCCAGGTGTGTCCCAGGTGTCCCCAGGTGTGTCCCAGGTGTCCCCAGGTGAGTCCCAGGGGTTCTCAGGTGTGTTCAAGAGGTCCCCAGGTGTGTGTTTCGGGTCCCCAGGTGTATTTTAAGGTCCTCAGGTGTGTTCAGGAGGTCCCCAGGTGTGTTCAAGAGGTCCCCAGGTGTGTGTTTGGGCTCCCAGGTGAGCCCAGGTGAGCCTCAGGTGAGTTGAGGGTCCCCAGGTGTGTTTGGGACATGCCCAGGTGTATTTTAGGGTCCCCAAGTGTGTGTTTAGGGCTCCCAGGTGTGTGTTCAGAGTCCCCAGGTGTATTTTGAAGTCCCCAGGTGTGTCTCAGGGCCCCCCAGGTGTGTGTTCAGAGTCTCCAGGTGTGTTCAGGAGGTTCCCAGGTGTGTTCAGAGTCCCCAGGTGTGTCAGGGCCCCCCAGGTGTGTCAGGACTCACCTGATGGGCATGAAGTTGAAGACGTTCGGCATCCCGGGGCAGTAACAGAGGAAACAGCCGATGCACACCTGGAACACGATGGCGATGACCAGGGTCCTGTTCCTGTAACACACCTGAGTTACCTGTCACACCTGTGATACACCTGTGCTAACACCTGTGCTAACACCTGTCACACCTGTGCTAACACCTGTCACACCTGTGCTAACACCTGTCACACCTGGAACACGATGGCGACCACCAGAGTCCTGTTCCTGTAACACACCTGAGAGTTACCTGTGTGACACCTGTGTCACCTGTGATACACCTGTACAGCCTGTGATACACCTGTGATAACACCTGTGTGTCATACCTGTCCCAGGTGTGTCAAACCAGTCCCCAGGTGTGTCATACCTGTCCCAGGTGTCCCCAGGTGTGCCCAGGTGTCCCCAGGTGTGCCCAGGTGTGTCATACCTGTCTCAAGTGTTTCATACCCGTCCCAGGTGTCCCATACCTTTCCCAAGTGTGTTAGACCTGTCCCCAGGTGTGTCCCCAGGTGTGTCCCCAGGTGTGTCCCCAGGTGTGCCCAGGTGTGTCCCCGGGTGTGTCCCCAGGTGTGCCCAGGTGTCCCCAGGTGTGCCCAGGTGTGTCCCAGGTGTGTCCCCAGGTGTGTCCCCAGGTGTCCCCAGGTGTCCCCAGGTGTGTCCCCAGGTGTCCCCAGGTGTGCCCAGGTGTGTCCCCAGGTGTGTCCCCAGGTGTCCCCAGGTGTGTCCCCGGGTGTGCCCAGGTGTCCCCAGGTGTGCCCAGGTGTGTCCCCAGGTGTGCCCAGGTGTCCCCAGGTGTGCCCAGGTGTGCCCAGGTGTGCCCAGGTGCATCCAGGTGCCCCAAATCCCCAATTTCCCCAGATTTTCCCCAAATTTTCTCCGATTTTCACCCAATTTTCGCCATTTTTCCCCCCCAGGTGTGCCCAGGTGTGCCATACCTGTCCCAGGTGTGCCGTACCTGAAGGGCCCCTGCTGGAACAGCGACAGTCTCCGGGTTTTGCGGATCAGGACGTCGGCGATCTGACACATCTCGATGCTGATGAAGAAGACGGTGTAACAGGTGTACTGCTGGTACCTGCGCTGCCAAAAGGTCTGGGGGACAGGTGAGAGACAGGTGAGACAGGTGAGATCAGACAGGTGTGACAGGTGTACTGCTGGTACCTGCGCTGCCAGAACGTCTGTGGACAGGTGAGAGACAGGTGAGATCAGACAGGTGTAACAGGTGTACTGCTGGTACCTGCGCTGCCAAAAGGTCTGCACAGGGGACAGGTGAGAGACAGGTGAGACATGGACAGGTGAGACAGGTGAGGGAACAAGTCAGAGACAGGTGAGATACAGGTGAGACAGGTGAGACAGAGAGGGACAGGTGAGACAGGTGAGACAGAGAGGGACAGGAGACAGGTGAGACACAGGTGGGACAGGCGAGACAGAGGTGAGAGACAGGTAAGACAGGTGAGTGACAGGTGAGACAGGTGGGAGAGGTGAGACAAAGGTGAGACAAAGGTGAGACAGGTGAGACAGGTGAGAGGTGAGATACAGGTGAGACAGAGAGGGACAGGTGAGACACAGGTGAGAGGTGAGATACAGGTGAGACAGGGAAATGACAGGTGAGATCAGACAGGTGAGATACAGGTGAGGCACAGGTGAAATACAGGTGAGAGATAGACAGGTGAGATCAGACAGGTGAGAGACAGGTGAGACAGGTGGGTGACAGGTGAGACAGGTGAGAGACAGGTCAGACACAGGTGAGATTTGGACAGGTGAGATACAGGTGAAAGACAGGTGAGACAGGGGAGACACAAGTGGGACAGGTGGGCACAGGTGAGATACAGGTGAGACACAGGTGAGACAGTGAGGGACAGGTGAGAGACAGGTGAGACAGGTGAGTGTCCAGGTGTGTCCCCAGGTGTGCCCAGGTAACTTACCCGCTGCTGCCCGTAGCTGTGTGTCCCCAGGTGTCCCCAGGTGTCCCCAGGTGTGCCCAGGTGCCCCCAGGTGTCCCCAGGTGTCCCCAGGTGCCCCCAGGTGTTCCCAGGTGTCCCCAGGTGTGCCCAGGTGTCCCCAGGTGTCCCCAGGTGTTCCCAGGTGTGTCCCCAAATCCCCAATTTCCCTCAATTTCCCCCAATTTTCCCCAAATTTTCTCCAATTTTCACCCAAATTTCGCCGTTTTTTCTCATTTTTGTGCCCCCAGGTGTGTCCCAGGTGTGCCCAGGTGTGCCCAGGTAACTCACCCACTGCTGCCCGTAGCTGTCCTGCAGCTCCTGCTCGTGCTCGTCCTCCCAGCGCGGCCTCAGCCCCAGGACCAGCCCCGGCCACCAGCCCTCCTGAGCCATGGCCACGAAATAGTCCACGAACCCCGCGAAGGACTGGATCACACCTGGGACAGGTGAGACACAGGTGAGCCCAGCCCTCCTGAGCCATGGCCACGAAATAGTCAACGAAACCGGCAAAGGACTGGATCACACCTGGGACAGGTGAGACACAGGTGAGACACAGGTGAGCCCAGGTGAGCCCAGCCCTCCTGAGCCATGGCCACGAAATAATCCACAAACCCCGCGAAGGACTGGATCACACCTGGGACAGGTAACGGGACAGGTGAGACACAGGTGAGCCCAGCCCTCCTGAGCCATGGCCACGAAATAGTCAACAAACCCGGCAAAGGACTGGATCACACCTGGGACAGGTGAGACACAGGTGAGCCCAGGTGAGCCCAGCCCTCCTGAGCCATGGCCACGAAATAATCCACAAACCCGGCAAAGGACTGGATCACACCTGGGACAGGTAACGGGACAGGTGAGACACAGGTAATGGCACAGGTGAGACACAGGGGAGACACAGGTAATGACACAGGTGAGACACAGGTGAGACACAGGTGAGGCACAGGGGAGACACAGGTGAGACACAGGTAATGACACAGGTGAGACACAGGTGAGACACAGGTGAGGCACAGGGGAGACACAGGTAATGACACAGGTGAGACACAGGTGAGACACAGGTGATGACACAGGTGAGACACAGGTAATGACACAGGTGAGACACAGGGGAGACACAGGTAATGGCACAGGTGAGACACAGGTGAGACACAGGTGAGGCACAGGTGAGACACAGGTAATGGCACAGGTGACACAGGGGAGACACAGGTGAGACACAGGTGAGACACAGGTAATGACACAGGTAATGACACAGGTGAGACACAGGTGAGGCACAGGTGAGACACAGGTGAGACCAGACAGGTAACCCCAAACTCAGGTGTTTGACCACCCAGGTGACCCCAAATCCAGGTGTGATCCAGGTGTTTGATGCAGGTGTGTGAGCACACAGGTAACCCCCAAACTCACACAGGTAACTCCATACAGGTGTGTGAGCACCCAGGTGACTCCAAATCCAGGTGTGTGACACACCTGGCCATGCCCTCACCTGTCTGGAAGCAGGAATAGGGACAGGTAACCTCCCCAGACCACACAGGTGACCCCGTACAGGTGTGATACAGGTGTTTGAGCACACAGGTAACCCCAGACCATACAGGTAACCCCTGATCCAGGTGAGAACACACCTGGCCACGCCCTCACCTGTCTGGAAGTAGGAATAGGCACAGGGAACCCCCCCAGACCACACAGGTAACCCCAAATCCAGGTGTGATACAGGTGTTTGACCACACAGGTAACCCCAAATCCAGGTGAGTGACCAACCCAAACTCAGGTGTGACACACCTGGCCACGCCCTCACCTATCTGGAAGTAGGAATAGGGACAGGTAACCCCACAGGTAACCCCACAGGTAACCCCACAGGTGACCCCCCAGGTAACCCCACAGGTCAGCACAGGTGAGCACAGGTAGCCCCACAGGTAACCCCACAGGTAACCCCACAGGTGACCCCCCAGGTGAGCACAGGTGAGCACAGGTGACCCCACAGGTGCCCTCACCTATCTGGAAGTAGGAATAGGGACAGGTAACCCCATACAGGTGAGCACACCTGGCCCAGGTGAGCACAGGTGAGCACACAGGTGAGCACACAGGTGCCCTCACCTATCTGGAAGTAGGAATAGGCCCAGGTAACCCCCCAGGTGAGCACAGGTGAGCACAGGTGAGCTCAGGTGCCCTCACCTATCTGGAAGTAGGAATAGGCCCAGGTAACCCCCCAGGTGAGCACACCTGGCCCAGGTGAGCACAGGTGACCCCACAGGTGCCCTCACCTATCTGGAAGTAGGAATAGGGACAGGTAACCCCATACAGGTGAGCACACCTGGCCCAGGTGAGCACAGGTGAGCACAGGTGAGCACAGGTGAGCACACAGGTGTGCACAGGTGCCCTCACCTATCTGGAAGTAGGAATAGGCCCAGGTAACCCCCCAGGTGAGCACAGGTGAGCACAGGTGAGCACAGGTGACCCCCCAGGTGAGCACAGGTGAGCACAGGTGTGCACAGGTGACCTCACCTATCTGGAAGTAGGAATAGGCCGCCAGGGGCTCGTTGACCAGCCGGTCGCGCCGGGGGTCGCGCGGTCGCAGGTGCATGATGTCGCTCTCGGCGCGTTCGTACGCCAGAGACACCGAGGGGAACTGCACAGGTGAGGCACGGACAGGTGAGACACACCTGGCCACGCCCACTATGGACACACCCAGAGCGCCTGAGGGGGGGAAACACACCTGGGGGATTAAAACACACCTGAGGGGGGGGAAACACACCTGGGGGGGTAAAACACACCTGGGGGGGTTAAGACACACCTGGGGGGGTTAAAAATGTACCTGAGGGGTTAAAACACACCTGGGGGGGTAAAACACACCTGGGGAGGGGAAAACACACCTGGGGGGGGATTAAAAATGTACCTGGGGGGCCCCAGGTGTGTCTAGGTGTCCCCAGGTGTCCCCAGGTGTGTCCCCAGGTGCCCCCAGGTGTCCCCAGGTGTCCCCAGGTGTGCCCAGGTGTCTCCAGGTGTGTCCAGGTGTCCCCAGATGTGTCCCCAGGTGTGCCCAGGTGTCTCCAGGTGTCTCCAGGTGTGTCCCAGGTGTGCTCAGGTGTGCCCAGGTGTGCCCAGGTGTCCCAGATCCCCAATTTTCCCCAATTTTTGCCCGATTTTCCCCATTTTTTCTCCAATTTTCACCCAATTTTCGCCGTTTTTCCCCCCTAGGTGTGTCCCAGGTGTGCCCAGGTGTGTTTAGGTGCCCCCAGGTGTGTTCAGGTGTGTCCAGGTGTCCCAAATCCCCAATTTCCCCAAATTTTCCCCAAAATTTCTCAGATTTTCACCCATTTTTTCCCAAATTTCGCCATTTTTTCCCAATTTTTTCCCCCCAGGTGTCCTCAGGTGTGCCCAGGTGTGTCCCAGGTACCCCCAGGTGTGTCCAGGTGTCCCCAGGTGTGTCCCAGATGTGCCCAGGTGTGCCCAGGTGTGCTCAGGTGTCCCAGATCCCCAATTTTCCCCAATTTTTGCCCGATTTTCCCCATTTTTTCTCCAATTTTCACCCAATTTTCGCCGTTTTTCCCCCCCTAGGTGCCCCCAGGTGTGCCCAGGTGTGCCCAGGTGTGCCCAGGTGTGTCCCAGGTGCCCCCAGATGTCCCAGGTGACTCACGATGTCGGTGCAGAGCTCGATGAAGAGGATGGTGATGCAGCCCAGGGGGAGGGGCACGCTGGCCGTGATGTAGATCAGGTACGGCGCCAGCTCCGGGATGTTCTTGGTCAACGTGTACGCGATGGATTTCTTCAGGTTATCGAAGATCAGCCGGCCTGGACAGGTGAGACAGGTGAGAGACAGGTGAGACAGGTGGGACAGGTGGGACAGGTGGGACAGGTGAGAGACAGGTGGGACAGGTGAGACAGGTGAAAGATAGGTGAGACAGGTGGGACAGGTGAGGGCACACAGGTGGGACAGGTGTGCACAGGTGAGGAGAGACAGGTGAGACAGGTGAGGGCACACAGGTGAGACAGGTGTGCACAGGTGAGGGCAGACAGGTAGGACAGGTGAAGGGGGGACAGGTGAGGGCACAGGTGAGGTCAAGGTGTAGGCGATGGATTTCTTCAGGTTGTCGAAGATCAGCCGGCCTGGACAGGTGAGGACAGGTGAGACAGGTGAGAGACAGGTGAGCACAGGTAAGAGACAGGTAAGAGACAGGTGTGCACAGGTGAGAAACAGGTGGGACACAGGTGAAGGTGGACAGGTGGGACAGGTGAGGGGGGGACAGGTGTGCACAGGTGAGGGCACACAGGTGTGTGCAGGTGAGTGGACAGCACAGGTGTGTGAGTGCCCAAGTGTGTGACTGGCCAGGTGTGCAGAGAGCCAGGTAACCCCAATCCAGGTGTGTGGGCACACCCAGGTAACCCAAATCCAGGTGATGTCAGCACACCTGTCCCATGCCCAGGTGACCTGTCCCCACCTGCCCAGGTGACCTGTCCCCACGTCCCCATGTGCCCCCATCACACCTGCCCAGGTAACTCCAATCCAGGTGTCCCATCCCCACCTACCCAGGTGCTCACACACCCAGGTAACCCCAATCCAGGTGATCCTGTCCCTACCTCCCCAGGTGACCCCAGGACACCTGCCCAGGTGATCCAAGGACACCTGTCCCCACCTGCCCAGGTGCACACACACCCAGGTAACCCAAATCCAGGTGACCCCAGCACACCTGCCCAGGTGATCCAAGGACACCTGTCCCCACCTCCCCAGATGCTCACACACCCAGGTAACCCAAATCCATGTGCCCCCAGCACACCTGCCCAGGTGACCCCAATCCAGGGGATCTGGTCACACCTGTCCCCACCTGCCCAGGTGACCTGTCCCCACCTGCCCAGGTGACCTGACCCCACCTGCCCAGGCATTCACACCTGTCCCCACCTCCCCAGGTGACCCCAGCACACCTGTCTAGGTGATCACACCCAGGTAACCCCAATACAGGTGACCTGTCCCTACCTCCCCAGGTACCCCCATCACACCTGCCCAGGTGCGCCCCCAGGTGACCCTGACCTTGCTCCACTCCGGTGACGATGGAGGCGAAGTTGTCGTCCAGCAGGATCATGTCGGCCGCGTTCTTGGCGGCGTCGGAGCCGGCGATGCCCATGGCCACCCCGATGTCCGCCTTCTTCAGGGCAGGTGAGTCATTGACCCCGTCACCTGTCACCGCCACGATGGAGCCCTGGGGACACGGGGACATTGAGGGGACATTGGGGACAGTGGGGACAGCGGGGACATTGGGGACATTGGGGACAATGGGGACATTGGGGACAATGGGGACATTGGGGTCAATGGGGTCAATGGGGACATTGAGGGGACATTGGGGACATTGGGGTCAATGGGGTCAATGGGGACATTGAAGGGACATTGGGGTCATTGGGGACATTGGGGACATTGGGGACATTGGGGGGATTGGGGTCAATGGGGACATTGGGGACATTGGGGGGATTGGGGGGACATTGGGGGGATTGGGGTCAATGGGGACATTGGGGACATTGGGGGGATTGGGGACATTGGGGACATTGGGGTCAATGGGGACAGTGGGGACATTGGGGACAATGGGGACATTGGGGTCAATGGGGTCAATGGGGACATTGGGGACATTGGGGACATTGAGGTCAATGGGGACATTGGGAGGACATTGGACCAGGTGTCCCCAACCCCCCCCAGTGTCCCCAGGTGTCCCCAGGTGTCCCCAGGTGTCCCCAGGTGTCCCCACCAGGCGCTGGCAGCTCTCCACGATGACCAATTTCTGCTGCGGCGACGTCCGAGCGAAAACCATCTCGGGGTGTGTCCGGAGCAGCTCCTCGAGCGTCCCCGGGGCCATCGCGGCCAGTTCCGACCCCGTCACCACCCGGGCCCGCGCCTGCCTGGGCAGGTAACACACCTGTGATACACCTGTGATACACCTGAGCACACCTGAGATACACCTGGGCACACCTCGAGCGTCCCCGGGGCCATCGCGGCCAGTTCTGACCCCGTCACCACCCGGGCCCGCGCCTGCCTGGGCAGGTAACACACCTGAGCACACCTGGGCACACCTGGGACACACCTGGGGACACACCTGAGCACACCTGGGTACACCTGTGACACACCCGGGGACACACCTGGGACACACCTGGGGACACACCTGGGACACACCTGGGACACACCTGGGTACACCTGTGACACACCCGGGGACACACCTGGGACACACCTGTCACACACCTGGGACACATCTGGACACACCTGGGCACACCTGGGGCACACCTGGGCACAGCTGGGGACACACCTGGGGACACCTGGGGCACACCTGGGACACACCTGGGGACACACCTGTCACACACCTGGGGACACACCTGGGACACACCTGTCACACACCTGGGACACACCTGGGACACACCTGTCACACACCTGGGGACACACCTGGGGACACACCTGGGACACACCTGGGGACACACCTGGGACACACCTGGGACACACCTGGGGACACACCTGTCACACACCTGGGGACACACCTGGGGACACCTGGGGCACACCTGGGCCTCACCTGGGGTCCACCTGCTCGAGGGGCAGGTGCAGACGCGCGGCCACGTCCTCGGGGGTCTCGCTGCCCTCGGAGATGATCCCCACGGCCGCCGCGATGGCCTTGGCCGTCACCGGGTGGTCACCTGTCACCATGATCACCTGTGGGGACACCTGGGGTCACCTGGGGGGTCACCTGAGGGGGGTGACACCTGTCACCATGATCACCTGCAGGGCACACCTGGAGGGGCACCTGAGTCCACCCAAAGTTGTCCCAAATCCCCCCCAAATGTCCCCAAAGTCCTCATTGTCCCTATTGTCCCTATTGACCCCAATGTCCCAAATGTCCTCAATGTCCCCCGATCCCAAATGTCCCCAGTGTCCCCAAATTCCCCCAATCCCCTCTCAATGTCCCCAATGTCCGCCAATGTCTCCAATGTCCCCAATGTCTCCAAATGTCCCAAATGTCCCCAATGTCCCCAAATGTCCCCATTGTCCCAAATATCCCAAATCCTCCCAATATTCCCAAATGTCCCCAGTGTCCCCAATGTCCCCAAATTGTCCAAAATGTCCCAAATCCCCCCAATGTCTCCAATATCCCCAAATGTCCCCAATGTCCCCATTGACCCCAAATGTCCCCCAATACCCCCAATGTCCCCAATGTCCCCATTGTCCCCATTGACCCCAAATGTCCCCCAATACCCCCAATGTCCCCAATGTCCTCAATCCCCCCACTGTCCCCAATGTCCCCAATGTCCCCATTGACCCCATTGACCTCAATGTCCCCAAATGTCCCCAATCCCCCTAATGTCCCCCACAATGTCCCCAAATGTCCCAAATGTCCCCAATGACCCCATTGACCCCAATATCCCAAATCCTCCCAATATTCCCAAATGTCCCCAAATGTCTCCATTCCCCTCAATGTCCCCAATGTCCCCAATGTCCCCAAATCTCCCCAATCCCCCCAGTGCCCCCAATGTCCCCATTCCCCCCAATGTCCTCAATGTCCCCAAATCCCCCCCAGTGTCCCCAATGTCCCGTACCCGAATCCCGGCCGTCCGGCACTTGCGCACGGCCTGGGGGACGGTGGCCCGGGGGGGGTCGATGAGGGACACGAGACCCGCGAAACAAAGTCCCTGCGCCACCTCGGCCAGGTCCTCGGGGGGCGTGTCCTTGGGGACAGTGCCGGGGGGCAGCCAGCGGGCGCAGAACCCTGGGGACAATGGGGACATTGGGGACATCATTGGGGACATCATTGGGGACATCAGTGACATCATTGGGGACATCATTGGGGTCATTGGGGACATCATTGGGGACATCACTGAGAACACTGGGGACATTGGCGACAATGGGGACATTGGGGGACATTGGGGTCAGTGGGGTCATCACTGGGGTCATTGATGATATTGGGGACATTGGGGTTAATGGGGACATTGGGGACATTATTGGGGACATTATTGGGGACAATGGGGTCAATGGGGACATTGGGGACATCATTGGGGTCATTGGGGTCAATGGGGACATTGGGGACAATGGTGTCAATGGGGACATCATTGAGAACATTGGGGACATTGGAGATATTGGGGACATTGGTGACATTGGGGTCAATGGGGACATTGAGGACATTGGGGGGACATTGGGGACATTATCGGGGTCACTGGGGTCATCATTGGGGACATTGGGGACATTGAGATCATTGGGGACAATGGGAACAATGGGGACATTGGGGTCATTGAGGTCATTGGGGCCATTGGGGACATTGGGTGATATTTGGGGGACATCAAAGGGGCGTGGCCACCCCACCCCCTCCCCCCACCCACCCCCCTCCCCCCGCCCCTCCCCCACTCACCCAGCACCCTCTCGCCCCTCCCCCCCAGGTCCAGACACGCCCCCTCCAGGCTCCGCCTCCACTCGGGGTCCAATGGCCGCTCCTCCCCCTGGGACAGCGCCCCCTGGCAGCGCTCCAGGACCCGCTCGGGGGCGCCCTTCAGCACCAGCAGCTGCCGGGACCCCGCCTCGTGCACTGACACCTGCACAGGTGAGATACGGACAGGTGAGATACACCTGGAACAGGTGAGATACACCTGAGATACAGACAGGTGTGACACAAGTGCCCTTTAGCACCAGGAGCTGCCTGGGGCCTGCATCGTGTACTGACACCTGGACAGGTGAGATATGGACAGGTGAGACACCTGGGACAGGTGAGAGACAGACAGGTATGACACCTGGGACAGGTGAGACATGGACAGGTGAGACAGGTGAGAGAGATGGGTTAATGACACCTGGGACAGGTGAGATACAGGTGAGATACAGGTAAGACACCTGTGACAGGTAAGACACAGGTGAGAGACACCTGTGACACGTGAGAGATAGACAGGTATGACACCTGCACAGGTGAGACAGACAAGTGAGAGACACAGGTGGGAGACACCTGGGACACACCTGGGACAGGTGAGAGACACCTCAGACAGGTGGGACACACAGGTGAAGGACAGGTGAGAGGTCTGGTACACCTGTGACACCTTGACACACCTGTCCGTGTCTCACCTGTCCCACCTTTTCTCACCTGTCCCACCTGTGCTCACCTGTCCCACCTGTGCTCACCTGAGCTCACCTGTCTCACCTGTTCTCACCTGGAATTTGTTGGTTGAGTTAAAGGGGAGCTCACCTGTCCCTCACCTGTCCCACCTGTCTCACCTGTCCCACCTGTCCCACCTGTGCCCACCTGAGCTCACCTGTCTCACCTGTCCCACCTGTGCCCACCTGTGCCCACCTGTGCCCACCTGTCCCACCTGTGCCCACCTGAGCTCACCTGTCCCTCACCTGTCCCACCTGTCTCACCTGTCCCACCTGTCCCCACCTGTCCCACCTGTCCTCACCTGTCCCACCTGTCCCACCTGAGCTCACCTGTCCCACCTGTCCCACCTGTCTCACCTGTGCCCACCTGTCTCACCTGGAATTTGTTGGTGGAGTTGAAGGGCAGCTCGGCCACCTTCGGGAAGCGCCCCCTGGCGGCCGCCACCGGCCCTGACGTCACTTCCGCGAACTTGAGCAGCGCCGACTCCGAGGCGTCCCCGATGACGTCACGCTGAGGGGGCGGGGCCGGGGTCAGGACACGCCCATTTCCCCTCCCAGTGACCCCAGACCCCAAACCAGTATAAACCAGTAACCCCCAATCCACTCCCAGTTCAATCCCAGTATAAACCAGTGACCCCAATCCCCTCCCAGTATAAACCAGTGACCCCTAAGCCCCTCCCAGTTTGTCCCAGTATAAACCAGTAACTCCCAATCCACTCCCAGTTTGTCCCAATATAAACCAGTAACCCTCAATCCCCTCCCAGTTTGTCCCAGTTTGTCCCAGTTTGTCCCAGTGCCTCCCAGTTCCCTCCCAGTTGGTCCCAGTAACTCCCAGTTTGTCCCAGTAACTCCCAGTTCCAGCCCAGTAAACCCAAACCCCAAACCAGTATAAACCAGTGACCCCAAACCCTCCCAGTTCCCTCCCAGTATAAACCAGTAACCCCAAATCCCCTCCCAGTATAAACCAGTAACCCTCAATCCCCTCCCAGTTTGTCCCAGTTTGTCCCAGTCCCTCCCAGTTCCCTCCCAGTAACCCCAAATCCCCTCCCAGTATAAACCAGTAACCCCAGATCCCCTCCCAGTTTATCCCAGTCACTCCCAGTTCAATCTCAGTAACTCCCAGTCCCTCCCAGTGCTCCCAGTTCACTCCCAGTTTGTCCCAGTCCCTCCCAGTTCTCTCCCAGTTGCCCCTAAACCTCTCCCAGTCCCTCCCAGTATAAACCAGTTCCATCCCAGTCCCTCCCAGTTCCCCTCAATGAACTCCCAGTGTATTTATGGCTCCCCCTGGTGGCGGCTTTGGGAACTGCAGCTCCTTCCCAGTAACTCTCAGTTTGTCCCAGTTTGTCCCAGTTTGTCCCAGTTTGTCCCAGTCCCTCCCAGTTTGTCCCAGTCCCCTCCCAGTATAAACCAGTCCCCCCAGTCCCCCCAGTCCCCCCAGTCCCACCTGTGCCACGGGCACGTTGTCCTGGCCGGGTTTGAACTGGGCGCGGTTGCAGAGTGTGATCACCTGGCTCAGCAACGTCCACGACTCCGACGACTGGTCGAAGCTTTGACCTGGGGAGGGACAGGTGAGCTCACCTGGGGGCCAGGTGTGTGTCTCCAGGTGTGTTCCCAGGTGTGTCCTCAGGTGTGTCCAGGTGCACTCAGGTGTATCTCAGGTGTGCCCAGGTGTGCTCAGGTGTATCCCAGGTGTGCCCAAGTGTCCCCAGGTGTGTCCCCAGGTGTGTCCCCAGGTGTGTCCAGGTGTATCTCAGGTGTGTCTGAGGTGTCCCCAGGTGTGTCCCAGGTGTATCTCAAGTCCCCCCAGGTGTGCCCAGGTGTATCTCAGGTGTGTTTCAGGTGTGTCCCATCTATCCCAGGTGTGTCCAGGTGTGCTCAGGTGTGTCCCCAGGTGTGACAGGTGTGGCCCAGGTGTATCCAGGTGTGTCCAAGTGCACTCAGGTGTATCTCAGGTATCTCCAGGTGTGTCCAGGTGTATCTGAGATGTGTCCAGGTGTGCCTAGGTGTTTCTCAAGTGCCCCCAGGTGTGCTCAGGTGTATCTTAGGTGTGCCCAGGTGTGCTCAGGTATGTCCAGGTATATCTCAGGTGTGCCCCACCTATCCCAGGTGTATCTCAGGTGTGTCCCAGGTGTCCCCCTCACCTGACTGGTCCTCGGTGGTGTCGGCCGTGTGCACCTGTCCATCGAACCACAGGTGAGCCACGGTCATCCTGTTCTGGGTGAGGGTCCCGGTCTTGTCGGAGCAGATGACGGAGGTGGAGCCGAGGGTCTCCACGGCCTCCAGGTTCTTCACCACGCAGTTCCGGCGGGCCAGGCGCTTGGCCGTCAGCGACAGGCACACCTGGGCAGGTGAGGGCACACCTGGGCAGGTCAGGGAACGGCCAGGAGGTCACCTGTCCCCACCTGTGCTCACCTGTCCTCACCTGTGCTCACCTGTCTTCACCTGAGCTCACCTGAGCACGCCCAGGGTTGTGGTGGGACAGGTGAGGATCTCAATGGTTTCATCTCCATGTTCACGAATCTTGGTGCCATCACCTGTCCTCACCTGTCCTCAGGTATCCCCACCTGTCCTCACCTGTTCTCACCTGTCCCCACCTGTCCCCACCTGTCCTCACCTCTTCTCACCTGTCCTCACCTGTCCCCACCTGTCCTCACCTGTCCCCCTGACCTCCCACATTGTGGTGGGACCGATAACAACCTCAGAACTTCCAGAACTTCAGGTAGAACCTCATAAAAACCTCAACAACTCCATAAATTCTGACCCCACCAGGTGTCCCCAGGTATCCACACCTGTGCCCACCTGTCCTCAGGTGTTCCCCACACCTTCCACATCTTGATGGGACCCACAAGGACCCCTGAGACCCCAAAAAAGGTGGTAGAACCCACAAACACCTCAACAATTCCACAAATCCCAACCCCACCAGGTGCCCACACCTGCCCAGGTGTGCCCAGGTGTGCCCAGGTGTCCTCACCTGTTCCCTTGACCTCCCACATTCTGGTGGGACCCATAAGGACCTCAGAACTTCCATGAAGACCCTCAAGACCCCAAAAAAAGGTGGTAGAACCCATAAAACCCCAACACTTCCGTGACTTCTGAGCCCACCAGGTGTGTCACCTGTCCCCAGGTGTGTCAGGTGTCACCTGTCCCGTACCGTGACGGTGGCCAGCAGCCCCTCGGGCACGTGGGGCCACCACGATGGCCACGAAGACCCTGAGACCCTCATAACCTCAGGTAGAACCCACCACAACCTCAACACCTGTGGGAATCCTGACCCCACCACCTGTCCCCAGGTGTCCACACCTGCCAGGTGACCTCCACCTGTCTCCTTGACCCTCCCACATCATGGTGGGACCCATGAGCACCTCAGAACTTCCATGAAGACCCTCAAGACCCCATAAAAGGTGGTGAGACCCCACAAACACCTCAAGACCTGTAGGAATCCCCCACCCCACCACCTGCCCAGGTGTGCCCAGGTGTGTCACCCGTCCAGGTGCCCGTACCGTGACGGTGGCCAGCAGCCCCTCGGGCACGTAGGCCACCACGATGGCCATGAAGAGCCCCCAGAACCTCAAGTAGAACCCACAAACACCTCAATAATTCCATAAATCCCAACCCCACCAGGTGTGTCACCTGTCCCCAGGTGTGTCACCTGTCCCCTGGTGTCCTCTTGACCTCCTACATCATGGTGGGACTCATAAAGAGCTCAAGACCTCCATAACTTCAGGTAGAACCCCAAACACCTCAAACGTTCCTCAACCTCCCTGAACTTCTGATACCCCCACCTGCCCCCAGGTGTCCTCACCTGTCTCCAGGTGTGCCCAGGTGTCCCTTTGACCTCTAACATCATGGTGGGACCCATAACCACCTCAGAACTTCCATGAAGACCCTCAAGACCCCCAGAACTTCAGGTAGAACCCAAAACCCCTCAAGTGTTCCTCAAACCCCGACCCCGCCAGGTGTGTCACCTGTCCCCAGGTGTGCCCAGGTGTGCCCAGGTGTCCCCAGGTGTGTCAGGTGTCCCGTACCGTGACGGTGGCCAGCAGCCCCTCGGGCACGTAGGCCACCACGATGGCCATGAAGAAGACCAGGGCGCGCAGGAAGGGGTAGCCGATGACCAGGGCCACGGTGAAGAAGGTTCCGCCGAAGAGCACGGCCAGGCCGGCGATGATGTCCACAAAGTGCTCGATCTCCACCGCGATCGGCGTCTTCTCCTCGCCCACGCCCGACGCCAGCGAGGCGATGCGGCCGATCACCGTGCGGTCACCCGTGCTGATCACCAGCCCCGTGGCCGTACCTGTGTGGGACAGGTGAGACCAGGTGTGAACAGGTGGGACCTCCAGGTATGACCAGGTGTGACCCAGGTGAGACTCAGATCTCCTGGTGTGACCCAGACCCCCATTTGGATGAGATCCAGGTGTCCAGGTGTGACCCAGGTGTGTCCAGGTGTGCCCCAGATCTCCCAGTGTGACCCAGGTGTCCATATGAGATCCCCACTTGAGTAGGACTCAGGTGTGTCCAGGTGTGCCCCAGACCCTCAGGTGTGACCCTGGTGTCCAGGTGAGATCCTCATTTGAGTAGGACCCAGGTGTATCCAGGTGTGTCCAGGTGGAACTAAGACCCCCAAGTGTGACCCAAGTGACCAGGACCCAGGTGTAACCCAGGTGTGTCCAGGTGTGACCCCCCCAGGTGTGACCCCGACGCCAGCGAGGCGATGCGGCCGATCACCGTGCGGTCACCCGTGCTGATCACCAGACCCGTGGCCGTACCTGCGGGACAGGTGAGGACAGGTGTGACCCAGACCCCCATTTGGATGAGATCCAGGTGTCCAGGTGGGACCCAGAGCCCCAAATGGGACCCAGGTGTGTCCTGGTTGGACCCAGGTATGACCCAGGTGTGCCCAGGTGTGACCCAGACCCTCAGATGTGACCCAGGTGTCCAGGTGAGATCCCCATTTGAGTAGGACCCAGGTGTGACCAGGTGTGACCCAGGTGAGACTCAGATCTCCTGGTGTGGCCCAGACCCCCATTTGAATGAGATCCAGGTGTCCAGGTGGGACCCAGGTGTGTCCTGGTTGGACCCAGATATGACTCAGGTGTGTCCAGGTGTGCCCAGGTGTGACCCAGACCCTCAGGTGTGACCCAGGTGTCCAGGGGAGATCCCCACTTGAGTAGGACCCAGGTGTGTCCCAGGTGTGTCCAGGTGTGACTCAGATCCCAAGGCTGGACTCAGATCTCCAGGTGAGATCCCCACTTGAGTAGGACCCAGGTGTGTCCAGGTGTGTCCAGGTGGGACTAAGACCCCCAAGTGTGACCCAAGTGACCAGGACCCAGGTGTGTCCAGGTGTGACCCAGATCTCCAGGTGGGACTCAGATCCGAAGGCTGGACTCAGATCTCCAGGTGAGATCCCCATTTGAGTGTGACCCAGGTGTGTCCAGGTGTGTCCAGGTGTGTCCAGGTGAGACCCAGGCATCTCCAGGAGCCCCTAGGTGTATCCCAGGTCTGCCCAGGTGTCTCCAGGTGTGCCCAGGTGTGTGTGTTTTCCCCCCAGGTGTCCCCAGGTGTGTCTCAGGTGTCCCCAGGTGGATCTCCAGGTGCCCCCAGGTGTGTTCCAGGTGTGTCCCAGGTGTCCCCAGGTGCATCTCCAGGTGCCCCCAGGTGTCCCCAGGTGTGTCCAGGTGGGACTCAGGTCTCCAGGTGAGACCCAGGAGCCCCCAGGTGTGACCAGGTATGTCCCAGGTGTCGCCAGGTGTCTGCAGGAGCCCCCAGCTATGTCCAAGGTGTCCCCAGGTGTGTCCCAGGTGCCCCCAGGTGTCCCCAGGTGTGTCCCAGGTGTGTCCCAGGTGTCCCCAGGTGTCCCCAGGTGTGTCCCCAGGTGCCCCCAGGTACCCCAGGTGTGTCCTCACCCTCCAGGCACATGGTGGAGAAGAAGGCGATGTTCCGGGTCTCCAGGTGAGACTCGTGTGTGCACTCAGGTGAGCGAGTCTGCGGCTCCGACTCCCCGGTCAGCGACGAGTTGTCCACCTGGGCCGGGCCCCGCCCACACCTCAGTCACCAGGTGTGCTCAGGTGTGCTCCAGGTGTGTCCCCAGGTGTGTCCCCAGGTGTGCCCCAGGTGTGTCCCAGGTGTGTCCCAGGTGTCCCCAGGTGTGTCCCCAGGTGTGCTCCAGGTGTGTCCCCAGGTGTGTCCCCAGGTGTGTCCCAGGTGTGTCTCCAGGTATCCCCAGATGTGCCCAGGTGTGTTATAACTCCCCCCAGCTATCCCCAGGTACCCCCAGGTGTGTCCCCAGGTGCCCCCAGCTCTCCCCAGCTGACCCCAGGTGTATCCCCAGGTGTGTTATAACCCCCCCAGGTGTCCCCAGGTGTGTTATAACCTCCCCAGGTGTCCCCAGGTGTGTTATAACCCCCCCAGGTGTCCCCAGGTGTGTTATAACCTCCCCAGGTGTCCCCAGGTGTGTTATAACCTCCCCAGGTGTCCCCAGGTGTGTTATAACCTCCCCAGGTGTCCCCAGGTGTGTCCCCAGGTGTGTCCCCAGGTGTGCTCACCTTGCAGCCCTGCGCCGCCAGGATCCGGATGTCGGCCGGGACTCGATCGCCCCCTTTGATCTCCACCAGGTCCCCCAGGACCAGCTCGGCCGCGTTCACCTGCAGCACCTGCCCCGCCCGGATCACCGTGGCTTGCTGCAGGTGAGACAGGTGTGCACAGGTGAGACAGGGACAGGTGAGGGCCCAGGACCAGCTCGGCCGCATTCACCTGCAGCACCTGCCCCGCCCGGATCACCGTGGCTTGCTGTGGGATACAGGTGTGCACAGGTGAGATACAGGTGTGTACAGGTGTGCACAGGTGAGACACGGACAGGTGAGACATGGACAGGTGAGACAGGTGAGACAGGTAAGGAAAGGTGAGGGACAGGTGAGAGACCCCAGGAATGGAAATGAGGCTCCCCAGGTGTGCAGGTGAGACATGGACAGGTGAGCACAGGTGAGACAGGTGTGCACAGGTGCCCTCAGGTGTGTTATAACCCTCCAGGTGTGTATTAACCCCCCCCAGGTGTGCCCAGGTGCTCCCAGGTGTGCCCAGGTGTGTTATAAGCCCCCCAGGTGTGTCCCAGGTGTGCCCAGGTGTGCCCAGGTGTGTTATAAGCCCCCCAGGTGTGCCCAGGTGTCCCCAGGTGCCCCCAGGTGTCCTCAGGTGTCCCCAGGTGTGCCCAGGTGCGTTACCTGCGGCACCAGGTTGCGGAAGCTGGCGATGATGTTGGTGCTCTTGAACTCCTGGTAGTAACCGAAACATCCGGTGACCACCACGACGGCGATCAGCGCCACGGCCAGGTACAGCTGCACAGGTGAGCACAGGTGAGCACAGGTGTGTCCCAGGTGTGCCCAGGTGTGTTACAGGTGTGCCCAGGTGTGCCCAGGTGTGTTGTATCTGCCTCAGGTGTGCCCAGGTGTGCCCAGGTGTGCCCAGGTGTGTCCCCAGGTGTGCCCAGGTGTGTTATAGCTGTCCCCAGGTGAGCCCAGGTGTGTCCCAGGTGTGTCCCCAGGTGTGCCCAGGTGTGTTATAGCTGCCCCCAGGTGTGTCCCAGGTGTGTCCCAAGGGGTTACAGGTATGTTACAGGTGTGTCCCCAGGTGTGTTATAACTGTCTCAGGTAACCCCAGGTGTGTCTCCATGCACCCTCACCTATTATAGGTGTATCCCAGGTGCACCCCAGGTGTACCCAGGTATATCACAGGTGTATCTCAGGTGTCCCCAGGTGTATCCCAGGTGTCCCCAGGTGTATCCCAGGTGTCCCCAGGTGTACCCAGGTGTGCCACACCTATCCCAGGTGTGTCCAGGTGTACTCACATTGTCCGAGCTGCCCCTGATCCCCCTCCCCCTCCTGCACCCCGTAGGCGATGAGGCAGATGGGCCCTGCCCATAGACCCCCATGTACCCCAGGTGTATCCCAGGTGTACCCAGGTGTGCCCAGGTGTGTCATACCTGTCCCAGGTGTACTCACGTTATCAGAACTGCCCCGATCACCTTCCCCGCTCCTGCACTCCGTATGCGATGAGGCAAATGGGCCCTGCCCATAGAGCCCCATGTACCCCAGGTGTATCCCAGGTGTGCCCAGGTGTGCCCAGGTGTGTCATACCTGTCCCAGGTGTACTCACGTTATCAGAACTGCCCCGATCACCTTCCCGCTCCTGCACTCCGTATGCGATGAGGCAAATGGGCACTGCCCATAGACCCCCATGTACCCCAGGTGTATCTCACCTGTCCCAGGTGTACTCACGTTGTCCGAGCTGCCCCGATCCCCCTCTCCCTCCTGGACCCCGTAGGCGATGAGGCAGATGGGCCCTGCCCATAGACCCCCATGTACCCCAGGTGTATCCCAGGTGTGCCCAGGTGTGTCCAGGTGTGTCCAGGTGTGCCCAGGTGTGTCATACCTGTCCCAGGTGTACTCACGTTGTCCGAGCTGCCCCGATCCCCCTCTCCCTCCTGGACGCCGTAGGCGATGAGGCAGATGGCGGCCGCCACCCACATCAGGCACTGGAGGCCTCCGGCCAATTGTCGCCCGAAGCGGACACAGCCCGGGGTGCCCCGGGGGGGGCGGAGCTCGTTGGGGCCGTCCCGGAGGAGCCTCTGGGCGGCCTCGGCCTCGGAGAGACCCTAAACAGAGGTCAGAGGTCACCCAGGGGTCACTGGGGTCAGTGGTCACTCAGGGGTCAGTGGTCACTCAGGGGTCAGTGGGGTCAGGGGTGCCCCGGGGGGGGGCGGAGCTCGTTGGGGCCGTCCCGGAGGAGCCTCTGGGTGGCCTCGGCCTCAGACAGGCCCTGGGGGCAAAGGTCAGGGGTCAGGGGTCAGCCAGGGGTCACTCAGGGGGGTCAGTGGGGTCAGTGGGGTCAGTGGTCACTCAGGGGTCAGCCAGGGGTCAGTGGTCACTCAGGGGTCAGTGGGGTCAGGGGTCATTGGGACTGTCCCGGAGGAGCCTCTGGGCGGCCTCGGCCTCCGACAGGCCCTAAACAGAGGTCAGAGGTCACCCAGGGGTCAGTGGTCACTCAGGGGTCAGTGGTCAGTCACAGGTCACTGAGGGGTCAGTGGTCACCCAGGGGTCAGTGGTCACTCAGGGGTCAGTGGTCACTCAGGGGTCAGTGGGTCAGGGGTCGTTGGATCCATCCCGGAGGAGCCTCTGGGCGGCCTCGGCCTCCGACAGGCCCTGGGGGCAAAGGTCAGGGGTCACCCAGGGGTCACTGAGGGGTCAGTGGTCACTCAGGGGTCAGTGGGATCATTGAGGGGTCAGTGGGGTCAGTGGTCACTCAGTGTGGTCAGTGGTCATTCGGTGAGGTCAGTGGTCAGTCAGTGATCACTCAGTGAGGTCAGGGGTCACTCAGTGAGGTCAGTGGGGTCACTGAAGGGTCAGTGGTAAGTCACAGGTCAGTCAGAGGTCATTGGTCACTCAGGGGTCACTGAGGGGTGACTGGGGTCACTCAGGGGTCAGGGGTCACTCAGTGAGGTCAGTGTGGTCAGTGGTCACTCAGGGGTGACTGGGGTCACTGAGGGGTCAGTGGTCACTCAGTGAGGCCAGTGTGGTCAGTGGTCACTCAGGGGTCACTCAGGGGTCACTCAGTGTGGTCAGTGGGGTCAGGGGTCACTCAGGGGGTCACTCAGGGTCACTCTGTGGTCACTCATTGGTCACTCAGGGGTCACCCAGGGGTCACTCAGGGGTCACTCAGGGGTCACTCAGGGGTCACTCGGGGGTCACTCAGGGGTCACTCAGGGGTCACTCAGGGGTCACTCGGGGGTCAAAGGTCACCTTGGTGACGCTGGTGCTGTATTTGACCTCGAGCTCCTTCACGTCCAGTTTGTGATCGTCCTGTGGGCACCAGTAAAAACCAGTATGGACCAGTTCGGACCAGTATGGACCAGTATAAACCAGTAAAAACCAGTATGGACCAGTTCGGACCAGTGTGGACCAGTATGGACCAGTATGGACCAGTATGGACCAGTGTAAACCAGTATGGACCAGTATAAACCAGTACAGCCCCCCCAGTGACCCTCCCAGTCCCTCCCAGTAATGAAAAACCCCAAACCAGTATAAACCAGTAACCCCAAATCCCCTCCCAGTATAAACCAGTCCCTCCCAGTCCCCTCCTAGTCCGTCCCAGTCCCTTCCAGTGACCCCAACCCCCAAACCAGTATAAACCAGTGACCCCCAGTTCCCTCCCAGTATAAACCAGTGGCCCCAAATTCACTCCCAGTCATTCCCAGTATGAACCAGTGGCTCCCAGTCCCTCCCAGTCTCTCCCAGTTCCCCTCAATGAACTCCCAGTGTATTTATGGCTCCCCCTGGTGGTGACTTTGGGAACTGCAGCTCCTTCCCAGTAACTCCCAGTTTGTTCCAGTTTGTCCCAGTTTGTCCCAGTCCATCCCAGTATAAACCAGTCCATCCCAGTCTTCTCCCGGTCTTTCCCAGTCCCCTCCCAGTATAAACCAGTAACCCCAAATCCCCTCCCAGTTCCCCTCAATGAACTCCCAGTGTATTTATGGCGCCCCCTGGTGGCGGCTTTGGGAACTGCAGCTCCTTCCCAGTCCCTCCCAGTTTATCCCAGTTTGTCCCAGTTCGTCCCAGTTCGTCCCAGTTTGTCCCAGTTTGTCCCAGTCCTCCCCAGTCTCACCAGTTCCAGTTCCCGTTTCATCTCCTCCAGCCTCTCGCGCTTCTTTCGGCGCCCCCGGCCCCGCGCGGGGGGGGAGGGGCTGAGCTCGAAACTCTGGGGGGGGGGGAGGGGTCAGGGGTCAGAGGGGGAGGGGTCAGGGGTCAGTGGGGGAAGGGCGGGGTCAGGGGTCTCTCTGCCCCTCCCCCACCTTTCCTTCCTCCCTCTCCGTCTCCCTCTCACCTCTTTTCCCATCGTTCTCTCTCCCAGTTTAATCCCAGTTTGGTCCCAGTTTGGGCCTTTTATCCCCCCCGGGCCCCGCCCCAAGGTGACCCCACCTGAGGGGGAGGGGACACACCTGGGGACACACCTGGGGACACCTGGGGACACCTGGGGAGGGGAATTTTTGGGGGATAAAAATGGGGATAAATTGGGGAAAATTTGGGGGAAAAATAGGGGAAAAATTGGGGGGAAATTTGGGGGAAATTTGGAGAAAATTGGGGAAAAAAATTGGGAAAAAAATCCGGAAAATTGGGGAAAATTTCTGCGAAAAATTGGAGGAAAAACTGGGGAAAAAAATTGGGAAAAAATTTGGGATAAATTGGGGAAAAATTGGGAGAAAAAATTGGGAAAAAATTGGGGGGAAATTGGGGGGAAATTTAGAGAAAATTGGGGAAAAATTGGAGAAAAATCGGGAAAAAAATCCGGAAAATTGGGGAAAATTTCTGTGAAAATTGGAGGAAAAATTGAGGAAAATTTAGAGAAAATTGGGGAAAAAATGGGGGAAAACTGGGGGAGAAATTGGGGAAAATTTGGAGAAAATTGGAGGAAAATTTGGGGAAAAAGTGGGAAAAATTTGGGGAAAAATTGAGGGGAAATTGGGGAAAAAATTGGGGGAAATTTGGGGAAAATGGGGGAAAATTGGAGAAAAATTGGGAAAAAATGAGGAAAATTAGAGAAAATTTTTGATAAATTGCGGAAAAATTGGGGAAAATTTGGGAAAACTGGGGAAAAATTGAGGAAAATTGGGGGGGAAAATTGGGAAAAATTTGGGAAAGAGTGGGAAAAAATTGGAGAAAAATTGGGGAAAAATTGGGAAATTTTGGGGAAAAAATTGAAGAAAATTGGGGAAAAAATGGGGGAAAATTGGGAATTTTTTGGGAAAAAAATTGAGGAAAAATTGGGGAAAAATTGGGAAATTTTTGGATTAAATTGGGGAAAAATTGGGGAAAAATTTTTGATTTTTTTGGGGATGGGGGAGGGGTCCCCCCGTCCTTGAGCCGCCCCTCCCCCCCTCCCCCCCCCTTATCAAGATGGGCCTTATCGGGGTGGGGGAGGGGCGGGCCCAGCTCCCTTTGTGCCCCTCGTTAATCATTAATTATTGATTAATCATTAATTGATTAGCGATTAATCGGTGATTAAAGGGTTGAGATAACCAGGGGAAGGACACGGAGGATTTGGGGGTCAATGGGGGGAAAAAATTGGATTTTTTGGAGGAAAATTTGGGATTTTTTGGGGGAAAAATTGGATTTTTTGGAGGAAAATTTGGGATTTTTAGGGGAAAAAATTGGGAATTTTTGGGGAAAATTTTGGGAAATTTTTGAGGGGGGAAATTGGGAATTTTGGAGGGAAAAAATCGGGATTTTGGGGGGGAAATTTGGGATTTTTTGGGGGGAAAAAATTGGGAATTTTTTTGGGGAAAATTTGGGATTTTTAGGGGAAAAAATTGGGAATTTTTTGGGGGGGAAAAATCTGGATTTTTGGGGGAAAAAATTTAGGATTTTTGGGGGAAAATTTGGAATTTTTGGTGGAGAAAATTTGGAGTTTGGGGGAAAAAAATTTGGGAATTTTTGGGGGAAAAATTGGGAATTTTGGGAGGGAAAATTTGGGATTTTTAGGGGAAAAAATTGGGATTTTTTGGGGGGGAAAAAATTGGGATTTTTGGAGAAAAAATTAGGATTTTTTTTGGAAAACTTGGAATTTTTGGTGGAGAAAATTTGGAGTTTGGGGGGAAAAAAATTTGGGATTTTTAGGGGAAAAAAATGGGATTTTTTTGGGAAAATTTTGGGAATTTTTTGAGGGGGGAAATTGGGAATTTTGGAGGGAAAAAATCGGGATTTTGGGGGGAAAATTTGGGATTTTTTGGGGGTAAAAATTGGGATTTTTCGAGTGGAAATTGGAAATTTCGGAGGGAAAAAATTGGCAATCTTGGAGGGAAAATTTGGTAATTTTAGAGGAAAAAAATTGGGAATTTTGAGAGTGAAAATCGGGAATTTTGGAGGAAAATTTTGGGAATTTTTTGGGGGAAAAAATGGGGAATTTTGAAGGAAAAAAAATGGGAATTTTGGGGGAAGAAAATCGGGAATTTTGGGTGTAAAAATTGAGATTTTGAGAGGGAAAAAAATTGGGATTTTTTGGAGGGGGAATTGGGAATTTTGGGGTTAAAAAATGGGAATTTTTGGAGAAAAATTTGGGAATTTTGGGGAAAAATTTTGGGAATTTGGGGGGTTTCCAGGTGTGTCCCCAGCTGTCCCCAGGTGTCCCCAGGTGTGTCCCAGGTGTGTCCCCAGGTGTGTCACCAACACCCTGAGCACCCCCAAACCCCCAAATAAACACACAGGTGAGTCCGCCAGGTGTGTCCAGGTGTGTCAATCTTTATCCAGGTGTCCCCAGGTGTGTCCAGGTGTGCCCAGGTGAGCCCAGGTGAGTCAGGGGGGCGGCAGGAGGGGGATCAGGACCCTCAGAGCCCCCAAACCCCCCAAATAAACACACAGGTGAGTCCGCCAGGTGTGTCCAGGTGTGTCAATCTTTATCCAGGTGTGTCCCAGGTGTCCCCAGGTGTATCCAGGTGTGTCCAGGTGTGCCCAGGTGAGTCAGGGGGGCGGCAGGAGGGGGATCAGGACCCTCAGAGCCCCCAAACCCCCCCAAATAAACACACAGGTGACTCCTCCAGGTGTGTAAATCTTTATCCAGGTGTGTCCAGGTGTCCCCAGGTGCGCCCAGGTGAGTCAGGGGGGCGGCAGGAGGGGGATCAGGACCCTCAGAGCCCCCAGCCCCAGCGCAGCCGCCCCCAGCGCCCGCAGCCCCAGCGCCCCCCAGGGGCCCAGGCCCAGCGCCTGCCCCGCCCACCTGGGGAGGAGACAAAAAAAAGGAAAAAAAGGGGCGTGGTTTTAGTGGAAAGACACGCCCACTTTGCTAAAGCCACGCCCATAATTGGGTGGTTACACCCCCTTTGTTGGAGGAGAAACCACGCCCACCCCGCTAAGCCACGCCCCCTTTAGGTTGGGGAGAAGCCACGCCCACTTGGTTAAGCCACGCCCATAATTGGGTGGTTACGCCCCCATTGGTTGAAGGAGAAGCCACGCCCATATTTGGGTGGTTACGCCCCCATTGGTTGGGGGAGAAGCCACGCCCACCCCTTTAAGCCACGCCCACCCGGTAAAGCCACGCCCATATTTGGTTGGTTGTGCCCCCATTGAGTGGAGAAGCCACGCCCACCCCACTAAGCCACGCCCCCTTTGTTGTGTGAAAACACGCCCACTCCTCTAAGCCACGCCCACCCCACTAAAGCCACGCCCCCTTTGGTTGTGGAGAAACCACGCCCACTCAGCTAAGCCACACCCCTTTGGTTGGGGAGAAGCCACGCCCATTTTGTTAAAGCCACGCCCATATTTGGGTGGTTAAGCCCCCATTTGTTGAAGAAGCCACGCCCACTTCACTAAAGCCACGCCCCCTTTTGTTGGGTGAAACCACGCCCACTTGGTTAAAGCCACGCCCATATTTGGGTGTTTAAGCCCTCATTGGTTGCTGGTAATAAGCCACGCCCACTTGTTAAAGCCACGCCCATATTTGGCTGGGTAAGCCCCCATTGGTTGGGGGAGAAGCCACGCCCACCCCTTTAAGCCACGCCCACCCGGTTAAGCAACACCCACTCATCTAAGCCACGCCCACTTTGCTAAGCCACGCCCATTATTTGGGTGGCTACACCCCCATTGGTTGTAGGAGAAGCCATGCCCACTCATCTAAGCCACGCCCACTCAGTTAAACCACGCCCCAATCCCGAGCCACGCCCCTAATTGGGTGGTTAAGCCTCCCATTGGTTGGAGGAGAAGCCACGCCCACTTGTTCTGAGGTAATGGGCAAACCTCATTCATCCCAAGCCACGCCCCTTTCTCCCAAGCCACACCCACATTCCCCTCTTCCCAAGCCACGCCCCTTTTCCCTATGCCACGCCCCTTTATCCCAATCAAAACTCAGTCCCGCCCCTTTTCAAGCCACGCCCACAACCCCCACCCCGATTTAAGCCACGCCCCTTTCTCCCAAGCCACGCCCCTTTATCCCAATTCAAACTCATGTCCCACCCCTTTTTTAAGCCACGCCCACAATCCCTACCTTGATTTGAAGCCACGCCCCCTCTGGCCCAGGCCACGCCCCCTTTTCCCATCCCCATTCACACTCAAGCCCCGCCCTTTCCCAAGCCACGCCCACAAACCCAAATAAGTCTCAAGCCACGCCCCCTTTTGTCCAAACCACGCCCCCTTTTAAAGACATTTACAGTCCCCTTCCCAAGCCACGCCCACAAATCTGTGGGGGTTTAAGCCACGCCCCTTTTCCTCCAAGGCCACGCCCCCTTTTAGAGCCGTGCCCAAGTTTCAGTTCCAGTATAAACCAGTATAAACCCACCCAAACCAGTTCCCTCCCAGCATAAACCAGTCTAAACCAGTATAAACCAGTATAAACCCACCTAAACCAGTATAAACCAGTATAAACCCACCTAAACCAGTATAAACCAGTATAAACCACCCAAACCAGTATAAACCAATCCATCCCAGTCCCCTCCCAGTCTCTCCCAGTATAAACCAGTCCAAACCAGTATAAACCACCCCAAAATCCCCCAAACCAGTATAAAATCCCCCAAACCAGTATAAACCAGTATAAACCAGTACAAACCAGTATAAACTCACCTGATTTTCAGCCCCTCCTGGGCCACCATCACCACCCCACCAGTCCAAACCAGTCCAGACCAGTATAAACCAGTAAAAAATCCCCAAAAAAACCCCAAAAAACCCCAAACCAGTATAAACCAGTACAAACCAGTACAAACCAGTCCAAACCAGTACAAACTCACCTGGTTTTGAGCCCCTCCTGGGCCACCATCACCACCCCACCAGTCCAAACCAGTCCAAACCAGTATAAACCACCCCAAACCAGTAAAAAATCCCAAAAAAAACCCCCAAAAAAACCCCAAACCAGTATAAACCAGTACAAACCAGTACAAACCAGTACGCACCCCAGCAGGAAGCCCTCGTAGGCCGCCGCCGCCAGGAGCCCCCCCAGGGGCAGCCGCAGGGGGGAGGGGAGGTCGTGACGCCCCGAGGCCCAAAGGAGGGCGGCCGCCGCCACGTGACGCACCTGGGGACCAGTATGGACCAGTATAAACCAGTATGGACCAGTATAAACCAGTATGGACCAGTATAAACCAGTATGGACCAGTATAAACCAGTATAAGTCAGTATGGACCAGTATAAACCAGTATAAGTTGGTATAGACCAGTATAAACCAGTAATTAATCAATAATTAATCAGTGTGGACCAGTATAAACCAGTTACCGACCTGTTACTGACCAGTATAAACCAGTATGGACCAGTATAAACCAGTATAAACCAGTATAAACCAGTATAAACCAGTATAAACCAGTATAGACCAGTATAGACCAGTATAAATTGGTATAAACCAGTATAAACCAGTATAAACCACTAATCCAGTTCCCTCCCAGTCCCTCCCAGTTTGTCCCAGTTTATCCCAGTCCATCCCAGTTTGTCCCAGTTCCCTCCCAGTATAAACCAGTAACTCCCAGTTTATCCCAGTTCCCCTCAATGAACTCCCAGTGTATTTATGGCTCCCCCTGGTGGCGGCTTTGGGAACTGCAGCTCCTTCCCAGTAACTCCCAGTTTGTCCCAGTTTGTCCCAGTTTGTCCCAGTCCCTCCCAGTATAAACCAGTATAAACCAGTATAAACCAGCGCTCACCAGGCTGATGTTGGAGTCCAGCCCCATCTGGAGGTGTCTCCAGTCAAACTCCACCCCCCGGGCCCCGACCCACAGCGGGACACACCTGGGCAGGTAAAAAAAATCATAAAATTTAGCTCAAAATTTTAAAAATTTATCCCAAAAAATCGTAAAAAAAATCCCCAAAAAATCGCCAGAAAGTCACAAAAAATCCCCCCAAAAAATCCCCAAAATTGCCGCCAAAAAATCATCAAAAAAACCCAAAAAAAATCCCCAAAAAATTCCCTTAAAAATTCCCCAAATCCCCCCAAAAAATCCCTAAAAAATCCCCCCAAAATCCCCAAAAATTCCCTTAAAAATTCCCCAAATTCTCCCAAAAAATCCCAAAAAAATCCTCAAAAAATCTCCAAAAATCCTCAAAAAATTCCCCCACAAAACTCCTCAAGAAAACTTCAAAAAATCCCCCAAAAAAGCCTAAAAATCCCTGAAAATGCCTTTAAAAATCCCTGAAAAAATCCTCAAAAAATCACACAAAAAATCCCTAAAAAATCCCCAAAAATTCCCCCCAAAAATTCCCCTAAAAATCCCTAAAAAATCCTCAAAAAATCCCTTAAAAATCCCAAAAAATTCCTCAAAATCCTCAAAAAATCCTCAAAAATTCCCCCTAAAAATCCTCTAAAAATTCCCCCCAAAATTCCCCCCAAAATCCCCCCAAAATCCTCCAAAAATTCCCCCAAAATTCCACTAAAAATAATTTTAAAAATCCCCAAAAAATCCCACAAAAATCCCCCCAAAAAATCCCTGAAAATCCAAAAAAATCACCTCCAAAAATCCTTTAAAAAATCCCCGAAAATTCCCCAAAATTCCTCTAAAATCCCCTTTAAAATAATTATAAAAATTCCCCAAAAATCCTTTAAAAAATATCCCCAAAAAACTGTAAAAAATCCATTAAAAATTAAAAAAAAAAAGCGCAAAAATCCCAAAAAAATCCTCAAAAAATCCCCCCAAAAAATCCCAAAAAAATCCTCAAAAAATCCCTCAAAAAATATCCCAAAAATCTCCAAAAATCCCCTGAAAATTCCTCAAAAAATCCACTAAAAATCCCCCCCAAAAAAATCCTCAAAAATCTGAAAAAAATTGCCAGAAAAAATCCCTAAAAAATCCCCAAAAAATCCACTAAAAATCCCCCAAAATTCCCCTGAAAAATCCCATAAAATATCCCAAAAAATCCCTGAAAAAGTCCAAAAAATCCATTAAAAAAATTCCAAAAAATTCCCCAAAATTCCCCCAAAAAATCCTCCAAAAATTTCCCCAAAATTCCACTAAAAATAATTTTAAAAATCCCCCCAAAAATCCCAAAAATCCTCAAAAAATCTCCAAAAATTCCTCAAAAAATCCCAAAAAATCCCCCCAAAAAATCCTCAAGAATCTGAAAAAAATTGCCAGAAAAAATCCCTAAAAAAACCCCAAAAATTACCTGAAAAAAATCCTCAAAAAATCCCCTAAAAACTCCCCCAAAATCCTCAAAAATTCCTCAAAAAAGTCCCCAAAAATCCTCAAAAAAAAAATCCCAAAAATCCCAAAAATCCTCAAAAAATCTCCAAAAATTCCTCAAAAAATCCTAAAAATCCCCCCCCAAAAAAATCCTCAAAAAATTCACAAAAATCCCCTTAAAAATGATTTTTAATATCCCACAAAAAAATCACAAAAAAATGCGCAAAAAATGCCAAAAAATCCATAAAAAATCCGAAAAAATGACTAAAAAATGCCTTAAAAACCCCCCAAAAATCACCAAAAAAATCCCAAAAAATTCCAAAAAATCCCAAAAAATTCCCAAATGTCCCAAATATCCCAAATATCCCAAATTTCCCAAATTTTTCCCAGAATTCCCACCTTGCAGTGAGGAGTTCTGCACTGGCCCAGCCCAGGGCGGCCACGAGGATTCTGAGCTCTCCCCTCCCCAAATCCCCCCAAATCCACCTAAAAATCCCCCAAAAATCCCCCAAAAATTGCCAAAAAATCCTCAAAAAGTCCCTCAAAAAATCCCCCAAAAATCCCAAAAAAATCCTCAAAAAATCTCCAAAAATTCCTCAAAAAATCCCCCAAAAAATCCCCGAAAAATCCCCAAAAAATCCCCAAAAATTCCTCAAAAAATTCCCCAAAAATCTCAAAAATCCCTAAAAATTTCTCCAAAAAATCCCTGAAAAAACCCCAAAAAATCTCCAAAAAATGCCCCCAAAAATAATTTAAAAATCCCAAAAAAATCCCCCCAAAAATCCCACAAAAAATCCTCAAAAAATCCCCAAAAAAATCCCTTTAAAAATCCTCAAAAAATCCTCCAAATTTCCCCTTAAAAATAATTTTTAAAATCCCAAAAAATCCCATTAAAAATCCCCCAAAAATCCATTAAAATATCCCTAAAAAATCCATTAAAAATCCCAAAAAATCCCCCTAAAAATTCCCCGAAAAATCCCTAAAAAAATCTTTCAAAAATTCCTCTAAAAAATCCTCCAAAAATTCCCCCAAAATTCCATGAAAATTATTTTTAAAAATCCTTAAAAAATCCCATTAAAAATCTCTTTAAAAATCCATTAAAAACCCCCAAAAAAATCCATTTAAAAATCCCTAAAAAATCCATTAAAAAATCTCAAAAAAATCCATTAAAAATCCCCCAAAAAATCCTCAAAAAATCCCTCAAAAATCCCCCCCAAAAATCCCTGAAAATCCCAAAAAAATCCTTCAAAAACTCCCCCAAAATTCCACTAAAAATAATTTTAAAAATTTCTAAAAAACTCCTAAAAAATCCCAAAAAAAATCCATTAAAAATTCCCTTAAAAATCCATTTAAAATCCCTAAAAAATCCATTAAAAATCCCTAAAAAATCCATTAAAAATCCCTAAAAAATCCATTAAAAAAATCCCAAAAATCCTCAAAAAATCCTCTAAAAATTCCCCAAAAATTCCCTTAAAAAACTCATAAAAATCCTCAAAAAATTCCCAAAAAAATCCCAAAAAAATCTGAAAAAAATCTGTAAAAAATCCGAAAAAATGCCTAAAAAAAGCCTTAAAAAATCCCCAAAAAATCCCAAAAAATCCCTGAAAAAGTCCAAAAAATCCATTAAAAAAATTCCAAAAAATTCCCCAAAATTCCCCAAAAAAATCCTCCAAAAATTTCCCCAAAATTCCACTAAAAATAATTTTAAAAATCCCAAAAAATCCTGAAAAAAATCCATCAAAAATTCCATTAAAAATCTCAAAAAAAATCCATTAAAAATCCCAAAAACATCCTGAAAAAATCCATTAAAAAATCCCTAAAAAATCTGAAAAAAATCCATTAAAAATCCCCAAAAAATCCATTAAAAAAACCCGAAAAAATACACAAAAAAATGCCTAAAAAATACAAAAAAATCCCTAAAAAATCCCTAAAAAATCCAAAAAATTGCCTTAAAAATGCCTTAAAAAATCCCAAAAAATCCCAAAAAATTCCCAAATGTCCCAAATTTTCCCAAAATCCCAATTTTTTACCCAAAATCTCAGAATTTCTGACCTTGCAGTGAGGAGCTCAGCGCTGGCCCAGCCCAGGGCGGCCACGAGGATTCTGAGCTCTCCCCTCCCCCCTCCCCTGCCCAGGGCCAGCTGGAGCCCCCCCAGATCAGCCACGTCCACCGTGGCCCGGAGAAATTCCTGCAAAAAACAGAAAAAATGGGAAAAAATGAGAAAATTTGGGGTTTGGGGAAAAAAATTTGGTGAAAATCGGTGAAAAAATGAGGAAAATCGGTGAAAAAATGGGATTTTTAGAGGGAAAAATGGGGAAAAAATGAGATTTTTAGGAGGGAAAATGGGATTTTTAAAGGGAATTTGGGGATTTGGGGGAATTTGGGGAATTTTGGGGAAAATTTGGGGTTTGGGGAAAAAAATTTGGTGAAAATCGGTGAAAAAATGGGATTTTTAGAGGCAAAAATGGGATTTTTAAAGGGAATTTTGGGGTTTTTAAAGGGAATTTTAGGGAAAATTTTGGGGATTTTTGGGGGATTTTTTGGGGGATTTTTAGGGAATTTTTGGGGGATTTTGAGGGAATTTTGGGGATTTTTTGGGGAGGAATTTTTGGGGATTTTTGGGTGAATTTTGGGGGATTTTTTTGGAATTTTTTGGGTGATTTTGGGGGGAATTTTTGGGTTTTTTTGGGGGGATTTTTTTGGGATTTTTTGGGCAGAATTTGGGAGATTTTAAGGGAATTTTGGGGGATTTTTTGGGGATTTTTTTGGGAATTTTTTGGGAATTTTTTTGGGATTTTTGGGGGGAAATTTGGGGAAGGATTATTTTGGCCCGGAGAAATTCCTGCAAAAAACAGACAAAATGGGAAAAAATGAGAAAATTTGGGGTTTGGGGAAAAAAATTTGGTGAAAATCGGTGAAAAAATGGGATTTTTAGAGCCAAAAATGGGATTTTTAAAGGGAATTTTGGGGTTTTTTTGGTGGAATTTTTGATGAATTTTTGGGGATTTTTTGGGGATTTTTGGGGGAATTTTTGGGGAATTTTTGAGGCATTTTTGGGAATTTTGGGGGAATTTTTGGAGGAATTTTTTGGAATTTTTGGGGTTTTTTGGGGGATTTTTTTGGGATTTTTTGGGCAGAATTTGGGAGATTTTAAGGGAATTTTTGGGGGTTTTTTGGGGGATTTTTTGGGGGATTTTGGGGGGATTTTTCTGGGAGTTTTTGGAGATTTTTTTTGGATTTTTTGGGCTGATTTTGGGATAATTTTGGGGATTTTTGGGGGGGATTTTTTGGGGATTTTTGGGCTGATTTTGGGATAATTTGGGGGATTTTTTTAGGATTTTTGGGCTGATTTTGGGGTAAATTTTGGGGATTTTTTTGGGCTGATTTTGGCATAATTTTGGGGATTTTTTTGGGGATTTTTTGGGCTGATTTTGGGATATTTTTGGGGCATTTTTTTTGGGATTTTTTGGGAGAATTTTTGATGATTTTTTGGGGATTTTTTGGGGATTTTTGGAAGGAATTTTTTGGGATTTTTGGGGATTTTTTTGAGATTTTTTGGGGATTTTTTGGGCTGATTTTGGGACAATTTTGGGATATTTTTGGGGCATTTTGTGTGCACTCACCCCCACCAGGTCGTATCCTCCTGAAGGTCCTTCCCAGGTGGGGAAAAAAGTGGCCAAAAACAACATCTGGGGGAAAAAATGGAAATTTTGGGGTGAAATTGGGGGATTTTGGGGCTTCCCAGGAGAAATTTGGGACATTTTGGGGCATTTTGGGGGAAATTTGAGGCTCCCAGGAGAATTTTGGAGCCAAATTGGTCAATTTTGGGTCAATTTTTGGCAATTTTGGGTCAATTTTGACCAACTTTGGGTCAATTTTGGGTCAATTTTGGCCATTTTTGGGTCAAATTTTGGCCAATTTTGGGCCGAATTTTTGGCTCAATTTTGGGCTGAATTTTGACCAATTTTGGGTCAATTTTGGGACAATTTTGGCTCAATTTTGGGTCAATTTTGGGCATTTTTGGGTCAATTTTGGCCAATTTTGGGCCGAATTTTTGGCTCAATTTTGGGCTGAATTTTGACCAATTTTGGGTCAATTTTGGGACAATTTTGGGTCAATTTTGGGTCAATTTTGACCAATTTTGGGCTGAATTTTGGGCTCAATTTTGGGTCAATTTTGGGCTCAATTTTGGGTCAATTTTGAGCTGAATTTTGACCAACTTCGGGCCAAATTTTGGGTCAATTTTGGGTCAATTTTGGGTCAATTTTGGGTATTTTTGGGTCAATTTTGACCAATTTTGAGCTGAATTTTGACCAACTTTGGGGCAATTTTGGGTCAATTTTTGCCAATTTTGGGGCTCCCAATCAGATTTTGACCAATTTTGGGTCAATTTTTCCCAATTTTGGGTCAATTTTTACCATTTTTGGGTTAAATTTTCCCAATTTTTACCAATTTTGGGGTAAATTTTCCCAATTTTTGCCAATTTTGGGTTAAATTTTCCCAATTTTTACCATTTTTGGGGTAAATGTTCCCAATTTTTGCCAACTTTGAGATAAATTTTCCCAATTTTTGCCAATTTTGGGTTAAATTTTCTCAATTTTTACCATTTTTGGGGTAAATTTTCCCAATTTTTACCATTTTTGGGGTAAATTTTCCCAATTTTTACCAATTTTGGGGTAAATTTTCCCAATTTTTACCATTTTTGGGGTAAATTTTCCCAATTTTTACCAATTTTGGGGTAAATTTTCCCAATTTTTCCCAATTTTGGGGTAAATTTTCCCAATTTTTGCCAATTTTGGGGTAAATTTTCCCAATTTTTGCCAATTTTGGGCCGAATTTTCCCAATTTTTGCCCTTTTTTCCCCATTTTTTTCCCTCTCTCAGACCTTTCCCAGCTGCACCAGCACGTAGGTGGCTCCAGCCTGGACACAGCGCCAAAAAGCCGAATATTCCGACCTGTCAAACCAGTTTAAACCAGTTTAAACCAGTACAAACCAGTATAGACCATTTTAACAAAAAAAAACCCAAAAAAAATCCCCAAAAAATCCAATTTAAACCCAAAAAAAAATCGAAAAAATCCCAATAAAAACAAACAAAAAAAACAACAATTAAAACCTTCCCAGTATAAACCAGTATAAACCATTAAAACTCATTTTTACAAAAAAAACCCCAAAAAAAATCCCAAAAAAATCCAATTTAAACCCAAAAAAATCCAAAAAAATCCCAATAAAAACAAAAAAATAAAAAAAATTAAAAACTTTTCCAGTATAAATCAGTATAAACCAGTATAAACCATTTTAACCAAAAAAAAAAATCCCAAAAAAATCCAATTTAAACCCCAAAAAATCCAAAAAAATCCCAATAAAAATAAACAAACAAACAAAAAAAATAAAAAGCTTCCCAGTATAAACCAGTATAAACCATTAAAACCCATTTTTAGAAAAAAAACCCAAAAAAAATCCCAAAAAAATCCAATTTAAACCCCAAAAAAATCCAAAAAAATCCCAATAAAAACGAACAAACAAAAAAATTCCAATAAAAACCAATAAAAACCTTCCCAGTATAAACCAGTATAAACCAGTATAAACCATTAAAATCCATTTTAACCCAAAAAAAACCCTAAAAAAATCCAATTTAAACCCAAAAAAATCCCAATAAAAACAAACAAACAAACAAATTCCAATAAAAACCAATAAAAACCTTCCCAGTATAAACCAGTATAACCCAAAATAAACAAAAAAACCCACAATAAAACCCAAAAAACCCCCAAAAAATCCAATTTAAACCAGTAAAAACCAAAAAAACCCCAATAAAAATCAATAAAAACCAATAAAAACCATTAAAAACCTTCCCAGTATAAACCAGTATAAACCAGTTTATCCCATTATAACCCAAAATAACCCAAAATAAACCAAAAAACCCACTAAAAAATCCAATTTAGCCCAATAAAAATCATTAAAAACCATTAAAATCCCTCCCAGTATAAACCAGTATAAAACCAGTATAAAACCCTCACAATCCGCTGCACTTGTAGGTGATAAAATAAGGAAAATAAGCGAGGGCGAAGCAATTTCCGAAATGGAACAAAGTCATGGTGGAAATTTTGGGGGTTTTTGGTGAAAATTCGGCGTTTTTTGGGTAAAATTTGAGCAAAATTTGGATTTTTTGAGGGGTTTTTTCGTTCCCTGAGGGAGTTTCCGGTTTGGGGGGCGCGGGGGATGATGGGAAGGGGAAGGTTAGAGGGGACTTCCGGGTTGTGATGTCATGTGTGGGCGTGGTTTAGGTGAAGCCACGCCCCTTTGTTTTATTGATGTGTGTAGTGATGTCAATGTGGGCGTGGCTTAATGAGGCGTTACGTAATGACGTCATTACGTTCGTGGTTAGAACGTGGCCACGCCCCCCAGCGCGGCCAAAATGGCGGCGCGGGAACCGGAAAAATTAAAGAAAATTAATAAAAATGGGTCAAAACTCTTTAAAAATGGGTCAAAATGCGTCAAAGTTAATTCGGGGAAACACAGAATTAATTAATTAATCTTAAAATGTGGGGAAAATTGCGGAATTTTAAAAAAATTACCTCAGAAACGGGTCGAAATCTGGTCAGGGAGCAACAAAATTCGGCAAAATTCGCTCGAAATTCTCCAAAATACCTCAAATTTTTACGAATTTTCCTCGAAATTTCCCTCTAAAAGTCCTTAAAATACACGAAATGCCCTCAAAATACAAGAAATTCCCTCGAAATTCCTGAAAAATCCTTGAAATTTCCCCCAAATTGCTCAAAACCCTCAAAAAATTCCCCAAAAATCCCGCCAAATCCACGAAATTCCACCAATTTCCCAAATTTTCCTCAAAATTCCTTCAAAATCCCTGAAAATTCCCCAAATCCCACAAAATTCCCCCAAATATTTGGAAATTCTCCCCAAAAATCCTCAAAATTCCCCAAATTTTCGCCAAATCCCTCAAAATTCCCCCAAAATTCCTTGAAATTTTCCCAAAATCCTCAAAATTCCCCCAAATTTTTGGAAATTCTCCCCAAATTTTCTCAAATTTCCCCAAAATTCCCCCAAAATTCCTCTAAATCCCTCAAAATTCCCCCAAATATTTGAAAATTTCCCCGAAATCCTTAAAAATTCCCCAAAATTTAATCAATTTCCCCCAAAATCTCTTGAAATTCCCAAAATTTCCTCCAATATTCCCCCAAATTCCTCAAAATTCCCCCAAAATGCCCCAAAATCTCCCCAAATCTTTGGAAATTCCCCCCAAATCCCCCAAAATTCCCCCAAATTTCATCAAAATTCCCCCAAATTTCTCAAAATATCCCAAAATTTCCCCCAGTGACGTCACAGGCGGCTCGATGACATCATCAGGGAAATCAATGACGTCATCACTCCAATATTTTTTCTTTTTCTTTTTTTTTTTTCTCTAAAATCTTTTATTTGGCCCCAAATCTCAAAAAAGGGGGGAAGGGGGAAAAGGGAGAATTTTTTTTATTATTTTATTTTTAATTTTTTGATTTTTATTTTTAAAAAATAAAAGGCACCAAAAAAAAACCCTAAAAAATGAAGGGAAAAATCAGGAATTTTGGGGGAAAATTGGGGAAATTTTTGGGAAATTTTTGGGGGAAAATTGGGAAATTTGGGGAAAATTGGGGAAAATTGGGGAAAAATTGAGGAATTTTGGGGAATTTTGGGGGATTTGGGGGATTTTCTGGAATTTCACACCACGAGGCTCTCGCGGCTCAAGGCGTCGTTCTGGGAGGGAAGAGAGGGGGAAAAATTATCCAAAATTGTCCCAAAATTGTCCCAAAATTGTCCCAAAATTATGTCAAAATTATCCCCAAAATTTTCCCAAAATATCCCCAAATTATCTTCAATTTATCCCCAAAATTATCTCAAATTTGTCCCAAATTTATCCCCAAATTATTCAAAATTATCCTCAAAATTATTCAAATTTATCTCAAATTATTTTAAATTAATGATTCCAAATTATCCCCAAATTATCCCAAAATTACCCCCAAAATTATCTCAAATTATTTCAAATTTATCCCCCAAAATTATTCAAAATTATCCCAAATTATTTTAAATTAATTATTCCAAGTTATCCCAAAATTATCCCAAAATTATCCCAAAATTATCTCAAAAATCCCCCCAAATCCCCCCAAAATTTCCCAAATTTTCCCCTTATTTTCCCCCAAATCCCCAAAAAATCCCCCAAAATTCCCCCAAAATCCCCTAAAATCCCCAAAACCCCCAAAACGCCCCCAAAATCCCCCAAAATTCCTCAAAATTTCCCAAAATCCCCCAAAAAATCCTCCAAATCCCCCCAAAATCTCCCCAAAATCTCCCAAAATTCCCCTCAAAATCCCAAAAACTCCCTCCAAAATCTCAAAAATTCCCCCAAAATCCCCCCAATTTCTCCCCAAAATCTCCCAAAATCCCCCAAAATCCACCAAATTTCCTCCAAAATCCCCCAAAATCCCAAATTTTCCCCAAAATCCCCAAAAAATCCCCCCAAATTTCCTCCAAAATCCCCCCAAAATCCCAAAAACTCCCCCAAACATCCCAAATTTCCCCCCAAACCCCCCAAAATGTCCCGAATTTTCCCCAAAATCCCCCAAAAATCTCCCAAAATATTCCTCAAATTTCCCCAAATTCCCAAATTTCCCCAAAATCCCCCCAAAATCTCCCAAATTTTCCCCAAAATCCCCCCAAAATTTCCCCAAAAATTCCCCAAAATCCCACCCAAAATTTCCCAAATTTTCCCCGAATTTTCCCCAAAATCCCCCAAAAATCCCCCAAATTCCCCCAAACTCCCAAATTTCCCCAAAAATTCCCCAAATTTCCCCCAAATTTCCCCAAAAATCCCCCCAAAATCCCTCAAAACCTCCCAAAATCCCCCAAAATTCTCCCAAAATTCCCCAAACCCCCCCAAATTTCCCCTCCCCCACCTTCCTCAGCCTCCGGGGGGCTCCGGGGGGTTTCCCGGGTGGGGGAGGGGAATGTCGGGGGGGGCTCCCCCTGGCTCCGCCCCGGGGGGGTCTGGAGGGTGGGGGAGGGGTCAGGGATCGCCCCTCCCCCCACCCCTCCCCCCGCCCCTCCCCCCATTTGTCGGGACCCCCCAAAATCTCGGCGGAGCGGCAGCGGGGGGGGAGGGGCGGCTCCCAGGGGGGCTCGTGCAGGGACGTGACGTCACTGGGGGCGGGGCCTGGGAAAAATATAAATTAATTTGGGGAGGGGGGATTAGAGTGGGGGAGGGGTGAGAAAAAAAATCCTCCCCCCCCCAAAAAAAAAATTTGTGGAAAAAAAAATAAAATTTTTGGTTGAAAATTTGGCACAAAATAGACCCAAAATTGACCCAAAATTCCACCCAGGACCCCCCAAAATATCCTCAAATTCCAAAAATCCCACCCAGGACCCCCCAAAATCCCCCCAAATCCCACCCAGGACCCCCAAAATTCCCCAAAATCCCACCCAGGACCCCCAAAATTCCCCAAAATCCCACCCAGGACCCCCCAAAATCCATCAGGGATCCCCAAAAATCCCCAAAAATCCACCCCAAGACCCCCCAAAACCCCCCCAAAATGCCCCAAATCCTCTCCAGGACGCCCAAAAATCCCCCAAATCCCAAAATCCCCCCAGGACCCCCAAAATCCCCCCAGGACCCCCCAAAATCTCCCCAAAAAATCCCTCAGGGACCCCCCGAAATTATCTCAGGACCCTCCCTAAAAAAATCCCCCCCAGGCCCCCCAAAATCCACCCCAGGACCCCCCAAAAATGCTCCAAAATTCCCCCAAATCCCACCCAGGACCCCCCAAAATCCCCCCCAGACCCACCCAGGACCCCCCAAATTCCCCTAAATCCTCCCAAAATCCACCCCTGGACCCCCCAAATCTCCCCAAAATCCCACCCAGGACCCCCCAAAATCCCTCAGGGAGCCCCAAAATCCCCCCAAATCTCCCCAGGACCCCCCAGATTATCTCAGGACCCCCCAAAATTCCCCAAACCCACCCAGGACCCCCCAAAATCCCCCCAAATCCCCCCTGACCTGGTCCCCAGGCCGAGGCTCTCCCGTTCGGGGGGTCCCAGGTGTTCATTTGCTCCTCCAGGTACCGCAGGACGCTGGGGGGGGGTCCCGAGGGGGCTGCGGGGAGGGGGAGGGGTCGGGGGGTCGGTGGGAGTGGTCCCAGTGCCTCCCAGTATAAACCAGTTTAAACCAGTAGGAAATTCAATTCAGGTCACCCATCCAGGCTGAGACCGGGGCGGACCCTGCTGAGCTTCAGAACCCGAACTGGAGCCCAGTGCGGCCCCAGTGCCTCCCAGTATGGACCAGTATAGACCAGTATGGGCCCAGCACAGTCTCAATGTGACCCCAGTGCCTCCCAGTACAGTCCCAGTGCCTCCCAGTATAAACCAGTAAAAGAATACAATTCGGGTCACCCATCCAGGCCGAGACCGGGGCAGACCCTGCTGAGCTTCAGAACCCGAACTGGAGCCCAGTGCGGCCCCAGTGCCTCCCAGTATGGACCAGTATAGACCAGTATGGGCCCAGCACAATCTCAGTGTGGCCCCAGTCCTTCCCAGTACAGCCCCAGTTCCTCCCAGTATAAACCAGTATGAAATCAAATACAGGTCACCCATCCAGGCCGAGACCGGGGCGGACCCTGCTGAGCTTCAGAACCCGAACTGGAGCCCAGTGCGGCCCCAGTGCCTCCCAGTATGGACCAGTATAGACCAGTATGGGCCCAACACAGTCTCAATGTGACCCCAGTGCCTCCCAGTACAGCCCCAGTTCCTCCCAGTATAAACCAGTATGAAATTCAATTCAGGTCACCCATCCAGGTTCTGACCGGGGCGGACCCTGCTGAGCTTCAGAACCCGGCCTGGAGCCCAGTGTGGCACCAGTGCCTCCCAGTATGGACCAGTATGGGCCCAACACAGTCTCAATGTGACCCCAGTGCCTCCCAGTACAGCCCCAGTTCCTCCCAGTATAAACCAGTATGAAATCACATTCAGGTCACCCATCCAGGCCAAGACTGGGGCGGACCCTGCTGAGCTTCAGAACCCGGCCTGGAGCCCAGTGTGGCCCCAGTGCCTCCCAGTATGGACCAGTATGGGGCCAGCACAGTCTCAGTGTGACCCCAGTGCCTCCCAGTACAGCCCCAGTGCCTCCCAGTATGGACCAGTATAGACCAGCACAGTCTCAATGTGACCCCAGTTCATCCCAGTACAGTCCCAGTATCTCCCAGTACAAACCAGTATGAAGTTCAATCCAGGTCACCCATCCAGGCCGAGACCGGGGCGGACCCTGCTGAGCTTCAGAACCCGAACTGGAGCCCAGTGCGGCCCCAGTGCCTCCCAGTATGGACCAGTATGAAACCAGGGCCTCCCAGTATGGATCAAATCCCTCCCAGTATGGACCAGTATAAACCTCAGTGCAGCCCCAGTTCATCCCAGTACAGCCCCAGTGGCTCCCAGTATAAACCAGTAGGAAATTCAATCCAGGTCACCCATCCAGGCCGAGACCAGGGCGGACTCTGCTGAGCTTCAGAACCCGAACTGGAGCCCAGTGCAGCCCCAGTGCCTCCCAGTATGGACCAGTATGAAACCAGGGCCTCCCAGTATGGCCTAGTACAGCCTCAGAGCAGCCCCAGTTCATCCCAGTACAGCCCCAGCCCCTCCCAGTTTAAACCAGTAGGAAATTCAATTCGGGTCACCCATCCAGGTTCTGACCGGGGCGGACCCTGCTGAGCTTCAGAACCCGGCCTGGAGCCCAGTGCGGCCCCAGTGCCTCCCAGTATGGACCAGTATAGACCAGTATGGGCCCAGCACAGTCTCAATGTGACCCCAGTGCCTCCCAGTACAGTCCCAGTGCCTCCCAGTATAAACCAGTAAAAGAATACAATTCGGGTCACCCATCCAGGCCGAGACCGGGGCAGACCCTGCTGAGCTTCAGAACCCAGACTGGAGCCCAGTGCGGCCCCAGTGCCTCCCAGTATGGACCAGTATAGACCAGTATGGGCCCAGCACAGTCTCAATGTGACCCCAGTTCCTCCCAGTACAGCCCCAGTTCCTCCCAGTATAAACCAGTAGGAAATTCAATTCGGGTCACCCATCCAGGCCTAGACCGGGGCGGACCCTGCTGAGCTTCAGAACCCAGACTGGAGCCCAGTGCATCCCCAGTGCCTCCCAGTATGGACCAGTATAGACCAGTATGGGCCCAGCACAGTCTCAATGTGGCTCCAGTTCCTCCCAGTATGAATTGAGTTCCCTCCCAGTTCCCTCCCAGTAACCCCAAACCCAAAACCAGTAAAAACCAGTAACCCCAAATCCCCTTTTTACACTCTCCCAGTCCCTCCCAGTATAAACCAGTACAAACCAGTAACCTCCAATCCCCTCCCAGTCCCTCCCAGTCCATCCCAGTAACCCCCAATCCCCCATTTTATCCCTCCCAGTCCCTCCCAGTCCCTCCCAGTATAAACCAGTAACCCCCAAACCCCCATTTAACCCCTCCCACCCCATTGATTGACACCTGCCAATCAATCAATCAATCAATCAATCAGCCAATCAATCAATCACTCACCTGAGCTGTCGCTGTCCCTCAGCAGCGGCACCTGAGAGCTCTGGCTGCTCCCTGGGGTGGGGATGGGACAGGTGAGGCCTCACCTGAGCTCACCTGGGGCTCACCTGAGCCCCCCCCGCCCCTCCCCCACTCACCGAGGAGCTGCAGGGGCACCCCGGGGTGGGGGGAGGGGCTGAAGGCCACGCCCGACGTCGCCGCTTTGCCGGCCAGGTAAACTGAGGCAGGGGACAGGTGGGGACAGGTGAGGACAGGTGAGGACAAGTGGGGACAGGTGGGGACAGGTGTGTCCCCAGGTGTCCCCAGGCGTCTCCATGACCCCCCCAGGTGTGTCCCAGGTGTGTCCCAGGTGTGTCTCCAGGTGTGTCCCCAGGTGTGTCCCAGGTGTGTCTCAGGTGTGTCCCCAGGTGTGTCCCAGGTGTGTCCCAGGTGTGTCTCAGGTGTGTCCCCAGGTGTCCCCAGGTGTGTCCCAGGTGTGTCCCAGGTGTGTCTCAGGTGTGTCCCCAGGTGTCCCCAGGTGTGTCCCAGGTGTGTCTCAGGTGTGTCCCCAGGTGTCCCCAGGTGTGTCCCAGGTGTGTCTCAGGTGTGTCCCCAGGTGTCCCCAGGTGTGTCCCAGGTGTCCCAGGTGTGCCCAGGTGTGCCCAGGTGTGTCCCAGGTGTATCAATGTCCCTCCAGGTGTGTCAATGACCCCCCCAGGTGTATCAATGACCCTCCAGGTGTGTCCCAGGTGTGTCCAGGTGCCCCCAGGTGTGTCCCAGGTGTCCCAGGTGTGTCCCCAGGTGTCCCCAGGTGTGTTGAGGTGTGTCCCCAGGTGTGCCCAGGTGTCCCCAGGTGTATCAATGGCCCCCCAGGTGTGCCCAGGTGTGCCCAGGTGACTCACGGGCCTCGGGGCAGCAGCAGGTGTGGGGGCAGCAGGGACACCTCAGGTAACAACAACAGGTGTGGGGGCAGCACTGGCACCAGCAAAGCCCCGCCCCCAGCGCCACAAGCCCCGCCCCCAGCGCCACCAGCACCACGAACAGCCAATCTGGGGATAGGAAATTAGCATAAATTAGCATAAAATTAACATAAATTAGCATAATTATAAAATGTCTGAAATTAACCCCAAAATATCCAAGTTCAGCCCCCAAATAACCCAAAATATTCAAAATTATCCCTAAAATTCCCCAAAATATCCCAAATTATCCCAAAATATCCCAAAATTTAACCCAAAATACCCCAAAATATTCAAATCCAGCCCAAATTATCCCCAAATTCTCCCCCCAGGTGTCCCAGGTGTCCCCAGGTGTCCCCAGGTGTGTCCCCAGGTGTCCCCAGGTGTCCCAGGTGTCCCCAGGTGTGTCCCCAGGTGTCCCCAGGTGTCCCCAGGTGTGTCTCAGGTGTCCCAGGTGTCCCCAGGTGTGTCCCAGGTGTGTCCCCAGGTGTGTCCCAGGTGTGTCCCCAGGTGTGTCCCAGGTGTGTCCCAGGTGTCCCCAGGTGTCCCCAGGTGTCCCCAGGTGTGTCCCCAGGTGTCCCAGGTGTCCCCAGGTGTGTCCCAGGTGTGTCCCCAGGTGTGTCCCAGGTGTGTCCCAGGTGTCCCCAGGTGTCCCAGGTGTGTCCCAGGTGTGTCCCCAGGTGTGTCGCCAGGTGTGTCCCCAGGTGTGTCCCCAGGTGTGTCCCAGGTGTGTCCCAGGTGTGTCCCAGGTGTCCCCAGGTGTGTCCCAGGTGTCCCCAGGTGTCCCCAGGTGTCCCCAGGTGTGTCCCCAGGTGTCCCAGGTGTCCCCAGGTGTGTCCCAGGTGTGTCCCAGGTGTGTCCCCAGGTGTGTCCCCAGGTGTGTCCCCAGGTGTCCCAGGTGTCCCCAGGTGTCCCCAGGTGTGTCCCCAGGTGTGTCCCCAGGTGTGTCCCCAGGTGTGTCCCAGGTGTGTCCCAGGTGTCCCCAGGTGTGTCCCCAGGTGTGTCCCCAGGCGTCCCCCCGTACCTGGCAGGGTCCCCTCGGGCAGGATTCGGGAGCCCTCGGGAAGAGACCCTGGGGGGACACGGGGGGGGGCCCAGTTCCCTCCCAGTCCAAACCAGTATAAACCAGTAACCCCAAAACCCCAAACCCCAAACCAGTATAAACCAGTATCCCCCAATCCCCTTTTTACCCCCTCCCAGTATGTCCCAATTCCCTCCCAGTCCCTCCCAGTATAAACCAGTCCCTCCCAGTCCCCCCAAATCTCCCTCCCAATTTATCCCAGTCCCCTCCCAGTATAAACCAGTTCCCTCCCAGTCTCTTCCCAGTTTATCCCAGTTTATCCCAGTCTGTCCCAGTCTCTCCCAGTTCATCCCAATCCCCTCCCAGTCTCTTCGAATCCCCTCAATTCTCTCTCCCAGTTTATCCCAGTCCCTCCCAGTATAAACCAGTTCTCTCCCAGTCGCTCCCACTTTGTCTAAATCCCCTCCCAATTCCCTCCCAGTCCCTCCCAGTTCATCCCAGTCCCTCCCAGTCCCCTCCCAGTATCCCCCAGTCCCCTCCCAGTCCCCTCCCAGTCCCCCCAGTCTCACCCAGCACCACCAGTTCGGCCACGCCCTCGTTGTTTCCCTGCAGGTCACTGGTGGAGGTGACGGTGCAGACGTAGAGGCCGCTGTCGCCCCAGGCCGCGGGGCCCAGGCTCAGCTCCGCACCTGCACAGGTGAGACACGCACAGGTGAGACAGGTGTGTGCCCAGGTGTGTCCTCAAAGTGTCCCCAGGTGTGTCCTCAAAGTGTCCCCAGGTGTGTCCCAGGTGTGTCCTCAAAGTGTCCCCAGGTGTGTCCTCAAAGTGTCCCCAGGTGTGTCCCCAGGTGTGTCCCAGGTGTGTCCCAGGTGTGTCCCAGGTGTGTCCCCAGGTGTGTCCTCAAAGTGTCCCCAGGTGTGTCCCCAGGTGTGTCCCCAGGTGTGTGCCCAGGTGTGTCCCCAAAGTGTCCCCAGGTGTGTGACAGGTGTGTCCCAGGTGTGTCCCCAGGTGTGTCCCCAGGTGTGTCCCAGGTGTGTCCTCAAACTGTCCCCAGGTGTGTCCCAGGTGTGTCCCAGGTGTGTCCCCAGGTGTGTCCCCAGGTGTGTCCCCAGGTGTGTCCCAGGTGTGTCCTCAAAGTGTCCCCAGGTGTGTCCCAGGTGTGTCCTCAAAGTGTCCCCAGGTGTGTCCCAGGTGTGTCCCCAGGTGTGTCCCCAGGTGTGTCCCCAGGTGTGTCCTCAAAGTGTCCCCAGATATCCCCAGGTGTCCCCAGGTGTCCCCAGGTATCCCCAGGTGTGTCCCATGTATCCCCAGGTGTCCCCAGGTGTCCCCAGGTATCCCCAGGTATCCCCAGGTGTGTCCCATGTATCCCCAGGTGTCCCCAGGTGCCCCCACCTGTCCCCAGGTGTGTCTCACCTCCTCGGATGGTGACAGCCCTGCCCAGGTAGAAACCCCCCAGGGTCACCATGTCCCCACCTGTCCCCAGGTGTCCCCAGGTGTGTTATGAGTTGTTACAGGTGTGTGGGTGTGTCCCAGGTGTCCCCAGGTGTGCTCAGGTGTGTCATAGGAATACCCAGGTGTCCCCAGGTGTCCCCAGGTGTGCCCAGATCTATCTCAGGTGTGCCCAGGTATGTCTCAGGTGTGTCATAGGAATACCCAGGTGTCCCCAGGTCCCCCAGGTGTCCCCAGGTGCCCCCAGGTGTGTCTCACCTCCTCGGATGGTGACGGCCCTGCCCAGGTAGAAATCCCCCAGGGTCACCTGGTCGCCCTGTTTGGTGGCCACGATCCGAACCGTCCGCGCCGAGTCGGGGCAGGCGGCGGCCGCCTCGCCAGGTGAGTCCCAGGTGCCGCCAGGTGAGTCCCAGGAGGCTCCAGGTGAGTCCCGGGAGTCGGGGCAGAAGGATTTGTATTTCCAGGTGACGATGGGCGGCGGCCCAGGTGAGCTCACCTGGAACTGGCAGCGCAGCAGAACCGGCTGGAAGAGCAAAGCCACCGTGCGGGGATCGGGGACCGTCACCTGCAGGGGACACACCTGCAGGGGCGCACCTGGACAGGTGAGACAGGTGAGAGAGAAAGGTCAGGGTCACCTGCAGGAGACACACCTGGACAGGTGAGACAGGTGAGAGAGAAAGGTCAGTGTCACCTGCAGGGGACACACCTGGACAGGTGAGACAGGTGAGAGAGAAAGGTCAGGGTCACCTGCAGGGGCGCACCTGGACAGGTGAGACAGGTGAGAGAGAAAGGTCAGTGTGACCTGGACAGGTGAGAGAGAAAGGTGAGAGTCAGTGTCACCTGCAGCAGCCACACCTGGACAGGTGAGAGAGAAAATTCAGGGTCACCTGGACAGGTGAGAGACGGGGGACAGTGTCAGTGTCACCTGGACAGGTGAGACAGGTGAGACAGGGGTCAGTGTGAGACAGGTGAGATGGGGATCAGTGTGGGACAGGTGAGAGGGGTCAGGGTCCCCTGTACAGGTGAGACAGGTGAGACAGGGGTCACCCAGAGTCACCTGGGGACAGGTGAGGCAGGTGTGTCACCTGTACAGGTGAGACAGGGCTCAGTGTGGGACAGGTGACACAGGTGAGAGGGGTCAGTGTCACTCAGTGTCACCTACACAGGTGAGACAGGGGTCACCTGGGGACAGGTGAGACAGGTGTCGGGGTCCCCCGTACAGGTGAGAACAGGTGAGACAGGTGTCAGTGTGGGACAGGTGAGACAAGAGTCAGTGTCACCTGTATAGGTGAGACAGGTGAGACAGGTGTTGGGGTCCCCCGTACAGGTGAGACAGGTTAGAGGGGTCAGTGTGGGACAGGTGAAGAGTGGTCAGTGTCACCTGTACAGGTGAGACAGGTGAGACAGGTGTCAGTGTGAGACAGGTGAGAGACAAGGGCCAGAGTCACCCAGTGTCACCTATAGGAGACACCTGTACAGGTAAGACAGGGGTCACAGTGTCACCCGGGGACAGGTGAGACAGGTGAGACAGGTGTCACCTGGGGACAGGTGAGAGGGGTCAGTGTCACCTGTACAGGTGAGACAGGTGAGACAGGGGTCACCTGGGGACAGGTGAGAGGGGTCAGTGTCACCTGTACAGGTGAGACAGGTGAGACAGGGGTCACCCAGTGTCACCCAGTGTCACCCAGTGTCACCTACACAGGTGAGACAGGGGTCAGAGTGAGACAGGTGAGACAGGCGAGACAGGGGTCACCCAGAGTCACCTGGGGACAGGTGAGGCAGGTGTGTCACCTGTACAGGTGAGACAGGGGTCAGTGTCCCCCGTACAGGTGAGAACAGGTGAGACAGGTGTCAGTGTGGGACAGGTGAGACAGGGCTCAGTGTCACCTTTACAGGTGAGACAGGTGAGACAGGGGTGTGAGACAGGTGTTGGGGTCCTCCGTACAGGTGAGAACAGGTGAGACAGGGATCAGTGTGGGACAGGTGAGAGAGGTGTCAGTGTCACCTGTACAGGTGAGACAGGTGAGACAGGGGTCAGTGTTAGACAGGTGAGACAGGGATTGGGGTCACCTGTACAGGTGAGACAGGGGTCAGTGTGGGACAGGTGAGAGGGGTCAGAGTCACCTGTACAGGTGAGACAGGGGTCAGTGTCACCTGTACAGGTGAGAACAGGGATTGGGGTCACCTGTACAGGTGAGACAGGGGTCACCTGGGCACAGGTGAGACAGGGGTCAGGGTCCCCCGTACAGGTGAGAACAGGTGAGAGTGGTCAGTGTCACCTGTACAGGTGAGACAGGGGTCAGACAGGTGAGACAGGTGAGACAGGGCTCAGTGTCACCTGTACAGGTGAGAACGGGTGAGAGGGGTCAGTGTGGGACAGGTGAGAGAGGGGTCAGAGTCACCTGTACAGGTGAGACAGGTGAGACAGGGGTCACCTGGGGACAGGTGAGACAGGTGTCAGGGTCCCCTGTACAGGTGAGAACAGGTGAGAGGGGTCAGAGTCACCTGTACAGGTGAGACAGTCCCTAATTACCCCCAGACCCCTTAATTACCCCTAATTAGCCCCCAGACCCCTTAATTACCCCTCTAATTAACCCCACCCCTCTTAATTACCCCCCACCCATTTTACCTCTTAATTACCCCCCTTAATTACCCCCAGCCCCTTAATTACCCCGGATTTCCTTAATTACCCCTGGACTTCCTTAATTACCCTCCTAATTAGCCCCCAGCCCCTTAATTACCCCCTCAGCCCTTTAATTAGCCTGGCCCCCCCTTTAATTAAGCTGTTAATTACCCCAGACCCCCTTAATTACCCTCTTAATTACCCCAAACCTCCTTAATTACCTCATTAATTACCCCAGACCCCTTAATTACCCCCCTAATTAACCCCCAGACACTTTTAATTGCTCCCAGACTTTGTTAATTACCCCCAGATTTTGTTAATTACTCTCAGACCCTGTTAATTACCCCCAGACCTCATTAATTACCCCCAGACCCTGTTAATTGCCCCCAGACTTGTTAATTATCCCATTTCCCCTTAATTAACTCATTAATCACCCCTAGACCCCCTTAATTACCCCCAGACCCCCTTAAATTACCCCCAGACCTCGTTAATTAACTAATTAATCACCCCCAGACCCCCTTAATTACCCCCAGACCCCCTAAATTACCCCAGACCTCATTAATTAACTCATTAATCACCCCCAGACTCCCTTAATTAACTGATTAATCACCTCCAAACCCCGTTAATTACCCCCAGAGCCCCTTAATTACCCCCAGACTCGTTAATTACCCCAGACCCCCTTAATTACCCCATTCCCCCTTAATTAACTCATTAATTACCCCCAGACCCCCTTAATTACCCCCAGACTTGTTAATTACCCCAGACCTCGTTAATTAACTCATTAATTACCCCCAGACCCCCTTAATTACCCCAAACCCGTTAATTAACTAATTAATCACCCCCAGACCCCCTTAATTACCCCACTTCCCCTTAATTAACTGATTAATTACCCCCAGACTCCATTAATTACCCCCAGACCCCCTTAATTACCCCCAGACCTCGTTAATTAACTCATTAATCACTCCCAGACCCCCTTAATTAACTCATTAATTACCCCCAGAGCCCCTTAATTACCCCCAGACTCGTTAATTACCCCCAGACCCCGTTAATTAACCCATTAATGACCCCCAGCCCTCATTAATTAGCCCGTTCGGCGCTAATTAGCGCGTTAATTAGCGCACCCACCGAGCAGCGCCAGCAGCGCCCCCAGAGCCGCCGCCATCTTGGCCGGGCAGGTGTGGGCGGGGCCAAAAGGGGCGGGGCCAAAACACCTGGACACGCCCAGATCCGGCACAGGCCACGCCCCCTTTCCTTATATGGGGGAGGCGGAAATTGGGGGGAAAATGGGGGAAATTTGGGGAAAATTTGGGGGAATTTGGGGGAAATTTGGGGGGAAAATTGGGGAAAATTTGGGAAAAAAAAGGAAAATAAATTGGGAAAAAATTCGGGGAAATTTGGAGGGAAATTGGGGAAATTTCAAAGAAAAATTGGGGGGAAATTGGGAAAAAATGGGGAGAAATTGGGGAAAATTTTGGGGAAAATTGAGGAAAAAATGGGAAATAAATTGGGAAAAAATTGGGGAAAATTTGGGGGAAATTTGGGGGAAATTGAGGGAAATTTGGGGGAATTTTGGGAAAAATTGGGAAAAATTGGAGGAAAAATGGGAAAGAATTGGGGAAAAGTTGGGAAATAAATTGGGGGAAATTGGGGGAAATTTGGGAAAAAATTCGGAGAAAAATTGGGGAAAATTTGGGGAAAAAGGGAAGTTAAATGGGGGGAAATTGGGGAAAAAATGGGGAAAAATTGGGAGAAATTGGGGAAATTTGGAGAAATTTGGGGAAATTTGGGGAAATTTGGAGAAATTTGGGGAAAAATTGGGAAAAATTGGGGAGAAATTGGGAGAAATTTAGGAAAAAATGGGGAAAAATTGGGAAAGAATTGGGAAAAAATTCGGGGAAATTTGGGGGAAAATTAGAGGGAAATTGGGATTTTGGGGGGATTTTTTTGGGATTTTTTTAAATTTTTTGGGGGAGATTTTTTTGGGGATTTTTTGGGATTTTTTTGGGATTTTTGGGGATTTTTTGGGGGGATTTTTTGGGGATTTTTTGGGGATTTTTTGGGGATTTTTTTGGGATTTTTGGGATTTTTGGGGATTTTTTGGAGGATTTTATTTTTGGGGGGGGGATTTTTCGGGGGAATTTTTTTATTATTTTTTGGGGATTTTTGGGGAATTTTTTGGGATTTTTTTTTTATTATTTTTTTGGGATTTTTTGGGGATTTTTTGGGGATTTTTTTTGGGATTTTTTGGGGATATTTTTGGGATTTTTCCCTCTTGGAATTGTGGGAATTTCCGTTGGAATTTTGGGAGGTGAGTGAGGGTCGGGACTTTCCCCCAAAAAATCCTGAAAGACCCAAAATTTCTTATTTTTACTCCCCCAAAAATAATCCTGAAACCCTTAAAAATTCCCGGAATTCCCTAAAAATCCCAAAATTCCCGAAAATTCCCGAAATTGTCCAAAATTCCCTTTTGGGACCCTCCCGAAATTCCCGGGACCCCCAAAACTCCCAAAATTCCTGGATTTTCTCCAAAAAATCCCTAAAAAACGACAAAAAAAATTCCCTAAAACCCCCCAAAATTCCTGAATTTTCTTCCCCCATAAAAACTAAAAAAAAATCCCTTTAAAACCCCCCAAAAATCCGGAATTTCCCCCCCAAAAACCTAAAAAATCCCTTAAAAAACCCCCAAAATTCCCGAATTTTCCCCCAAAAATCCCTAAAAAACTCCCCCAAAACAATCCCTAAAAAAAAACCCCCAAATTCCTGAATTTTCCCTCCAAAAATCTCTTTTAAAACCCAAAAATCCCTTTAAAAACCCCAAAAAATCCTTTAAAAAAACCCCAAAATTTCCGAATTTTCCCCCCCAAAAAAATCCGTAAAAAAACTCAAAAAAAAATCCCTAAGGATCCAAAAAATCCCTTAAAACCCCCCCAAAAATTCCCTAAAAATCACCAAAAAACCCCTTTAAAAACTCCCAAAAAATCCCTAAAAAATAAAAAATCCTTAAAACTCTCAAAAAATTCCCTCAAAAAAATCCAAAAAAATCCCTCAAAAAAACCCCAAAAAAATCCCTACCCCCCCCCCCAAAAAAAATCCCTAAAAATCACCAAAACATCCCCAAAAAATCCCTTAAAAATCCTTTTAAAAAAACCAAAAAAAATCCCAAAAAAATCTCCCCAAAAAATCCCTAAAAAATCCCTAAAAAAATCCCTAAAAAAACCCTAAAAATTCCCAAAAAATCCCTAAAAATTCCCTAAAAATCCCCTTAAAAATCCCTTTAAAAATCCCAAAAAAATCCCTAAAAAAACCCCCAAAAATCCCTAAAAAATCCCCCCAAAATCCCTAAAAAATCCCAAAAAAATCCCTAAAAAAACCCCCAAAAATCCCCAAAAAAATCCCTAAAAAATCCCCTAAAAATCCCTAAAAAAATCCCTAAAAATTCCCTTAAAATCCCCTTAAAAATCCTTTAAAAATCCTTTAAAAAACCCAAAAAAATCCTTAAATAAAACCCTAAAAATCCCCAAAATACCCTTAAAAAATCCCTAAAAAAATCCCTAAAAAATCCCAAAAAAATCCCAAAAAATTCCCTAAAAATCCCCTTTAAAATCCTTTAAAAATCCCTTTAAAAAACCCAAAAAATCCCTAAAAAATCCCCTAAAAATCCCTTTAAAAATCCCTTAAAAATCCCAAAAAAATCCTAAAAAAAAAACCCTTTAAAATCCTTTAAAAATCCCTTAAAAAATCCTAAAAAAAAAAAATCCCTAAAAAAATCCCCAAAAAATCCCCAAAAAATCCCCAAAAAATCCCTAAAAAATCCCCCCAAAAAATCCCCCAAAATTCCCTAAAAATCCTTTTAAAAACCCCAAAAAATCCCCAAAAAATCCCTAAAAATCCCAAAAAAAAACCCAAAAAAATCCCTTAAACCCCCCCGACCCCCCCCCTTTATCCCCGCCCCTCCCCCCCGGGGGTGACACTGTCCCTTTGTCCCCGCGGCTCGTGCGGAATCCGCGCGTGGGGGGAGGGGCGGGGGGGGGAGGGGACAATGGGGGGTGACAATGGGGGGGGTGGGGGAGGGGAGGCCGCTGTTGTCACCCGCCCCCGGCACCGCCTGGGACCGACGGGGACAATGGGGACAATGGGGGACAGTGACACCGCCGGGGGGGGGCGGGGACAGCGGGGGGGGACACTGGGGACACTGGGGACACTGGAAGGGACACTGGGGACACTGGGGACACCGGGACAGGGACACGGAGCGGGACTGGGGACACTGGGAGTTACTGGTAAGGGACACTGGGGGACAATTGGGGACAATTGGGGACACTGGGGTCACCGGGTGGCACTGGGGACAATTGGGGACACCGGGGGACACTGGGGACACTGGGTGACACTGGGGACACTGGTGACACTGGGGACACTGGGGACACTGGGACAGGGACACGGAGCGGGACTGGGGACACTGGGAGTTACTGGTAAGGGACTGGGGACACTGGGGACACTGGGGACACTGGGGACACTGGGGAGACTGGGACACTGAGGACACTGGGGACATTTGGGGACACTGTCACTGGGGGGACTGGGAGTTACTGGGAAGGGACTGGGGACACTGGGAGTTACTGGGGGTCAATTGGGGGCACTGGGGACAATTGGGGACACTGGCACTGGGAGCACTGGGAAGAGACTGGGGGGTAATTGGGGACATTTGGGGACACTGGGACAAGGACACTGGGGGGAACTGGGAGTTACTGGGAATGGATTGGGGACACTGGGGGAGACTGGGAGCACTGGGAGGGACTAGGGGACACTGGGGACACTGGGAGTTACTGGGAAGGGACACTGGGGACACTGGGGACACTGAGGGACAATTGGGGACACTGGGAAGAGACTGGGCACGCTGGGAGTTACTGGGGGTCAATTGGGGACACTGGGGACACTGGCACTGGGAGCACTGGGAGTTACTGGGGACATTTGGGGACACTGGGGACACTGGGAGGGAATGGGGGACACTGGAAGGGACTGGGGGTCAATTGGGGACACTGGGGACACTGGGGGGGACACTGGGGACATTGGGACAGGGACGCGGAGCGGGACTGGGGACACTGGGAGTTACTGGTAAGGGACTGGGGGACACTGGGGACAATTGGGGACACTGGGGACACTGGGGACAATTGGGGACATTGGGGACATTGGGGACACTGGGGACAATTGGGGACATTGGGGACACTGGGGACACTGGGGACACTGGTGACATTGGGGACACTGGGGACAATTGGGGACATTGGGGACACTGGGGACACTGGGGACACTGGGGACACTGGGGACAATTGGGGACAATTGGGGACAATTGGGGACATTGGGGACACTGGGGACACTGGGGACATTGGGGACACTGGGGACAATTGGGGACATTGGGGACACTGGGAACACTGGGGACACTGGGAGTTACTGGGAAGGGACAGTGGGGACACTGGGACACTGGGGGTCAATTGGGGACATTTGGGGACACTGGGGACACTGGCACTGGGAGCACTGGGGAGGACTGGGAGTTACTGGGAATGGATTGGGGACACCTGGGGACACTGGGGGGGACGCTGGAAGGGACTGGGGGTCAACTGGGGACACTGGGGACACTGGGGACACCGGGACAGGGACACGGAGCGGGACTGGGGACACTGGGAGTTACTGGTAAGGGACTGGGGACATTGGGGACACTGGGGACAATTGGGGACACTGGGGACACTGGGGAGGGACTGGGGGGTAATTGGGGACATTTGGGGACATTGGGGATATTTGGGGACACTGAGGACACTGGGGACACTGGGAGTTACTGGGAAGGGACAGTGGGGACACTGGGACACTGGGAGGGACTGGGGGTCAATTGGGGACATTGGGGACACTGGGGACACTGGGAGTTACTAGGGACACTGGGGACACTGGGGACACTGGGGACACTGGGAGGGACTGGGGGTCAATTGGGGACATTTGAGGACACTGGGACAGGGACACTGGGAGCACTGGGAGTTACTGGGAAAGGATTGGGGACATTGGGGACAATTGGGGACACTGGCATTGGGAGCACTGGGAAGAGACTGGGAGGTAATTGGGGACATTGGGGACAATTGGGGACATTGGGGATATTTGGGGGCACTGGGGACAATTGGGGACACTGGCACTGGGAGCACTGGGAAGAGACTGGGGGGTAATTGGGGACATTTGGGGACACTGGGACAAGGACACTGGGGACACTGGGAGTTACTGGTAAGGGACACTGGGGACAACTGGGTACACTGGGGGACAATTGGGGACACTGGGAAGAGACTGGGGACACTGGGAGTTACTGGGGGTCAATTGGGGACACTGGGGACACTGGGGACACTGGGAGGGAATGGGGGACACTGGGGGACACTGGGGGACACTGGGACACTGGCACTGGGAGCACTGGGAAGGGACTGGGGGACACTGGGCGGGACTGGGGGACAACTGGTGACACTGGGGGGACACTGGGGGGACACTGGGAGCACTGGGAGTTACTGGGGGACAATTGGTGACACTGGGGACACTGGGGACAGGGACACCGAAAGGTACTGGGAGCACTGGGGGATACTGGGCCATACTGGGCCATACTGGGAGGACACTGGTCTATACTGGGAGGACACTGGGCCATACTGGTCCATACTGGTCCATACTGGGCCACACTGGGCCATACTGGTCCATACTGGTCCATACTGGTCCATACTGGGCCATACTGGGCTATACTGGTCCATACTGGTCCATACTGGGCCATACTGGGCCATACTGGGCCATACTGGTCCACACTGGTCGGGCACTGGTGACCCCCCCGTGTCCCCCCAGGGTCACCATGAGCCGCCTCCCGCTGCTGCTGCTGCTGCTGCTGCCCCCAGGTACTGCTTTAGACTGGTTTATACTGGTTTATACTGGTTTGGACTGGTTTGGACTGGTTTGGACTGGTTTGGACTGGTTTGGACTGGTTTGGAATGGTTTGGACTGGTTTATATTTGTTTGGACTGGTTTATACTGGTTTGTACTGGTTTTTATTGTTTTTTACTGGTTTTTATTGTTTTTTACTGAGTTTTACTGGTTTGGACTGGTTTGGACTGGTTTATACTGGTTTATACAGGTTTTACTGGTTTGGGCTGAGCTGGACTGGTTTGGATTGGTTTTTACTGGATTATACTGGATTTATTCGTTTGTACTGGTTTTTACTGGTTTGTACTGGTTTTTACTGGTTTGGACTGGTCTGGACTGGTCTGGTCTGGTTCCCTCCATTTTTCCCCCATTTTTTCCCCATTTTTCCCCATTTATAACCCATTTTTTCTCAAATTTCCCCCAATTTTTTCTCCATTTTTTCTCCATTTCCCCCCATTTTTTCCCCATTTTTTCCCCATTTTTTCTCCCATTCTTCCCCCATTTTTTCCCCATTTTTTCTCTCAATTTTTCCAATTTTTTTTTCTAATTTTTTTCATTTTTTTCAGGAATCCTGGACCACCTGGATGCCGCTTTTTAACCCTTTAAACCCCAAAACCTCCCATTTCTCTCTACATAAGGACCCCAAACCCTCCCCTATTAAACCCCAAACCCCAATATCTATTTTTATTAATTTTATTTTATTTTTTTCTATTATTTCAGGAATTTTTGGTGCCTCCTGGACCACCTGGATGCCGCTTTTTAACCCTTTAAACCCCAAAAATTCCCATTTCCACCCACACGCACCCCCCAAACCCCCATTTTTCCACCCCCTATTTCAATAATTCTAATTTTTATTTATTTATTCTATTTTTCAGGAACTTTTGGTGCCTCGTGGGCGGCCTGGATGCCGCCGGCCGTGTCGGGCCTGGCGGGTTCGTGCGTGTCCATCCCGTGTCGTTTCTCGTACCCCGAGGAGCTCCGCCCGGGGTCTCTGCAGGGCCTTTGGTATTTTGGGAGCCCCTACCCCAAGAATTACCCCCCGGTGGTGGCTCGGTCCCGGCCCGGGGCGGTTCATGAGAGTTTTTCTGGCCGGGCTCGGCTTTTGGGGGATCCCGGAGTTCGGGATTGTTCCCTGGAGCTGGGACCCCCCCTGAGTGCGGAATTGGGGGGCAGGTATTATTTCAGAGGGGATTTAGGAGGGTACAACCAGTACAGCTTCAGTGAGCACACCACGCTGGAAGTGCTGGGTAAGTCAAATTTTTGGTAATTTTGGGTATTTGGGAGGTTTGGGAATTTTTTGGGATTTTTTTGGGATTTTTTGGGATTTTTTTGGGGATTTTTTGGGGGTTTTTTTTTGATTTTTCAGGGATTTTTTTGTGATTTTATAGTGATTTTTTTGAGAATTTTTTGGGTTTTTTTGGGGTATTTTTTTGTGATTTTATAGCGATTTTTTGAGAATTTTTAAGGGATTTTTAAGGGATTTTTAGGGATTTTTTGGGAATTTTTTTGGGGAATTTTTAAGGATTTTTTGGGATTTTTCGCGATTTTTTTGGGATTTTTTTGAGAATTTTTAAGGGATTTTTTTGGAATTTTTTAAGGATTTTTTGAGAATTTTAAAGGGATTTTTTTTTTTTTTTTGGGGGGATTTTTTGGAATTTTTTGGAATTTTTTTGGGATTTATTTTTTGGGGATTTTTTGAGAATTTTTAAGGGATTTTTGGGGGGATTTTTTTTGGATTTTTAGGGTTTTTTGGGATTTTTTGGGGAATTTTTTGAGAATTTTTAAGGGATTTTTTGGGGTATTTTGGGGATTTTATAGTGATTTTTTGGTGATTTTATAGTGATTTTTTGGTGATTTTTTTAGTGGTTTCTTGGGGATTTTTTTGTGATTTTTTTAGTGAGTTTTTTTGCAATTTTTTGGTGATTTTTTTTGGGGATTTTTTTTTTATTTTTTTAGAATTTTCTTAGAATTCTTAGTGATTTTTTAGGGATTTTTAAAGGAATTTTTTGGTGATTTTTTAGGGATTTTTTTTAAGGATTTTTTGGAATTTTTTTGGGATTTTTGGGGGACTTTTTGGGGATTTTTTAGGCATTTTTTGGGGATTTTTTTTGATTTTTTGGTGATTTTATAGTGATTTTTTGAGAATTTTTAAGAGATTTTTTGGGGATTTTTTTGAATTTTTTTAGGGATTTTTTTAGGGATTTTTTTAGGGATTTTTTGGGGATTTTTGGATTTTTTTTTTTTTAATTTTTTGGGGATTCTTTTGGGATTTTTTGGGGGATTTTTTTGGGATTTTTTGGTGATTTTTTTTTTTGACTTTTTTTTTTTTTTTTTTTTTTTTTTTTTTTTTTTTTTTTTTGATTTTTTGGGAATTTTGGGGATTTTTTGGGAATTTTTTGGGGATTTTTTGGGAGAGGAGAATTTTTGGGACATCCAGAACTTGATTTTTTGCACATCTAGACCCCAATTTTTGGCACACCCAGAACCCCATTTTTTGGGGATAAAAGGAATTTTTTTGGGATATTTTGACCCCATTTTTTGGGATAAAATACAGGGATTTTTGGGAGATCCAGAACCCATTTTTTGGGACATCCAGACCCCATTTTTTGAGGTAGAAAAGTGGGATTTTTGGGACATCCAGAACCCATTTTTGGGATAAAAAAGTGAGATTTTTGGGACATCCAGAACCCATTTTTTGGGGTATCCAGAACTTGATTTTTTTGATATTTGGAGCCCATTTTTTGGGACTAAAAAAGGACAATTTTTGAACTAAAGGATGGGAACTTTTGGACTAAAAAAGGACAATTTTTGAACTAAAAAAGGACAATTTTTGGGCTAAACCATGCCCATTTTTGGGGCGATTTTTGGGCTAAAAGAGACCAATTTTTGAGCTTAAAGACGGCGATTTTTGGGCTAAAAAAGGACAATTTTTGAGCTAAAGGACGGCAATTTTTGGCCCATTTTTGGGACAATTTTTGGGCTAAAAGAGACCAATTTTTGGACTAAAAGACGGCAATTTTTGGGCTAAAAAAGGACAATTTTTGAGCTAAAGAACGGCAATTTTTGGCCCATTTTTGGGACAATTTTGGGGCTAAAAGAGACCAATTTTTGGACTAAAGGATGGTGATTTTTTCACCTAAAAAAGGACAATTTTTGGACTAAAGGACGGCGATTTTTGGGCTAAAAAAGGACAATTTTTGAGCTAAAGAACGGCAATTTTTGGCCCATTTTTTGAGATTTATGGGGATATCCAGAACCACATTTTTGGGATATTTGGAGCCCTTTTTTGGGACATCCAGACCCCAATTTTTGTGATAAAAAAGTGAGATTTTGGGGCATCCAGAACCCCATTTTTTGGGGATAAAAGGAATTTTTTTGGGATATTTTGACCCCATTTTTTGGGATAAAATACAGGGATTTTTGGGAGATCCAGAACCCATTTTTTGGGACATCCAGACCCCATTTTTTGAGGTAGAAAAGTGGGATTTTTGGGACATCCAGAACCCATTTTTGGGATAAAAAAGTGAGATTTTTGGGACATCCAGAACCCATTTTTTGGGGTATCCAGAACTCGATTTTTGAGATATTTGGACCCCACTTTTGGGACATCCAGAACCCATTTTTTGGGATATTTGGACACCATTTTTTGGGGTATCCAGAACTCGATTTTTTTTTTGATATTTGGCTCCCACTTTTTGAACTAAAAAAGAGCCATTTTTGAACTAAACGATGGCGATTTTTGGGCTAAACCATGTCCATTTTTGGGGCCATTTTTGGACTAAAAGACGGCAATTTTTTGAGCTAAAAAAGGACAATTCTTGAGCTGAACGACGGCAATTTTTGGGCTAAAAACGTGCAATTTTTACCATTTCCAACCCCAAATTTTTTTTGTAATTTTATTTTCCAGAGGAGCCGGTCCTGACGGTGCCCCCCGAGGTGGTGTCGGGGACATCCAGAACTCGATTTTTGGGACACCTAGAACCCATTTTTTGGGGTATCCAGAACTCGATTTTTTTGGATATTTTTCTCCCATTTTTTGGGACTAAAAAAGGGCCATTTTTGAACTAAAAGACGGCAATTTTTGGGCTAAAAATGGGCAATTTTTGGGCTAAAAATGGGCAATTTTTGGGCTAAAAAAGGACAATTTTTGAACTAAAAAAGGACAATTTTTGGGCTAAACCATGCCCATTTTTGGGGCGATTTTTGGGCTAAAAGAGACCAATTTTTGAGCTAAAGGACAGCAATTTTTGGCCCATTTTTGGGGCAATTTTGGGCTAAAAGAGACCAATTTTTGAACTAAAAGACGGCAATTTTTGGACTAAAAAAGGACAATTTTTGGGCTAAAAGACGGCAATTTTTGGCCCATTTTTGGGGCAATTTTTGGGCTAAAAGAGACCAATTTTTGAACTAAAAGACGGCAATTTTTGGACTAAAAAAGGACAATTTTTGGGCTAAAAGACGGCAATTTTTGGCCCATTTTTGGGGCAATTTTGGGGCTAAAAGAGACCAATTTTTGAGCTTAAAGACGGCGATTTTTGGGCTAAAAAAGGACAATTTTTGAGCTAAAGAATGGCAATTTTTGGCCCATTTTTGGGACAATTTTTGGGCTAAAAGAGACCAATTTTTGAACTAAAAGACAGCAATTTTTGGACTAAAAAAGGACAATTTTTGAGCTAAAGAACGGCAATTTTTGGCCCATTTTTGGGGCGATTTTGGGGCTAAAAGAGACCAATTTTTGGACTAAAGGATGGTGATTTTTTCACCTAAAAAAGGACAATTTTTGGACTAAAGGACGGCGATTTTTGGGCTAAAAAAGGACAATTTTTGAGCTAAAGAACGGCAATTTTTGGCCCATTTTTTGAGATTTATGGGGATATCCAGAACCACATTTTTGGGATATTTAGAGCCCTTTTTTGGGACATCCAGACCCCAATTTTTGTGATAAAAAAGTGAGATTTTTGGGACATCCAGAACCCATTTTTTGGGGTAGAAAAGTGGGATTTTTGGGACATCCAGAACTCAATTTTTTTGGGACATTCTGACCCCATTTTTGAGACATCTAGAACCCATTTTTTTGGGACAAGGAGGGGAATTTTTGGGACATCCAGAACCCCATTTTTTGGGTTAAAAAAGGGTGATTTTTGGCCCATCCAGAACCCCATTTTTGGGGTAGAAAAGTGGGATTTTTGGCACATCCAGAACCCCATTTTTTGGGATATCCAGAACTTGATTTTTTTGATATTTGGAGCCCATTTTTTGGGACTAAAAAAGGACAATTTTTGAACTAAAGGATGGGAACTTTTGGACTAAAAAAGGACAATTTTTGGACTAAAATATGGCAATTTTTGGGCTAAAAAAGGACAATTTTTGAACTAAAAAAGGACAATTTTTGGACTAAACGATGCCCATTTTTGGGGTGAATTTTGGGCTAAAAGAGACCAATTTTTGAGCTAAAGAACGGCAATTTTTGGCCCATTTTTGGGGCAATTTTGGGCTAAAAGAGACCAATTTTTGGACTAAAAGACGGCGATTTTTGGGCTAAAAATAACCAAATTTTTTTTGTAATTTTATTTTCCAGAGGAGCCCATCCTGACGGTGCCCCCCGAGGTGGTGTCGGGGACATCCAGAACTCGATTTTTGGGACACCTAGAACCCATTTTTTGGGGTATCCAGAACTCGATTTTTTTGGATATTTTTCTCCCATTTTTTGGACTAAAAAAGGGCCATTTTTGAACTAAAAGACGGCAATTTTTGGGCTAAAAAAGGACAATTTTTGAACTAAAAGACGGCAATTTTTGGGCTAAAAAAGGACAATTTTTGAGCTAAAGAATGGCAATTTTTGGCCCATTTTTGGGGCAATTTTGGGGCTAAAAGAGACCAATTTTTGAGCTAAAAGACGGCGATTTTTGGCCCATTTTTTGAGATTTATGGGGATATCCAGAACCACATTTTTGGCACATCCAGACCCCATTTTTTGGGACAAAGAGAGGAATTTTTGGGACATCCAGAACTTGATATTTGGGACATTCTGATCCCATTTTTTGGGATAAAAGAGGGGAATTTTTGGGTTTAAAGGAGAGTCATTTTTGGTACATCCAGAACCCATTTTTTGGGATATCCAGAACTTGATTTTTAGGATATCTGGACCCAGTATTTTGGGACTAAAGGAGGAAAATTTTTGGGCTAAAAAAGGACAATTTTTGGGCTAAAAAAGGACAATTTTTGGGCTAAAAAAGGACAATTTTTGGGCTAAAAAAGGACAATTTTTGAACTAAAGGACGGTGATGTTTTCACCTAAAAAAGGACAATTTTTGAGCTAAAAAATGGGCAATTCTTGAGCTGAACGACGGCAATTTTTGGGCTAAAAACGTGCAATTTTTACCATTTCCAACCCCAAATTTTTTTTGTAATTTTATTTTCCAGAGGAGCCCGTCCTGACGGTGCCCCCCGAGGTGGTGTCGGGGACATCCAGAACTCGATTTTTGGGACACCTAGAACCCATTTTTTGGGGTATCCAGAACTGGATTTTTTTGGATATTTTTCTCCCATTTTTTGGACTAAAAAAGGGCCATTTTTGAACTAAAAGACGGCAATTTTTGGACTAAAAAAGGACAATTTTTGAACTAAAAAAGGACAATTTTTGGGCTAAACCATGCCCATTTTTGGGGCGATTTTTGGGCTAAAAGAGACCAATTTTTGAGCTAAAAAAGTGCAATTTTTGGCCCATTTTTGGGGCGATTTTTGGGCTAAAAGAGACCAATTTTTGGGCTAAAAGACGGCGATTTTTGGGCTAAAAACAACCAAATTTTTTCTGTAATTTTATTTTCCAGAGGAGCCGGTGCTGACGGTGCCCCCCGAGGTGGTGTCGGGCGCGGTGGCCGAGCTGCGGTGCCGCGTGCCCGACGCGTGTCCCCGGCAGCGGCCGCGCCTGCGCTGGGAGGGGGCCCAGGAGCTTCCGGAAGTTTCCGAGCGCGAGTGGCGCGAAGACGCCGCCGGAGCCGCCTCCGTCGTGTCCCGGCTGCGCTTCCGGCCCCGGCGCGAGGACGGCGGGAGGAGGGTGGGCTGCCAGGTGACCCTCCCCAACTCCAGCCTCACCTTCGCCGCCGACGTGGCGCTGGACGTGCAGTGTGAGCACCTGAACCTCACCTTAACCTCACCTGGGCACACCTGGGGACACACCTGGGGGGGCCTGGGGACACCTGGGGACACCTGGGGGCACCTGGACACACCTGGGACACACCTGGGGCAGGGTGGGCTGCCAGGTGACCCTCCCCAACTCCAGCCTCACCTTCGCCGCCAACGTGGCGCTGGACGTGCAGTGTGAGCACCTGGGGACACACCTGGGACACACCTGGGGACACCTGGGGGCACCTGGGGACACCTGGGGACACCTGGGGACACCTGGGACACACCTGGGGACACCTGGGGGCACCTGGGACACACCTGGGGACACCTGGGACACACCTGGGGACACCTGGGGACACCTGGGGACACACCTGGGACACACCTGGGGACACACCTGGGGACACACCTGGGGACACACCTGGGACACACCTGGGGACACCTGGGACACACCTGGGACACACCTGGGGCACACCTGGGGACACACCTGGGACACACCTGGGGACACCTGGGACACACCTGGGACACACCTGGGGACACCTGGGACACACCTGGGACACACCTGGGGCACACCTGGGGACACACCTGGGACACACCTGGGACACACCTGGGGACACCTGGGGGCACCTGGGGGAGAAAAATTGGAGAAAATTGGGGGATTTGGGGCACCTGGACACACCTGGGCAGTTTTGGGGGCAGCTCCTGACTCACCTGAGCCCTCCCTGACTCACCTGGGCAGGTTCTGATTCACCTGGGCAGGTTCTGGGCAGGTTTGGGGCAGGTTTTTGCTATTCCTGACTCACCTGGGCAGGTTTGGGGCAGGTTTTTGCTATTCCTGACTCACCTGGGCAGGTTTGGGGCAGGTTTTTGGGGGTTTTTTACTCACCTGTGCACTTTCTGACTCACCTGTCCTGTCCCCAGACGAGCCGCAGGTGCTGGAGGTGTCGGGCCCGTCGGAGGCCCTGGAGGGCTCCCAGGTGGATTTTGGCTGCTCGGCCGAGGGCCGCCCCCCCCGCTGCTCACCTGGTTCCGGGGGCCGCAGGTGCTGCGGGAGGAGCCGGGGGCGGAGTCCCTGGGGTTACACCTGGCCCAGGTGAGCCCCCAGGACAGCGGCCTTTACACCTGCGTGGCCGAGAACCGGCACGGCCGACACAACCGGAGCCTGGAGCTGAGCGTGGCCTGTGAGTGACGCACCTGGGCACACCTGGGGACACACCTGGGACACACCTGGGGATACCTGGAGGGCACAAAAACACACCTGGGACACACCTGGGGATACCTGGGGACACCTGTGAGGGGTTAAAAACACACCTGGGCACACCTGGGACACACCTGGGACACACCTGGGGACACCTGGGGATACCTGTGAGAGGTTAAAAACACACCTGGGGACACCTGAGGAGGGCTGGGGCACACCTGGGGATACACCTGGGCACACCTGGGATACCTGAGAGGGGTTAAAAACACACCTGGGGACACACCTGGGGATACGCCTGGTGAAACACCTGGACACACCTGGACCTGGGGACACACCTGGGGATACACCTGGTGAAACACCTGGACACACCTGGACCTGGGGACACACCTGGGGATACACCTGGGACACACCTGGGGACACACCTGGGACACACCTGGGGACACACCTGGGGACACACCTGGAGATAGCTGGGGACACACCTCGTTCACACCTGGCTCACACCTGGCTCACCTGTATAAACACCTATCAGTCACCTGTCCATGTCTCACCTGTCCATGTCTCACCTGGAACTCATCTGGAACTCACCTATGCACATCTATACACACCTGTAACACACCTATAACTCACCTGTCCATATCTCACCTGTAACTCACCTGTCTTGGCAGACGCCCCCTGCCCACCTGTGCTGAACGGCTCCCTGTGGGCGCTGGCCGGTGACCAGGTGAGCCTCACCTGGGACTCACCTGTGCTCACCTGGACACACCTGTGACTCACCTGTACACATCTATACACACCTGTGACACCTGTACACACCTATACACACCTATAAACACCTGTAACACACCTGTAACTCAATGTAACTCACCTATACACACCTATACACACCTGTGGCTCACCTGTAACTCACCTATACACACCTATACACATCCATACACACCTGTACACACCTGTACACACCTGTACACACCTATACACACCTGTAACTCACCTATACACATCTATAAACACCTGTGACTCACCTGGACACACCTATACACACCTATAAATCACCTATACACACCTGTAACTTACCTGTGCTCACCTGTAACTCACTATAACTCACCTATAAACACCTGTACACACCTGTAACTCAATGTAACTCACCTACACACACCTGTACACATCTGTGACTCACCTGTACACATCTATACACACCTATAAAACACCTGTACACACCTGTAACTCACTATACACACCTATAACTCACCTGTACACACCTGTAACTCACCTGTCCACATCTCACCTGTCCCCACAGACGCCCCCCGCCCACCTGTGATCAATGGCTCGCTGTGGGCGCTGGCCGGTGACCAGGTGAGCCTCACCTGCGCCGCCCGCAGCCACCCCGCGCCCATCCTGACCGTGGCTCGCGGGCGCCGCGTTGTGGCCACGGCCGTGTACGAGCCGCAGGTGACGCTGCTGCTCGAGGCCGCCGCACCTGAGGACGCCGGGGAGTACCTGTGCAGGGCCGAGAACCAGCACGGCCACAGCAGCCTCGCCTTCAACATCACCGTCGAGTGTGAGTCGAAAAATTTGGGGGGAAAAAATCAAAATTTTGGGAAAAAATTGGATTTTTTGTGATTTTTTTTTTTTGATTTTTTGGGTTTTTTTGGTGAAAAAATGGGATTTTTCGCGAGGTAAAAAGGCGATAAAATAGGGGAAAAATAGGATTTGGAGAGAGAAAAGAATTTGGGGGGGAAAAAGGGGATTTGGGGAAAAAACGAAAATCAAAAGGGAAAAAATGGGGAAAAAACCTGATTTTTTGGGGATTTTTGGGGATTTTTTTGGTGAAAAATGGGATTTTTCACGAGGTAAAAAATGGATAAAATAGGGGGAAAAAGGAAATTCAGAGAGAAAAAGGATTTGGGGGGAAAAAAGGAGATTTGGAGAAAAAACGAAAAACAAAACTGAAAAAATGGGGGAAAAGGGATTTTTTTGGCGATTTTTAAGGTATTTTTTAGGGAAAAAATGGGATTTTTTTGGTGAAAAAATGGGATTTTTCGCGAGGTAAAAAGGGGATAAAATAGGGGAAAAAGAGATTCGGAGAAGGAAAAAAGTTTGAGAGGAAATAAGGGAATTTGGGGAAAAAACGAAAAACAAAAGGGAAAAAATGGGATTTTTGGTGATTTTTTGGTGATTTTTGGAGGACTTTTTAGGGATTTTTTGGGGATTTTTGGGAGATTTTTAGGCGATTTTTTAGGGATTTTTGGGGTTTTTTTTTGTGGATTTTTGGAGCGATTTTGGAGGATTTTTTGTGGATTTTTTGGGGGATTTTTTTGGGATTTTCCCCCAATTTTTCCCCCAATTTCCCCCATTTTTTCATGGATTTTCCCGCAAATTTCCCACAAATTTTCCCCATTTTTTCACCAATTTTTCTCCAACTTTCCCTCAATTTTTCCCCAATTTTCCCCCACCTTTTCCCCATCTTTTCCCTAATTTTTTCCCTCAAAATCCCCACTTTTCACCCCAAAATCTCTTTTTTTCAGACCCTCCCATTCTGCTCCCCGAGTCGCGCTGCTCCCCGGTGGGGGAGGGCGTGGCCAGGTGTGTTTGCGCCAAAATTTGTTCCCCCAAAATCCCCAATTTTTGGCCCAATTTTTATCCCCAAATCCCCAATTTTTCCCCCAAATTTCCCCCAAATTTTCCCCATTTTTCCCCAATTTTCCCCCAATTTTCCCCATTTTCTTCCTTTTTTCCCCCCATTTTTCTCCCATTTTCCCCCCATTTTTTCATGAAATTTTCTCCAAAATTTCCCCATTTTTTCATCAATTTTTCTCCAACTTTCCCCCATATTTTCCCTAATTTTCCCCCACCTTTTCCTCACCTTTTTTCCAAATTTTCTTAAATTTTAACCCACTTTTCACCCAATTTTCTCTCCCACAGACCCTCCCATCCTGCTGCCCGAGTCGCGCTGCTCCCCGGTGGGGGAGGGCGTGGCCAGGTGTGTTTGCTCCGCCTCGGCGGCCCCGCCCCCCCAGGTGTCCTTCGAGCTCCCCTCCCTCAACCTGACGGTCACCGAGGGCCACCGGGACTTCGCCCTCACCGGGCCCGGCTCACCTGGGCACACCTGGGACACACCCGAGATCCACCTGGGCACACCTGGCAGCGTCACGGCCGTGCTCACCTTGAGGGGAGCTCACCTGGAGCCGCGGCTGGCGGTGCTGTGCGCGGCCAGGAACGGACACGGGGCCGCCAGTGCACAGCTGAAGTTTGTGCATCCAGGTAAAAACACACCTGGGGACACCTGGGAACACCTGGGGACACCTGGGCACACCTGGGCACACCTGGGGACACCTGGGGGCAAAAAAGTGGGAAAAAATTGGAGAAAATTTGGAGAAAATAGGAGAAAATTAGAGGAAAACACCTGGGACACACCTGGGAAACACCTGGGACACCTGGGGACACCTGGGACACACCTGGGACACCTGGGGACACACCTGGGCACACCTGGAGACACCTGGGGACAAAAAACTGGGAAAAAATTGGAGAAAATTTGGAGGAAATAGGAGAAAATTAGAGGAAAACACCTGGGACACACCTGGGGACACACCTGGGACACCTGGGGACACACCTGGGACACACCTGGGGACACACCTGGGACACACCTGGGACACACCTGGGACACACCTGGGGACACCTGGGACACACCTGGGCACACCTGGACACACCTGGGGACACCTGGGGACACACCTGGGACACACCTGGGGACACCTGGGACACACCTGGGCACACCTGGACACACCTGGGGCACACCTGGGGACACACCTGGGGACACCTGGGGGCACTTGGGCACACCTGGGACACACCTGGGCACACCTGGACACACCTGGGGCACACCTGAGGACACACCTGGGGACACACCTGAGATACACCTGGGGACACCTGGGGACACACCTGGGGACACACCTGGGGACACCTGTCACACACCTGGGACACACCTGGGGACACTTGTTCTCTCTGTCCCTTCCCTGTCTCACCTGTCCCTCTGCTGTATTTCCCCTGTCTCACCTGTCTCTCACCTGTCCCACAGCAGGCCTGGTGTGGGCCAAGGTGGGCCCTGTCTCACCTGTCTCACCTGTATTTATCTCACCTGTATCTCACCTGTCTCACCTGTCTCTCACCTGTCTCTCACCTGTATCTCACCTGTCTCTCACCTGTCCCACAGCAGGTCTGGTGTGGGCCAAGGTGGGCCCTGTCTCACCTGTCTCACCTGTCTCTCACCTGTCTCACCTGTCTCACCTGTCTCACCTGTCTCACCTGTATTTATCTCACCTGTCTATTTATCTCACCTGTCCCACAGCAGGTCTGGTGTGGGCCAAGGTGGGCCCGGTGGGCGCGGTCGTGGCCTTTGCCGTTCTCATCGCCCTGGTCTGTTACCTGAGCCAGAGCCGCCGCAAGTGAGCCCCGCCCCCCGCCGGACACGCCCACCCGGCCACGCCCAGCGGGGGGCCACGCCCATGGGGGGGACCTGGGGGAGGCCACGCCCACCCGGCCACGCCCAACGGGGGGCCACGCCCATGGGGGGACCTGGGGGAGGCAACGCCCACCAGGCCACGCCCAACGGGGGGCCACGCCCATGGGGGGGACCTGGGGGAGGCCACGCCCACCCGGCCACGCCCAGCGGGGGGCCACGCCCATGGGGGGACCTGGGGGAGACCACGCCCACATGGAGCCACGCCCATATGGGGACCCTGGGGAGGGGAGGCCACGCCCACCGGGAGCCACGCCCATGTGGGGACCTGGGGGAGGCCACGCCCACCAGGAGCCACGCCCACCTAGGGAGGGAGAACAGGGAGGGGGGAAGGGCCACGCCCATGTTGAGATACCCCCAATAGGCCACGCCCACGGTGACTGGACACAGATAGACCACGCCCACTTTTGGCCACGCCCACATGGGGATAAAGGAGGAAAGGGGAGGCCACGCCCACCTGGGGCCACGCCCACCTGGTTATAAAGGGACAATGGAAAGGGCCACGCCCATGTTGGGATGATCCAAAATAAGCCACGCCCACCATGGGGACCCAGGGGAGGGATGGGGAGGCCACGCCCACCTGGGGATAAAGGGTGGAGAGGGACAGGAGGCCACGCCCATTTTGAGATACCCCAATAGGCCACGCCCACCGGGGGCCACGCCCATGTCGGGATAAAGGGGGGAAGGGTGGGAGAGGCCACGCCCACATTGGGAAACCCCCAAGAGAGGCCACGCCCTTAACGGGAAATCCCATCAGGCCACGCCCACAATGAAAAATACACAAACTGGCCACGCCCACAATTAGAAATGGCCCCAAAGAGGCCACGCCCACAATGGGAAACCCCAATAGGCCACACCCACAATGAGAGACCACTCCCCAAAAAGCCACGCCCATGTTGGGCCACACCCAATGAGGCCACACCCCTTTAGGCCACACCCACTTTAGGGCCACACCCTCAACAAAAAAAGAGGCGACGCCCATATTTGGTCACATCCCAACAAGCCACGCCCCTTTAAAGCCATTTATGGCGAAGCCACGCCCCCAAATGCCCCCACCCATTTCCAGACCACGCCCCTTTAGGCCACACCCACACGGGGGAAACTGAGGCACAGGGAAAGGGGGCGTGGCCTCCCGGTGACCTTTGACCCCGCCCCTGCAGGAAGGCGTCGGGAAGCCCCGAGGTGACCCCGGTGACCCCCCCGGGGGGGCGGGACCCGGAGCCACGCCCACTGCAGGTGAGGGGGGAGGGGCAACAGGGGAATTCGGGGGGGATTTTGGGGATATTTGGGGGATTTTGGGGGGTCCTGGGAGGGATTTGGGGGATTTTGGGGGGATTTGGGGGATTTTGGGGGTTTTTGGGGAGAATTTGGGGGTCCTGGATGGAATTTGGGGATATTTGGGGGAAATTTGGGGGATTTTGGGGGGTCCTGGGAGGGATTTTGGGGGATTTTGGGGGAATTTGGGGCATTTTGGGGGTCCTGGGAGGGATTTTGGGGGGATTTTGGGGGTTTTTGGGGAGAATTTGGGGGGCCTGGATGGAATTTGGGGATATTTGGGGGGAAATTGGGGGGATTTTAGGGGAATTTGGGGGATTTTGGGGGAATTTGGGGGGTCCTGGGGCATTTTGGGGCAAATCTGGGGGATTTTGGGGACCTTTGGAGGGTCGTGGGGGGATTTTGGAGGGTCCTGGGAGGGATTTTGGGGGGATTTGGGAGGATTTCTGGGACATTTTGGGGGTGTTTGGGGGAATTTTGGAGGGAATTGGGGGATTTGGGGGGTCCTGGGGGGAATTCTGGGGGATTTTTGGGGTCTTGGATGGATTTTGGGGGAATTTGGGGGAATTTGGGGGGATTTGGGGGGATTTGGGGGGTCCTGGGAGGGATTTTGGGGGGTCTCAGGGGGGAATTTGGGAGATTTTGGGGGGTCCTGAGGGAATTTGGGGCCATTTGGGGGGTCCCAGGTGGGATTTTGGGCCCATTTTGGGTGCGCCCAGGTGTGCCCAGGTGCGCCCAGGTGTGACCCCGCCCCTCCCCCCCAGGCCCGCTGGCTCCGTGTGGGGCGTTGGGCGCTGGGGGTGGGGGAGGGGCCGGGAGCCCCCCCCGAGGCCGCCCCTCCCCCCAAACCCGCCCGGGGACCCCCCGAGGAGCCCCCGGAGTACGCCGAGATCAGGGTCAAGTGACACACCTGGGACGCACCTGGGACACCTGGACACACCTGGACACTCCTATCACACCTGGACACACCCACCGGACATACCTGGGACACACCTGGGACACACCTGGGGACACCTGGACACACCCATTGAATCAGGACACACCCACCGGATACACCTGAGCACACCTGGGGACACACCTGGGACACCTGGGACACACCTGGACACACCTGGACACGCCTGGACACACCTGGACACGCCTGGACACGCCTGGGACACACCGGGGACACCTGGACACATCCATTGAACCTGGACACACCCACCTGGAGACACCTGGGGACACCTGGGACACACCCACCAGACACACCTGAACACGCCTGGACACACCCATTGGACCTGGACACTCCCGACCCACCTGGACACACCTAGACACACTTGGAGACACCTGGACACACCCACTGGACACGCCCATTGGACACACCCAACCCACCTGGACACGCCGAGATCAGGGTGAAGTGGGACACCTGGGGACACACCTGGGACACACCTGGACACTCCTATCACACCTGGACACGCCCATTGGACACACCCATTGAACCTGGACACACCCACTGGACACACCTGGGGACACACCTGGAGACACCTGGAGACTCCTGGACACACCTGACGCACCTGGACACACCTGGGGACACCTGGGCACAACTGGACACGCCCATTGAACCTGGACACACCTGGACACACCAACCTCACCTGGACCACACCCACGCCCATTTCCTACTACTGGCCACACCCACTTCCTTATTTGGAATGTGACCACACCCACCTCACCTTGGCCACGCCCACTTTCCTCAGTCACGATCACGCCCGTCCCGTTCCGGCCACGCCCCTTTATCTCCCCTGGCCACGCCCACTTTTGTGACCACGCCCATTTCCTCCCCTTGGCCCCGCCCCCTCCTCGTTAATTATTTATTGATCCCAATTAACGCCCCTCCCCCAATAAAACCGGAAATGACCAAAAGGAACCCTGAGTTTGGGACATTTTTGGGGAATTTTGGGGGATTTTTGGGAATTTTAGGGGGATTTTGGGGGATTTGGGGGGAATTTTGGGGAATTTTGGGGGGATATTTGGGATTTTGGAGGATTTGGGGGGATTTGGGGGGGTTGGGGGGATTTTGGGGTATTTTTAGGGAATTTTGGGGGATTTTTGGGGGGATTTTGGGAATTTTAGGGGGATTTTGGAGGATTTGGAGGGAATTTGGGGGAATTTTGGGAGTTTTGGGGGAGTTTGGGGCAGTTTTAGGGAATTTTGGGGGATTTTGGGGAATTCTGGGAGATTTTTGGGGATTTGCGGGAGTTTTGGGGCAATTTTGGGGGATTTGGGGGGATTTTGGGAATTTTAGAGGGATTTTGGGGGATTTTTAGGGAATTTTCAGAAAATTTGGGGGGAATTTGGAGAATTTTAGGGGATTTTTGGGGGGATTTCGGGGATTTGGGGGGGAAATTTGGGGGATTTTTGGGAAATTTGAGGGAATTTTGTGGATTTTTTTGGGGAATTTTGTGGAATTTTAGGGATTTTTTTGGGGATTTTGGGGAATTTTAGGGAATTTTGGGGATTTTTGGGGAATTTTGGCGGGATTTTGGGTCCCGTTTCCCGCCGCCCCCGTTGCCATGGCGACGCGTCCTCTCCTTCCTCTCCTCTGATTGGTCGCTTCGCACCACGTGGGGGGAGCAAACCGCGCGCTCTCATTGGTCGGTCGCCGTCACCCCGCGCGGGAAAAGGAGCGCGCTGATTGGTCGGCGCCGGGCGAGGTCACGTGTGCGGAAGTGCCGCAGGTGGGAACGAGCGGGGGGGGCCCAAAATTTGGGGGGGGGGGAGGGGAAAAAACCCCCGGGTGGGGGAGGGGAAAAGGAGAGGAAAAAAGGGGGAGGAGCCAAAAAAAAAAGGAGAAAAAATGACCCAAAATTGCCCCAAAATTTCCACAAAATTCCCCAAAAAAATCGGTTTTAAAAGTCCAGAAATTGACAAAAAACGCCCAAAAAAGACCAAAAAAAACCTCGAAAGTTCCCCAAATTCTCTTAAAATTCACCGAATTCCCCCCAAATCCACCCAAAAGTCCCCAAAATCCCCCAAAATTCCCCCAAATCCTCCTAAAATTCTCCAAATCCCCCAAAATTCTCTCAAAAGTTCCCCCAAAAAAACCCAAATCCCCCCTAAAATTCCCCAATTTCCCCCCAATTCCCCCAAAATTCCCCCCAAAATCCCGAAATTCCCTCAAATTCACCCCAAAATCTCCCCCAAAATCCCCCAAATTCCCCCAAAATCCCCAAATTTCTCCCAAAACTCCCAAAAATTCCCCCCAAAAATCCCCCAAAAAATCCCCCAAAAATATCCCCAAAACCCCCCAAATTTCCCAATTTTTCCCCCCAAAATTCTCTGAAAAATCTCCCTAAAATCCCCCCAAATTCCCCCAAAAATCCCCCCAAAATCTCCCAAAATTCCCTCAAAAATCCCCCAAAACTTTCCCAAATTTTCCCCCAAAAAATCCCCCAAAAATCCCCCCAAATCCCCCCAAAATTCCCTAAAAAAATCCCCCAAAAATCCCCCCAAATTCCCCCAAAATTCCCCCCAAAAATTCCCAAATTTTCCCCCAAAATTCCCTCAAAAATCCCTCAAAAATCCCCCCAAAATTCCCTAAAAAAATCCCCCAAAAATCCCCCCAAAAATTCCCAAATTTTCCCCCCAAATTCCCTCAAAAATCCCTCAAAAATCCCCCCAAATTCCCCCAAAATTCCCCCGAAAATTCCCCCAAAATTTCCCAAAATTTCCCCCAAAATTCCCTCAAAAATCCCCAAAAAATCAAAAAAAAATCCCAAATTTCCCCTCCCCCCCCCCCCAAAATTCCAGCCGGGCTTTGGGGGGGTGGGGGAGGGGAAATTTTTGGGTATTTTTGGGAAAGTCCCGAGAGAGAAAAACAAAAATTGGGCAACGGGAGAGAAAAAATTTGGGGAATTTTGGGCCAGAGGGGAACGAGGGGGGGGAGGGGGACAAAGGGGACACGGGGGGGGAGGGGAAAGTTGGGGGATTTTGGGGGAATTTTGGGGATTTTTGGGAGTTTTGGGATTTTTTTGGATTTTGGGGGGATTTTTTTGGAATTTTTGGGGGATTTTTTGGAAATTTTTAGGGACTTTTGGGGGGATTTTTGGGGGATTTTGGGATTTTTTTGGAATTTTGGGGGGATTTTTGGGGGGATTTTGGTGGGATTTGGGGGGATTTTGGGGGAAATTTGGGGATTTTGGGAGTTATGGGATTTTTTGGGATTTTGGGGGGATTTTTTTTGAATTTTGGGCAATTTGGGGGGATTTTGGGGGGGATTTTGGGGAATTTCTGGGGGGATTTTGGGGATTTTTGGAGATTTTTGGGATTTTTGGGGGGATTTTAGGAGGATTTGGGGGAATTTGGGGGGATTTTTGGGGGGTTTTGTGGATTTTGGAGGAATTTTGGGGATTTTTGGGAATTTTGGGGGGATTTTTGGGGGATTTTGGGGGATTTTTGGGGAATTTGGAGGAATTTGGGGGAAATTTGGGGGATTTTTTTGGGATTTTGGGGATTTTTTGGGGGAATTTGGGGGGAATTTTTGGGAGGACTTGGGGGAATTTGGGGATTTTTGGGAGTTTTGGGATTTTTTGGGATTTTGGGGCAATTTGGGGGGATTTTTGGGGGGATTTTCGAGAATTTTGGGGGGATTTTGGAAGAATTTTGGGGATTTTTGGGGGGATTTGGGGGATTTTGGGGAATTTTGGGGGGATTTTTTTTTAATTTTTAGGGATTTTTGGGGGGATTTTTGGGGGATTTTGTGATTTGGGGGATTTTTTGGGGGGATTTGGGGGGAATTTTAGGGGTTTGAGAGGAATTTGGGGAGATTTTGGGAATTTTTGGAGAATTTTGGGGAGTTTTCGGGGGGGTTTTTTTGGATTTTTGGAGGATTTGGGGGGATTTTTGGGGGGATTTGGGGGGATTTTTTGGGATTTTAGGAGAATTTGGTGGGATTTTGGGAAATTTTGGGAAATCTGGGGGGTTTTGGGGGAGTTTAGGGGGAGTTGCAGAATTTTGGGGGGATTTGGGAAAGTTTTAGGGAATTTTGGGGAGATTTTGGGGGGTTTGGGGGGGATTTTGGGAAAGTTTGGGGGATTTTAGGAGAATTTTGGGGGAAAATTTGAGAATTTTGGGGGATTGGGGGGATTTTGGGGGGATTTTTTGGGGGATTTTGGGAGAATTTTGGGGATTTTTTTGGGGGCGAAATTTGCGATTTTTTTTCGAAATTTTATCATTTTTGGGTCAATTTTTGGGGATTTTTGGGGACTCCGACCCCTCCCCCACCCCCGGGGAGGGGGGGGTTGTGCTCAGGGTGGGGGAGGGGCCGGGCCACGCCCCTTCCCCTCCCCCCGCCCCTCCCCCCGCCCCTCCCCCACTCCCAATTCGGGGCAGGAGAGACCGGGAGGACCCGGAGCTCCCAGTTCAGACCAGTTTGGACCAGTTTGGACCTCCCAGGACCCCCCCAGGACCCCCCAGGACCCCCCAGGACCATCCCAGTGGATCCCAGTTCAGACCAGTTTGGACCAGTTTGGACCAGTGACCTTCGAGGACCATCCCAGTTCATCCCAATTGACATCAGGACCATCCCAGTGGATTCCAGTTCAGACCAGTTCGGACCAGTTTGAACTTCCCAGGACCCCCCCAGGACCCCCCAGGACCATCCCAGTGGATCCCAGTTCATCCCAGTTCGGACCAGTTTGGACCAGTTTGGACCAGTGGACACTGAGGACTATCCCAGTGGATCCCAGTTCAGACCAGTTTGGACCAGTTCAGACCAGTTTGGATCTCCCAGGACCCCCCAGGACCCTCCAGGATCATCCCAGTTCATCCCAGTTCATCCCAGTTCATCCCAGTTCATCCCAGTTCATCCCAGTTCAGACCAGTGACCTCCAGTGGACATCCAGGACCATCCCAGTTCATCCCAGTTGATCCCAGTTCAGACCAGTTTGGACCAGTGACCACCCAGGACTCTCCCAGTGGATCCCAGGTCAGCCCAGTCCCCTCCCAGTTCCATCCCAGTCCATCCCAGTCCCCTTCCAGTCTGTCCCAGTTCCCTCCCAGTATAAACCAGTATAACCAGTATAAACCAGTAACTCCCAGTCCCTTTTTAGCCCCTCCCAGTCCCTCCCAGTTTATCCCAGTCCCTCCCAGTTCCCTCCCAGTGACCTCCAGTCCATCCCAGTTCATCCCAGTATAAACCAGTAACCCCAAACCCCCCTTTTTCCCCCTTCCCAGTCCCCTCCCAACCCCCTCCCAGTCCTCCCCAGTATAAACCAGTATAACCAGTATAAACCAATAACCCCAAATATTGTTTTTATCCCTTCCCAGTCCCTCCCAGTTTATCCCAGTCCCTCCCAGTCCCTCCCAGTTCCCTCCCAGTGACTCCCAGTCCCTCCCAATCTCTCCCAATTATAAACCAGTATAAACCAGTACAAACCAGTAACCCCAAATATTGTTTTTCTCCCCTCCCAGTTTCTCCCAGTCCCTCCCAGTCCCCACCATGGATCTCCTCCAGTCCCTCCCAATCCCCTCCTAGTCCCTCCCAGTCCCTCCCAGTATAAACCAGTAACCCCAGATCCCCTTTTAACCCCTTCCCAGTCCCTCCCAGTTCCCTCCCAGTACAAACCAGTAACCCCAAATATTGCTTTTCCCCCTCCCAGTTTATCCCAGTCCCTCCCAGTGACTCCCAGTCCCTCCCAATCTCTCCCAATTATAAACCAGTTTATCCCAGTACAAACCAGTAACCCCAAATATTGTTTTTTCTCCCTCCCAGTTTCTCCCAGTCCCTCCCAGTCCCCACCATGGATCTCCTCCAGTCCCTCCAGCTCCTGGCCCGCGACAACCTCACCTTCTTCTCCCCGTCCCGCTCCACCTCGGGCACGTCGCGGCGCTTCGCCGACGCCTTCGCCTCCCTCCTGCAGCACGGCCGTCACCTGGGCCCCGCCCTGGCCCACCTCAGCCAGGTGGCCCCAAACTTCGACCTGGACGAGGCCACGCCCGGAAACGGCTACCGGAGCCTGATCCAGGTGGTCCAGGTGTGCCTGGACCGCGCCGTGGAGCGCAGCCGATACGTGGCCTCGCACCGGAAGAGCCTCTTTTTCCGCGCCGGCGCCAACGCGGCCGAAATCGAGGCGGTGGCGGCCGCCCTGGGGCAGCTCCGGGCGTTGTTGGTGTTGGCGGGGAAGATGGCGGAGATGGCCAAGCCGGGACGGCTCTTCCCCGACGTGGAGGAGGAGGAGGAGGAGAAGGAGGAGGAGAAGGAGGAGGAAGAGGAGGAGCTGGAGGGAGGGATCAGCGAGGTGGTGCTGCGGGAGTACAGCACGATGCAGAACGGCTGCTTCTACGGGAGGTGCTTGGGCTTCCAGGTGAGATCTGGGGGGGTTTTTGGGGGATTTCGGGAGATTTGGGGCATTTTCTGGGAGTTTTGGGGATTTTCAGAGATTTTTAGGGAGTTTTGAGATGATTGAGTTGGTCAGTTTTGGCTTCGTTGACCATTGGTTGGTTGGTCTTGACTTTATTGACCGTTGGGTTGAGTTGACCATTGGTTGGTCGATCTTGGCTTGGTTGACCATTGGTTGGGTTGGTCTTGACCATTGGGTTGGTCAGTGTTGACTTTGTTGACCGTTGGGTTGGTCAGTGTTGACTTTGTTGACCGTTGGGTTGGTTGGTCTTGGCTTGGCTGACCATTGGGTTGAGTTGACCATTGGGTTGGTCAGTGTTGACTTTGTTGACCATTGGGTTGGTCAGTGTTGACTTTGTTGACCATTGGGTTGGTCAGTGTTGACTTTGTTGACCGTTGGTTGGGTTGGTCTTGACCGTTGGGTTGGTTGGTGTTGACTTCGTTGACCATTGGTTGGTTGGTCTTGACTTTATTGACCGTTGGGTTGAATTGACCGTTGGTTGGTCGATCTTGGCTTGGTTGACCCTTGGTTGGGTTGCTCTTGGCTTGGCTGACCATTGGGTTGGTTGATCTTGGCTTGGTCGATCTTGGTTTGGTCATTGGGTTGGTCTTTGTTGTCCATTGGTTGATTGATCTTGGCTTGGTTGGTCTTGAATTGACCATTGGGTTGGTCTTGGCCTTGTTGACCATTGGTTGGGTTGGTCTTGAGTTGGGTTGACCTTGGGTTGAGCTGGTCTTGACCCTTGGGTTGGTTGATCTTGGCTTGGTTGACCATTGGTTGGTCTTGGCTTGACCATTGGCTTGGTCTTCACTTGGCGACTTCTCTTGACCCGCAATGACTTTGACTTACTCCTGATGACCACCAGTGACCACCACTGACCGTCAATGGCCCCTGAGGACCACTGACCCCTGATGACCACCACTGACCACTGCTGACCACCACTTACCACTGATGACCTTCAATGACCATTGATGACCTTCAATGACCATTGATGACCACCGCTGACCCCTGATGACCACCACTGACCACTGCTGACCACCACTTACCACTGATGACCTTCAATGACCCCTGATGACCACTGACCCCTGCTGACCCCCAGTGACCATTGCTGACCACCACTGACCCCTGATGACCACCACTGACCATTGATGACCCCCACTGACCATTGATGACCACCACTGACCACTGATGACCTTCACTGACCATTGATGACCACCACTGACCCCTGCTGACCCGCACTGACCCCGATGACCTTCAATGACCATTGATGACCTCCACCGACCATTGATGACCCCACTGACCCCTGCTGACCCCCAGTGACCATTGATGACCACCACTGACCTTTGATGACCCCCACTGACCACTGATGACCTTCAATGACCTCTGATGACCACCACTGATGACCACTGACTCCTGCTGACCCCCACTGACCACTGATGACCTTCAATGACCTCTGATGACCTCCAATGACCATTGATGACCACCACTGACCCCTGATGACCACCACTGACCCCTGATGACCTTCAATGACCATTGATGACCACCACTGACCCCTGCTGACTCCCACTGACCACTGCTGACCTCCACTGACCATCGATGACCTTCAATGACCTCTGATGACCTCCACTGTCCATTGATGACCTTCAATGACCATTGATGACCTTCAATGACCATTGATGACCACCGCTGACCCCTGCTGACCCCCAGTGACCATTGATGACCCCCACTGACCTTTGATGACCACCACTGACCATTGATGACCCCCACTGACCATTGATGACCCCCACTGACCCCTGCTGACCCCCGCTGACCCCCGCTGACCCCTGATGACCCCCGCTGACCATCGCCGTGTCCCGTCCCCAGTTCGTGCCGTCGCTGCGGCCGTTCCTGCAGACTTTGGCCATCGGCCTCGTGTCCTTCGGCGAGAACTACCGGAGCCGCGACCCCGGCATCGGTCAGTGCCAAAAACGGGGGGTTTCGGGGCATTTTGGGGCAGTTTTTGGGAATTTGGGGAATTTTGGGGGAATTTTGGGAATTTTGAGAAAATTTTGGGTGGATTTTGGGGGTTTTTTTGGAGAATTTTGAGGTTTTTTTGGAAGAATTTTGGGGTTTTTTTTAAAGAATTTTTGTGCTTTTTTTGGAGAATTTTTGTGCTTTTTTTTGGAGAATTTTGGGGGAATTTTGGGTGGATTTTGGGGTTTTTTTGGAGAATTTTGGGGGTTTTTTGGGAGAATTTTTGTGCTTTTTTTGGAGAATTTTGGGGCTTTTTTGTGAGAATTTTTGGGGAATTTTGGAGAATTTTGGGGGAATTTTGGGTGTTTTGGGTAAAATTTTGGGTGGATTTTGGGAGTTTTTTGAAGAATTTTTGTGCTTTTTTTGGAGAATTTTTGTGCTTTTTTTGGGAGAATTTTGGGGGAATTTTGGAGGATTTTGGGGAAAATTTGGGGTGGATTTTGGGGTTTTTTTGGGTGGATTTTGGGGGGGGGGTTTGAGAATTTTGGGGATTTTTTTGGAGAATTTTGGGGTTTTTTGGGGTGGATTTTGAGGGGGTTTTTTGAGTGGATTTTGAGGGTTTTTTTTGGGTGGGTTTGGGGTGAATTTTGGGCTTTTTTTGAGTGAATTTTGGGGGTTTTGGGGTGAATTTGGGGGTTTTTTGTGCCCCAGAGTGGAATTTTGGGGTTTTTGAGGCTCCCGGAGTAGATTTTTGGGCTGATTTGGGGTGTTTTTTGCCCCAGGGGTGGCGGCGGAGTCGCTGTTCACCAGCGGGAAGTTCGCGCTGGACCCGGAGCTGCGCGGGGCCGAGTTCGAGCGCCTGACCCAGAACCTGGACGTGCATTTCTGGAAGAGCTTCTGGAACCTCACCGAGACAGAGCTGCTGGCGGTCAGAAAATGCCCCAAAAAACCCCAAAAAACCCCAAAAATCTCACCTGAAAATGAAAAAAAACCAAAAAAAAACCCCAAAAAACCCCAAAACACTGCCTGAAAACCCCAAAAAAACACCAAACCCCACCTGAAAACTCAAAAAACCCCCAAAAGCCCCAAAAAATTCCATCTGAAAACCCAAAAAATGCCAAAAAATCCCCCCCCCAAAAAAACCCAAAAAGCCCCAAATCGCTGCTTGAAAACCCAAAAAAACCCAAAACCTGACTTGACACCCTTAAAAACCCCAAATCCCACCTGAAAAACCCCCAAAAAACCCAAAAGGCCCAAAAATTCCATCTGAAACCCCCAAAAAAACCCCAAAAAGCCTCAAAAATCCCACCCAAAAATGAAAAAAAAAAGCCAAAAAGCCCCCAAAAAAATCCCCAAATATCTGCTTGAAAACCCCAAAACTCACTTGAAAACCCCCCCAAAAAAACCCCCCAAAACCCCCAAAATGCTGCCTGAAACCCCCCCAAAATATCTCAAAAAAAACCCCAAAATCCCACCTGAAAACTCAAAAAATTCCCCCCCCAAAAATCAAAAAAAAATCCCCCAAAAAAGCCCCAAATCGCTGCCTGACAACCCAAAAAACTCAAAACCTGACTTGGCACCCTGAAAAACCCCAAAAACCTCAAAACTCCAAAATCCCACCTGAAAACCCAAAAAAAAAAAAAACCCCAAAAACCCCCAAAATTCTTAAAAATTTCAGCCTGAAAACCTAAAAAACCCACTTGAAAACCCCCTTAAAAAAAAACCCAAAAACCTACCTGAAAACCCAAAATTCACATTTTGGACTCAAATTTTGGGGATTTTTTTGGGGTTTTGATATTTTTAGGATCCTGAATCCCATTTTTTTGTGAAGTCGTGGAGTTTTCTGGGGTTGTTTTTGCATTTTGTGAATTTTTGGACATTTTTGGATAATTTTGGGCCGTTTTTTCACCGTTTTTCGCCGTTTTTTCACATTTTGGCCTCAAATTTTCGGGATTTTTTTGGGATTTTGATATTTTGAAGCCCCTAAATCCCATTTTTGGGACTCTTGGGGCGTTTTTTCACTTCCTAATTTTTTTTTTTATATTTGTGGATGATTTTGGGCCATTTTTGGGCCGTTTTTTGGCCATTTTTTCACCGTTTTTCGCCCTTTTTTCACCGTTTTTTCACATTTTGGCCTCAAATTTTCAGGATTTTTTGGGATTTCGATATTTTAAGCCCCTAAATCTCATTTTTTTCCTCTTTTCCAGTCAGTGGCCTCTCTGACGGCCGTCCAGGTGGGGCTGTGCCGGGCCCTGGCCGTGCCCCCCGAGCCCCTGGAGCTGCCCCTGGCCCGGGACCCCTCGAAGAGCGTCACCATCGCCCCCCCCAGAGCTCACCTGGGCCCCGCCCCGCTGCACCTGAGACTGCTCTCATATCACCTGAGGGAAGGGCAGGTGAGGCTGAAATTTGGGGAAAAATTGAAAAAAAATTGGGAAAAAATTGGGGAAAAATTGGGGAAAATTTGAAAAAAAATTGGGGAAAAATTGGGAAAAATTGGGGAAAAATTGGGGAAAAAATGAGGAAAAATTGGGAAAAAATTCGGGGAAAATTGGGGAAAAAATGGGGAAAAAAGAGGAAAAATTGAAAAAAAAATGGGGAAGAATTGGGGAAAATTGGTAAAAAATTGAAAAAAAAATTGGGGAAAAATTGTGGAAAATTTGGGGGGAAATTGGGGAAATTTTGGGAGAAAATTGGGGAAAATTGCGGCTTTTTTGGGGGTTTAAATGGGTTTTGTTGGGGGATTTAAATGGGATTTTTTGGGGATTTTGGGGGGGTTTCAATGGGATTGGCCCAGGGCTCACCTGGGCCCCGCCCCGCTGCACCTGAGACTGCTCTCCTATCACCTGAGAGAGGGGCAGGTAAGCACAGAATGTTCCAGAAGGTTTGGGAAAAATTTGGGGAAAAATTGAAAAAAAAAATTGGGGCAAAATATATGTAATATATATAATATAATGTAGTATATCTTCATATGTATTTATATATTTTTATACATTTTTATATATATATTTAATGTATCTTTATATAAATTTATATTTTTAATATGTCTTTATATGTGTTTTTATATATATATTTGTATATATATTTATATATATTTATATATATTTTTATATATATTTATCTATATTTTTAATATATTTTATATATATATTTATGTATTTTTTATCTATATGTTTTTATTTTTTATTATTTATATATATTATATATTATATATATATTTAATATATTTTTATATATATTTTTATATATATTTTATGTATGTACTTACATATATGTTTATATATTTTAATATATATGTTTATATATTTTTATTTATATTTTTATGTACATTTATATATATTTTGTATATTTTTAATATATATTTATATATTTTTATGTATTTCTATGTATTTTTATGTATCTTTATGTGTATTTTTTATATTTTTATACATATTCATATATTTTAGATGTGTTTTTATGTATCTTTATAAATATTTTTATAAATATTTTTATAAATATTTTTTATATATTTATATTTATATTACAGTACATATATTTTTATATATTTTATATATAAAATACATATATATTTATAGATACTTTTACAGGTATTTCTATATATACTTTCATGTGTCTTTATATATATCTTTTATATATTTTATATACATTCATATATTTTTATCTATATTTTTATCTGTATTTTTATCTATTTTTATTTATATTTTTATTTATATATTTTACATATATTTTTACATATTTTTTTAAATATATATATATATATTTATATATCTATTTATACACATTTTCCTCTTTCCTGCAGGACTCTGCGGCGCTGAGCGCCCTGACCCGCTCCGACGGGACCCCGTGGCCCCCGTCCCCCTTTTCCTGGCGCCGGGGTCCCCCTTTACCCCCATCCCCGGGGCTGTTGGTTCATTTCCACGGCGGAGGATTCGTGGCCCAGACCTCGAGATCCCACGAGCCGTATCTGCGGGGCTGGGCCCGCGAGCTGGGAGCCCCAATCGTGTCTGTGGATTACGCCCTGGCGCCCGAGGCGCCCTTTCCCCGCGCGCTCGAGGAGTGTTTTTATGCCTATTGTTGGGCACTCAGGCACTGCAGGATGCTAGGTAGGTATCCGAAAAAAATTGGATTTTTTGGGATTTTTTTGGGATTTTTTGGGGATTTTTTTGGGATTTTTTCAGGATTTTTTGGGGATTTTTTCGGGGAAAAAATTGAATTTTTTGGGATTTTTTTAGGATTTTTTTTGGGATTTTTTTAGGATTTTTTTGGGATTTTTTTGGGGATTTTTTTGGGGAAAAAATTGAATTTTTTGGAATTTTTTTAGGATTTTTTTGGGATTTTTTTCGAATTTTTTTGGATTTTTTATGGGTTATTTTGGGGATTTTATTCAGATTTTATTGGGATTTTTCTAGGATTTTATTTGGATTTTTTTCGAATTTTTTTGGATATTTTTCGGATTTTTTTGGATTTTATTCAGATTTTATTGGGATTTTATTCGGATTTTATTTGGATTTTTTTGGGATTTTATTGGGATTTCTTTTGGATTTTATTGGGATTTTATTTGGCTTTTATTTGGGATTTTATTGGGATTTTTTTGGGATTTTATTTGGATTTTTTGGGGATTTTATTGGGATTTTATTGGGGTGGTTTTCATGGTCAATATTGAGCACTGAGGCACTACAGGAGGTCAGGTGAGTTCCCAAAAAATTTGGGATTTTTGAGGTATTTTTGGGGTATTTTTGGGGTATTTTGGGGTATTTTTGGGTGGTTTTGGTGCCGTATCTGCGGGGCTGGGCCCGCGAGCTGGGAGCCCCAATCGTGTCTGTGGATTACGCCCTGGCGCCCGAGGCGCCCTTTCCCCGCGCGCTCGAGGAGTGTTTTTATGCCTATTGTTGGGCCCTCAGGCATTGCAGGATGTTGGGTGAGGTTCTAAAAATATCCTAAATTTTTGGGATTTTTTTAGGATTTTTTTGGGATTTTTTTGGCATTTTTTGGGGATTTTTTTGGATTTTTTTGGGGAAAAAAATTGGATTTTATTTGGATTTTTTAGGGATTTTTTGCTGATTTTAATGGGATTTTTTTAGGATTTTTTTGGAATTTTTTTTGAGATTTTATTGTGATTTCATTGTGATTTTATTTGGATTTTAGTCAGACTTTATATGGATTTTATTTGGATTTTATTCGGATTTTATTTGGATTTTTTTTGGATTTTCTTCAGATTTTATTTGGATTTTTTTTTGGATTTTGTTCAATGTCCCCATTGACCCCAGTGTCCCCACTGTCCTCATTGACCTCAATGTCCCCAATGTCCCCATTGACCCCAATGTCCCCATTGACCCCATTGACCCCAATGTCCTCAATGTCCCCAATCCCATTTTCCCCATTTTTCCCCAATTTTCCCCATTTCTTTGCCAATGTCCCCGATGTCCCCAGTGTCCCCAATGTGTCCAATCCCATTTTTTCCCAATTTTCCTCCATTTTTCCCCAATGTCCCCAATGTTCCCGATGTCCCCAATGTCCCCAATCCCATTTTCCCCAATTTTTTCCCATTTTTTCTTCATTGCCCTCAATGTCCCCGATGTCCCCGATGTCCCCAATGTCCCCAATGTCCCCAATCTCCTCAATGTCCCCATTGACCCCAAATGTGCCCAATGTCCCCAATCCCATTTTTCCCAATTTTCCCCCATTTTTCCCCAATGTCCCCAATGTCCCCAACACCATCTTGATGTCCCCAATGTCCCCAATGTGTCCCCAATGTCCCCAATGTCCCCAATGTCCCCAATGTCCCCAATCCCATTTTCCCCATTTTTCCCCAATTTTCCCCATTTTTTGCCAATGTCCCCAATGTCCCCAATCCCTTCAATGTCCCCAATGTCCCCAATGACCCCATTGACCCCAATGACCCCAAAGTCCCCAACGTCCCCAACGTCCCCAACGTCCCCAATGTCCCCACTGTCCCCAATGTCCCCAATCCCCTCCTGATGTCCCCAATGTCCCCCATGTCCCCAATGTCCCCAATGCCATTTTTTCCCATTTTTTCTTCATTGCCCTCAATGTCCCCAATGTCCTCAATGTCCCCAATGTCCCCATTGACCCCAATGTCCCCAATCCCATTTTCCCTATTTTTCCCCATTTTTCTCCATTTTTTGCCAGTGTCCCCAGTGTCCCCAATGTCCCCAATGTCCCCAATGTCCCCATTGACCCCAATGTCCTCAATGTCCCCAATCCCATTTTCCCCATTTTTCCCCAATTTTCCCCATTTTTTCCCCAATGTCCCCAATCCCCCCAATGTCCCCAATGTCCCCATTTTGTCCCCAGGCTCGACGGCGGAGCGCGTGTGCCTGGCGGGTGACAGCGCCGGTGGCAACCTGTGCCTGGGGGTGTCGCTGCGGGCGGTGGCCCTGGGGGTCCGTGTCCCCCAGGGGGTGGTGGCCGCGTACCCGGTGACGTTGGTGAGGGCGGCGGCGTCCCCGTCCCGCCTGCTGACCCTGATGGACCCCCTGCTGCCCCTGGGGGTGCTCTGCCAGTGCCTGGGCGCCTACGCAGGTTGGGGGACACTTGGGGACATCTGGGGACATCGGGGGGATTTGGGGACAACCGGGAAAAAATGGGGGGAAATTGGGGAAAAATGGGATTGGGGACATTGGGGACATTGGGGACATTGGGGTTCTGGGGGTGCTCTGCCAGTGCCTGGGCGCCTACGCAGGTTGGGGGACACTTGGGGACATCTGGGGACATTGGGAGATTGGAGACATTGGGGACATTGGGGTCATTGGGGACATTGGGGTCATTGGGAAAAAATGGGGAAAAAAAGGAGAAAAATAGGGTTGGGGACATTTGGGACATTTGGGGTCATTGGGGACATTGGGGACATTGGGGACATTGGGGTTCTGGGGGTGCTCTGCCAGTGCCTGGGCGCCTACGCAGGTTTGGGGACACTTGGGGACATTTGGGGACATTGGGAGATTGGGGACATTGGGGACATTGGGGTCATTGGGAAAAAATGGGGAAAAAAAGGAGAAAAATAGGGTTGGGGACATTTGGGACATTTGGGGTCATTGGGGACATTGGGGACATTGGGGTTCTGGGGGTGCTCTGTCAGTGCCTGGGCGCCTACGCAGGTTTGGGGACACTTGGGGACATTGGGAGACATTGGGGGGATTGGGGAGATTTGGGGTTTTGGGGGGATTTGGGGACATTGGGGACATTGGGGTCAATGGGGACATTGGGGACATTGGGGACATTGAAGGGATTTGGGGACATTGGGGACATTGGGGTCAATGGGGACATTGGGGTCAATGGGGACATTGAGGACATTGGGGGACATTGGGGTCAATGGGGACATTGAGGACATTGGGGACATTGGGGACATTGGGGTCAATGGGGACATTGGGGACAGTGGGGACATTGGGGACATTGGGGACAATGGGGACATTGGGGACATTGGGGACATTGGGGACATTGGGGACAGTGGGGACATTGGGGACATTGGGGACATTGGGGACAATGGGGACATTGGGGACATTGGGGACATTGGGGACATTGGGGACAGTGGGGACATTGGGGACATTGGGGTCAATGGGGACATTGGGGACAGTGGGGACATTGGGGACATTGGGGACATTGGGGACATTGGGGACAGTGGGGACATTGGGGACATTGGGGTCAATGGGGACATTGGGGACAGTGGGGACATTGGGGACATTGGGGACATTGGGGACATTGGGAAAAAATAGGGAAAAATGGGGGGAAATGGGGAAAATTGGGGAAAAATAGGGTTGGGGACATTGGGGACATTGAAGGGATTTGGGGACATTTGGGGAGATTTAAGGTTTGGGGATTTTTCTGTTGATTTTGGGCCGATTTTTGGCCAAATTTGGGGCTGATTTTGGGGCCGATTTTGGGCCGATTTTGGGGCTGATTTTGGGGCTGATTTTGGAGCTGATTTTGGGGCTGTTTTTGGGGCACATTTTGGGGCAAATTTGGGCTGATTTTGGGGGTTATTTTGGGGCTGATTTTGGGCTGATTTTGGCCAATTTTGGGACCAATTTGGGGCTGATTTTGGGACAATTTTGGGCCGATTTTGAGCTGATTTTGGGGCTGATTTGGGGCTGATTTTGGGCCGATTTTGGGCCAATTTTGGCCGATTTTGGCCAATTTCAGCCACATTTCTGTAACTCTTTTTTTTTTTTTTTTTAATTTTTATTAATTTTATTTTTTTTTCCTTTTCAGGAACGTTGGGGGCGGGGTGTCCCGCCCCTCCCCCCTCGGGGGGCGCGGTGGGGGAGGGGCTGATCCTGCGGGGGCTGCGGGGGGGGGCGGCCTGGCTGGGGGGGCTCCTCAGGGGGAGACCCCCCCAAAAAACAGGTGAGGGGGAGACCCCCAAATTTGGGGAGAGGGGCCCAAAAAATGGGGGTGGGGTCGCAAAAAATTGGGGAGGGGTCCCCAAAATTTTGGGGAGGGGTCTCAAAAATTGGAGAGGGGTCCCCAAAATTGGGGAGGGGGCTCAAAAATTTGGGGAGGTGAAAGGGGGAGAGGAGTCTTAAAATTTGGGGAGGGGGCTCAAAAATTTGGGGGAGGTTCCTAAAAAATAGGGGAGGGGTCCTGAGGGGGAGACCCCCCCCAAAAAACAGGTGAGGGGGAGACCCCAAAATTTGAGGAGGGGGGCCCAAAAAATGGGGGAGGGGGTCTAAAAAATGGGGGAGGGACCCCAAATTTGAGGAGGGGGTCTTAAAAATTTTTTGGAGGGTTTCTTTAAAAAATGGGGGAGGGGTCCCCAAAATTTTGGGGAGGGGGTTTCTTTAAAAAATAGGGGAGGGGTCTAAAAAATGGGGGAGGGGTCGCAAAAATTGGGGGAGGGGTCCTAAAAATGGGGAAGGGACCCCAAAATTTGAGGAGGGGTCTCAAAATTTGGAGAGGGGGGCCCAAAATATGGGGGAGGGGTCTCAAAAATTGGGGAGGGGTCCCCAAAATTTTGGGGGGGATTTTCTTTAAAAATTGGGGAGGGGTCCCCAAATTTGGGGAGGGGTCTACAAAAAATGACAGAAGGGTTTAAAAAATGGGGAGGGGTCCCAAAAAAATTGGAGGAGGGGTCTCAGAAATTTGGGGAGGGGTCATAAAAATGGGGGAAGGGTCCCCAAAATTTTGGGGAGGGGGTTCTTTAAAAAATGGGGGAAGGGTCTCAATTTTGGGGTGGGGTCAGAAAAATTTGGGGAGGGGTCTTAAAAATGGGGGAGGGGTCTGAAAAAATGGGGGAGGGACCCCAAAATTTTGGGGAGGGGGTTTCTTTAAAAAATGGGGAGGGGTCCTAAAAAATGGGGGGAGGGGGTCTAAAAAATGGGGGAGGGGTCGCAAAATTTGGGGAGGGGTCGCAAAAAATGGGGGAGGGGTCCTCAAAATTTTGGGGGATTTTTTCTTTAAAAATTGGGGAGGGGTCCCCAAATTTGGGGTGGGGGCTCAAAATTTGGGGGAGGGTTTTCTTTAAAAAATGGGGGAGGGGTCTCAAAAATTGGGGAGGGGTCTTAAAAATAGGGGAGGGGTCTCAAAAAATGGGGAAAGATCCCCAGATCTGGGGAAGGGTCTCAAAAATTTGGGGAGAGGTCCTAAAAATTGGGGGAGGGGACCCCAAATTTGGGGAGGGGTCTTAAAAATGGGGGAGAAAATTTTAATTTTTAATTTTCCCTGAAAATTAATTTTTTTTTGTTTGTTTTTTTGTTTCGTTTTGGTTTTTTTAGTGTTTTTTGTTTTGCTTTACAAAATTCAAGAAAATTTTATTATTATGTTATTATATTTATTATATTAATTTATATATTAATACTATTAATTATAATATAATTATAATTTAATTTTAAATTTTAAATATAATTTAAATTAAATTTAACTATAATTAAATTTTAAATTAAATTTTAATTATATTTAAAATTATATTAATTTATATATTAATCAATATATTTATTATATTTATTATTTTTTTTTTTTAATTTCCAGCCAGAATTTCACTCAAATCCCCCATTTTTAATTTTTTTTTTTCTCAAACTTATGGAAAACTTTTATTTTATGTTTTTTTTAATTTGCAGCCAAAATTTCACTCAAATCCCCCATTATTTTTTTTTTTCTCAAATTTATAAAAATAATTTTATTTTATATATTTTTTTAATTTTCAGCCAAAATTTCCACCCCAAAATCCCAATTTTTATTTTATTTTTTTTCCAGAAACTTCTCCAAACTCCTCGACAAACCACAACCACGACGACGAGGAACATCGAGACCCCTTGGAGGAGCCCCTTGAGGATCCCCCCAGATTTCTGGGGTACCCCGAGGGGTTCTGCCCCCTGCGCACGGCGGGACCCCCGGCCCGCTTCGGGGAGATCCCCCCAAAGCCCCCCCGGGACCCCTTCATGTCCCCCCTGCTGGCCCCCGACTCCCTGCTCCGGGGGCTGCCCCCCATCCATCTCGTGGTGAGGAATTTATCAAAAATTCAGGATTTTAACCCAAAAAATGACTGAAAAATTCATAATTTTGACCCAAAAAATGACCCGAAATTTCGTGATTTTATCATGAAAAAATGGCCCAAAATTCCATGATTTTAACACAAAGAAATGACCCAAAAGTCGTTGGTTTTAACACAATTTTGGGCCGATTTTGGGCTGATTTTGGGCCGATTTTGGGCTGATTTTGGGCCAAATTCGGGGAGATCCCCCCAAAGCCCCCCCAGGACCCCTTCATGTCCCCCCTGCTGGCCCCCGACTCCCTGCTCCGGGGGCTGCCCCCCATCCATCTCGTGGTGAGGAATTAACTAAAAATTTCATTATTTTGACCCAAAATATGGCCTGAAATTTCGTGATTTTAAGGCAAAAAATTCACCAAAATTCCTTGGTTTTAAGACAAAAAAATGGCCCAAAATTTCGTGATTTTAAGACGAAAAATGGCCCGAAATTTTGTAATTTTAACACGAAAAATGGCCCGAAATTTCGTGATTTTAAGCCAAAAAATGGCCCAAAATTTCGTGATTTTAAGCCAAAAAATGGCCCCAAATTTTGTGATTTTAGTCCAGAAAATGACCTGAAAGTCGTTGGTCTTAAGGCAAAAAATGGCCCCAAATTCCGTGATTTTAACACAAAGAAATGACTCGAAAGTCGTTGGTTTTAACAGGAAATGACCCAAAATTTCGTGATTTTAAGACAAAATATTACCCCAAAATTTTGTGATTTTGACCCAAAATTTCCTGATTTTAACCCAAAAAATGACCCAAAAGTCGATGATTTTAACCCAAGAAATTCAGCAAAATTCGTTGGTTTTAAGACGAAAAAATGGCCCAAAATTTCGTGATTTTAACCCAAAAAATGGCCCGAAATATCGTGATTTTAACATGAAAAAATTACCCAAAATTTTGTGATTTTAACCCAAAAAATGACCAAAAAATTTGGGGGTTGTGACCCAAAAAATGGCCCGAAATTTCGTGATTTTAACACAAAAAATGGCCCAAAAGTCGTTGGTTTTAAGACAAAAAAATGCCCCAAAATTTTCGTGATTTTTACCCAAAATTTCGTGATTTTAACCCAAAAAAATGACCCAAAATTTCGTGATTTTAAGCCAAAAAATGGCCCAAAATTCCGTGATTTTAACATGAAAAAATGAGCCAAGAGTTGTTGGTTTTAAGGCAAAAAATGACCCGAAATTTCATGATTTTAACACAAAGAAATGGCCCAAAGTTTTGTGATTTTGACCCAAAAAAATGACCCCAAAATTTCGTAATTTTAACCCAAAAAAATGGCCCAAAAGTCGTTGGTTTTAACACAAAAAAAATGACCCAAAATTTCTGTGATTTTAACACAAAATAACTCGAAATTTCGTGATTTTAACACAAAAAAAATGACCCAAAAGTCGTTGGTTTTAACACAAAAAAATTCACCAAAATTCCTTGATTATAACACAAAAAAATGACCCGAAAGTCGTTGGTTTTAACAGGATTTTGGGCCGATTTTGGGGCTGATTTTGGGCCAAATTTGGGGAGATCCCCCCAAAACCTTCCCCAAACCCCCCAAAACCGCCCTGTACCCACCCAAAACAGCCCCAAAAACACCCAGAATTGCCCAAAATCCCCATTTTTCACCCCAAAACCCCCCATTTTTTCCCCAGGCTGTGCCCTGGACCCGATGCTGGACAATTCGGGTCCCCAAAACCCCCCAAAACCTTCTTAGAGCCCCCCAAAATCCTTCCCAAAATCCCCCCCAAAACCTCCCCATAGCCACCCAAAATCTCCCCCTGAACAGCCCCAAAATTCCCCAAAATTGCCCAAAATCCCCGAATTTCACCCCAAAATCCCCCTCAAACCATCCACACTCTCCCAAAACCATCAAAAATCCTCCCAAACCCCCATCTGAGCCCCCAAAGCCCCCCAAAATCCCTTATATACCCCCCCAAACCCCCCAAACAACCCCCAAAATCACCCCAAAAATCCCCAAAATTGCCCAAAATCCCCATTTTCCCCCCCATTTTTCCCCCCATTTTTCCCCAGGCCTGCGCCCTGGACCCGATGGCTGGACGATTCCGTGGCCCCAAAACCCGAAATCCCCCCAAATCCCCCCCCAAACCCCCCAAATCTCCCCATAACCCCCCAAACCCACCTTAAATCTCCCCCAAAATCTCCCCCAAAACCCCCAAAATTGCCCAAAATCCCCGAATTTCACCCCAAAACCCCCCTCAAACCACCCAAAATCCCTCCTAAACCGTCCAAAAGAATCCCAAATCCCCCTCGATCCACCCAAAATCCCCCCAAAACCTCCCCAAATCCCCCCTCAAACCAGCCCCAAAATCCCCCCCCAAAAAAAACCCCCAAAATTTCTCCCAAAATCCCCAAATTTCACCCCAAAACCCCCCAAATTTCTCCCTAAATCCCCCCAAACCATCTAAAATCATCCAAACCCACCCCAAATCCCTCTCAATCCTCCCCAAAACCTCCTTGTAGCCCCCAAAGCCCCCCCAAATCTCCCCATAACCCCCCACAGGAGCCCTAAAATCACCCCCAAATTTTTAAAATTTGCCCAAAATCCCCATTTTTCACCCCATTTTTCCCCAGGCCTGCGCCCTGGACCCGATGCTGGACGACTCAGTGGCCCCAAAACCCCCTAAAAACCCCAATCCCCCCCTAAACCCCCCAAAACCTCCCCATAGTCATCCAAAGCAACCCCCAAATCACCCCAAAAATCCCCAAAATTGCCCCAAATCCCCCAAATTCACCCCAAAATCCCCCTCAAACCATCCACACTCTCCCAAAACCATCAAAAATCCTCCCAAATCCCTCCCAAATTCCTCCAAAATCCCCAATCAGCCCCAAAATCACCCCAATCCCCCACCCCAAAATTCTAAAAATTGCCCCGAATCTCCAAATTTCACCTTAAAAAAACCCCAAAATTGCCCCAAATCCCCCAAATTCACCCCAAAATCCCCCTCAAACCATCCACACTCTCCCAAAACCATCAAAAATCCTCCCAAATCCCTCCCAAATTCCTCCAAAATCCCCAATCAGCCCCAAAATCACCCCAATCCCCCACCCCAAAATTCTAAAAATTGCCCCGAATCTCCAAATTTCACCTTAAAAAAACCCCAAAATTGCCCCAAATCCCCATTTTTCACCCCAAAACCCCGGATTTTTCCCCCCAGGCCTGCGCCCTGGACCCGATGCTGGACGACTCGGTGGCCCTGGCGCGGCGTTTGCGGCGTTTGGGGCGCCCGGTGACCCTCAGGGTGGTCCCGGGGGTCCCTCACGGCTTCCTGAGTTTGGCCCCCCTGAGCCCCGAGTGCCGCCGGGCCGGGGGGCTCTGCTCCCAAATCCTGCGCCACGTCCTCGAGCCCCCTCCCCAAATTCTGCCCAGGTTGAGTTTGGCGGGTTTAGGGGGGTCCAGGAGGGAAAGTTTGGGGGGTTTGGGGGTCCCTGGGGGGTCCAGGAGGGAAAGTTTGGCTTTTGGGGGCTCCAATTTTGGGTCTGGGGTCTCCAGGAGGGAAAGTTTGGGGGTCTCAGGAGGTTTTGGGGTCTCTGGGGGGTCCAGGAGGGAAAGTTTGGGGGGTTTGGGGTTGGGGGCTTCAAATCTGGGGGATTTGGGGGGGTCCAGGAGGGAAAGTTTGGCTTTTGGGGGGTCCAGGAGGGAAAGTTTGGGGGTTTTGGGGGTCCCTGGGGGGTCCAGGAGGGAAAGTTTGGCTTTTGGGGGATCAAATTTTGGGTCTGGGGTCTCCAGGAGGGAAAGTTTGGGGTTGGGGGCTTCAAATTTGGGGGTTTTGGGGGGGTCCAGGAGGGAAAGTTTGGCTTTTGGAGGCTCCAATTTTGGGCCTGGGGTCTCCAGGAGGGAGAGTTTGGGGGTCTCAGGAGGTTTTGGGGTCTCCAGGAGGGAAAGTTTGGGGTTTGGAGGGTCAAATTTTGGGTCTGGGGTCTCCAGGAGGGAAAGTTTGGGGTTCGGGGGATCCAATTTTGGGTCTGGGGTCTCCAGGAGGGAAAGTTTAGCATTGAGGGTCCCCAGGAGGGAAAGTTTGGGGGTCCCCAGGAGGGAAAATTTGGGGTCTGGGGTCCCTGATTTGGGGTCTGGGGTCCCCAGGATGGAAAATTTGGGGTCTGGGGTCCCAAATTTGGGATCTGGGGGCTCCGATTTGGGGTCTGGGGTCCCCAGGATGGAAAATTTGGGGTCTGGGGGTTCAAATTTGGGGTCTGGGGGCTCCAATTTGGGGCCTGGGGTCCCTGATTTGGGGTCTGGGGTCTCCAAGATGGAAAATTTGGGGTCTGGGGGCTCAAATTTGGGATCTGGAGCCTCAAATTTGGGGTCTGGGGTCCCAATTTTGGGGTCTGGGGTCTCCAGGACGGAAAATTTGGGGGTCCCAAAAAGTGAAAATTTGGGGGATTTTGGGGGGTCCGAGACCCCAAATTTGGGGGATTTTGGGGGGGTCGCGACCCCCGAATTGGGGCCCCCAAGACCCCAAAATTTGGGGGATTTTGGAGCCCCCAGACCCCAAAATTTGGGGGGTCGCTGTTCCCCTCCCCCCCCCCGCCGTCCCAGCGGGGTGGGCTCGTGATTAATTAACGCTAATTAGCGCTAATTAGCGGCGTTAATTAACCCCCTCTGCTAATTAATGGGTCTAATTAAGCCCCCTCCATTAATTAATGGGTCTAATTAACTCCCCTTCCCTAATTATCCTGCTCTAATTAAGGTTTCTCCACTAATTAATGGGTCTAATTAATCCCTCATTTAATTATCTCTCTCTAATTAAGGTTTCTTCCCTAATTAATGCTTCTAATTAAGCCCCTCCCCTAATTATCCCAGTCTAATTAACCCCCTCCCTTAATTAATGATTCTAATTAACTCCCCTCCCCTAATTAATGGCTCTAATTAAGCCCCCTCCCTTAATTAATGGATTTAATTAACCCCCTCCCCTAATTATCTCTCTCTAATTATGGTTTTTCCCCTAATTAATGGCTCTAATTAAGCCCCTCCTCTAATTAACCCAGTCTAATTAAGCCCCCTCCCCTAATTAATGGCTCTAAATAACTCCCCTAATTATCTGACTCTAATTAAGATCTATCCCCTAATTAATGGCTCTAATTAACCCCTTCCCTAATTAATGGCACTAATTAACTCCCCTCCCCTAATTAATGGCTCTAATTAAGCCCCTTCTCCTAATTATCCCTCTCTAATTAAGGCCCCTCTCCTAATTAAGCCAATCTAATTAAGCCCCTTCCCTAATTAAGCCCCTTAATTAAGACACCTCCCCTAATTAACCCCACTAATTAACCCCCATAATTAAATCCCTCTAATTAACTCCTTAATTAAATCCCTTCCATTAATTAACCCCATAATTAAATCCCCCTAATTAACCCCCATAATTAAAGCCCCCTAATTAACCCCATAATTAAATCCCTCTAATTAACCCCCTAATTAAAGCCCCCTAATTAACCCCATAATTAAATCCCTTCCCTTAATTAACCCCCATAATTAAATCCCTCTAATTAACTCCTTAATTAAATCCCTTCCATTAATTAACCCCATAATTAAATCCCTTCCCTTAATTAACCCCATAATTAAATCCCCCTAATTACCCCCATAATTAAATCCCTCTAATTAACCCCCTAATTAAAGCCCCCTAATTAACCCCATAATTAAATCCCTTCCCTTAATAAACCCCCATAATTAAATCCCCTTAATTAACTCCTTAATTAAATTCCTTCCCTTAATTAATCCCCATAATTAAATCCCCCTAATTAACCCTCCATAATTAAATCCTTTTCCCTTAATTAACCCCCATAATTAAGTCCCTTCCCTTAATTAACCCCCCCCTAATTAAAGCCCAAATTTGGGATTTTTCACCCCAAAATTTTCCCCAAAAATTCCCCAAAATTTCCCCCCAAAAATTCCCCAAATTTTCCCCAAAAATTCCCCAAATTTTCCCAAATTTTTCCCCAAAATTTCCCCAAAAAATCCCAAAATTTTCCCAAATTTTTCCCCAAAATTCCCCAAAGATTTCCCCAAATTTTCCCCAAAATTTCCCCAAAATTTTCCTCAAACTTTCCCCAAATTTTCCTCAAAAATTCCCCAAATTTTCCCCAAAAAATCCCAAAATTTTCCCAAATTTTCCCCAAAATTTCCCCAAAAAAATCCCCAAATTTTCCCAAATTTTCCCCAAAAAATCCCAAATTTTCCCCAAAAAATCCCCAAAATTTCCCCAAAATTTCCCCAAAATTTCCCCAAAAATCCCCAAAAATTTTCCCAAAATTTTCCCCAAAATTTCCCCAAATTTTCCCAAATTTTCCCCAAATTTTCCCCAAATTTTCCCCAAATTTCCCCCAGATTTTTCCCAAAATTCCCCAAATTTTCCCCAAATTTTCCCCAAAATAAAGATTTGGAGACTCCGCCCCGATTTCTTTGTGTGTTTTATTTTTTTTGCGCCAAAATTGACCCAAAATTGTCCCAAAACTTGTCTAAAAATATCCCAAAATTATCCCAAAATTGTCCCAAAATTATCCCAAAACTTGTCCAAAAAAATCCCAAAATTATCCCAAAATTTGGCAAAAAATATCCAAAAAAATCCCAAAACTCTTTCAAAAAAAATTCCCAAAATTATCCTAAATTTTGTCCAAAAATATCCCAAAATTATCCCCAAATTATCCCCAAAAAATCCCAAAATTATCCCAAAATTTGTCCAAAAATACCCCAAAATTGTCCCCAAATTATCCCAAAAAAACTCCATTTAAAAAAATCCCAAAAAATCGCAATAAAATTCCAATAAAATCCCCCAAAAAATCACAATAAAATCCCCCAAAAAATCCCAAAAAATCTCCCCCAAAATCCCCAATAAAATCTCAAAAAAATCCCCCAAAAATCCCAAGAAAATCTCCCAAAAATCCCCAAAAAATCCCAATAAAATCACTAAAAAATCCCCCAAAAAACCCCAGTAAATCCCAAATAAATCCCAAAAAATGCCCCAAAAAATCCTCAAAAAATCCCAAAAAAATCCCAAAAAAATCCCCCCAAAAATAGTGAAAAAATCCCCCAAAAATCGCAGTAAAGTCCCAAAAAAATCCCAATAAAATCCCAAAAAATGCTTAAAAATCCCAATAAAATACCAAAAAAACCCTCAAAAAATCACTAAAAAATCCAAATAAAACCCCCCAAAAATCTCAATTAAATCCCCAAAAAATCCCTTAAAAATCCCAAAAAAATCCCCAAAAATCCTCCCAAAAATCCTCGAAAAATCCCTTAAAAATCCCAATAAAATCCCTTAAAAATCACTAAAAAATCACCAAAAAATCCCCAAAAAATCACCAAAAATCCATTTTTTTTCCTTTTTTCTCCATTATTTTTTTATTATATTTACAACCCCATTGAGGTCAACTCCACCCCTCCCCCCGGTGCCCCTCCCCCCTTCCTCCCTTGGGCCCCTCCCCCCATTTCGGGCATCCTGAGTGTGACCCGGGCCCCGCCCCCAACTGGGGATTAAAAATCACTAAAAAATACCAATAAAATCCCCCCAAAAATCACCACAAAATCCAAAAAAAAATCCCCCAAAAATAGTGAAAAAATCCCCCAAAAATCACAATAAAATCCCAAAAAAATCCCCCAAAAATCGTGAAAAATTCTCAATAAAATCCCCAAAAAATCTCAATAAAATCCCCCAAAAAATCCCCAAAAAATCCCCCAAAAATCCCAATAAAATCCCAAAAAAATCCCCAAAAATCCCAATAAAATCCCCCAAAATTCACTAAAAAATCACAATAAAAATCCTCCAAAAATACAAAAAAAATCCCAAAAAATCCCAAAAAATCCCCAAAAAATCCCAAAAAAATCCAAAAAAATCCCCAAAAATCCCCAAAAAATCCCAATAAAATCCCAAAAAAATCCCCCCAAAAATCCCCATAAAATCAAAAAAAAAATCCCCAAAAATCCCAATAAAATCCCCCAAAAAATCCCAAAAAAATCCCAATTAAATCCTAAAAAATTCCCCCAAAATCACAAAAAAATCCCAATAAAATCCCCAAAAAAACCCCCAAAAATCCCAATAAAATCCCTTAAAAATCCCAATAAAATCTCTTAAAAATCACAATAAAACCCCTTAAAAATCACTAAAAAATCACAAAAAAATCACAAAAAAATCACCAAAAATCCAATTTTTTTCCGGTTTTCTTTATTATATTTACAACCCCATTGAGGTCAACTCCACCCCTCCCCCCATCGCCCCTCCCCCCTTCCTCCCTTGGGCCCCTCCCCCCATTTCGGGCATCCTCAGTGTGACCCGGGCCCCGCCCCCAACTGGGGATTAAAAATTCACTAAAAAATCCCAATAAAATCCCCTCAAAAATCCCCAAAAAAATCCCCCCAAAATAGTGAAAAAATAGCAATAAAATCACCATAAAATCCTCAAAAAAATCCCCCCAAAATCGTGAAAAAATCTCAATAAAATCCCCAAAAAATCTCAATAAAATCCCCAAAAAATCTCAATAAAACAATGAAAAAAATCACAATAAAATTCCTAAAAAATCCCCCAAAAAATCCCCAAAAAATCCCAATAAAATCCCCCCAAAATTCGCTAAAAAAATCCCAATAAAATCCCAATAAAACCCCTTAAAAATCACTAAAAAATCGCCAAAAAAATCACAAAAAATTCAATTTTTTTCGGATTTTCTCCATTTTTTTTTTTGATTTTTTATTATATTTACAACCCCATTGAGGTCAACTCCACCCCTCCCCCCGGTGCCCCTCCCCCCTTCCTCCCTTGGGCCCCTCCCCCCATTTCGGGCATCCTGTGACCCGGGCCCCGCCCCCAACTGGGGATTAAAAAATCACTAAAAAATCCCAATAAAATCCCCTCAAAAATCCCAATAAAATCCCCCTAAAAATCCCCAAATAATCCCAAAAAATCGCAATAAAATCCCCCCAAAATTGTGAAAAATCCCAAAAAAATTCCCCAAAAAATCCCCCCAAAAATCCCAATAAAATCCCCCCAAAAAATCTTAAAAAAATCACAATAAAATCCCCAAAAAATCCCAATAAAATCCAAAAAAATTCCCCAAAAAAACCCAATAAAATCCCAAAAAAAATCCCCAAAAAATCCCAATTAAATAAAAAAAAATTCCCCAAAAAACCCCAATTAAAGCCCAAAAAATCCCCGAAAAATCAATAAAAAAATCCAATTAAAATCCCAAAAAAATCCCAATAAAATCCTCAAAAAATCCCTTAAAAATCACAATAAAACCCCTTAAAATCACTAAAAAAATCACCAAAAATCCAATTTTTTTCCGGTTTTCTTTATTATATTTACAGTCCCATTGAGGTGAGCTCCACCCCTCCCCCCGGTGCCCCTCCCCCCTTCCTCCCTTGGGCCCCTCCCCCCATTTCGGGCATCCTGAGTGTGACCCGGGCCCCGCCCCCAACTGGGGATTAAAAATCACTAAAAAATCCCAATAAAATCCCCTCAAAAATCCCAAAAAAAATCCCCCCAAAATAGTGAAAAAATAGCAATAAAATCACAATAAAATCCTCAAAAAAATCCCCCCAAAATAGTGAAAAAATCTCAATAAAATCCCCCAAAAAATCTCAATAAAATCCCCAAAAAATCTCAATAAAACAATGAAAAAAATCACAATAAAATTCCTAAAAAATCCCCCAAAAAATCCCCAAAAAATCCCAATAAAATTCCCCCAAAATTCGCTAAAATACCCCAATAAACCCCCGAAAAATCCCAAAAAATCCCCAAAAAATCCCAAAAAAATCCCAAAAAAATCCCAATAAAATCCCCAAAAAATCCCAATAAAATCCCAATAAAATCCCCCCAAAATTCGCTAAAAAATCCCAATAAAATCCCTTAAAAATCACTAAAAAATCACCAAAAAAATCATAAAAAATTCAATTTTTTTCGGATTTTCTCCTTTTTTTTTTTTTTATTTTTCATTATATTTACAACCCCATTGAGGTCAGCTCCACCCCTCCCCCCGGTGCCCCTCCCCCCTTCCTCCCTTGTGCCCCTCCCCCCATTTCGGGCATCCTCAGTGTGACCCGGGCCCCGCCCCCAACTGGGGATTAAAAATTCACTAAAAAATCCCAATAAAATCCCCTCAAAAATCCCAAAAAAAATCCCCCCAAAATAGTGAAAAAATCTCAATAAAATCACAATAAAATCCTCAAAAAAATCCCCCCAAAATAGTGAAAAAATCTCAATAAAATCACAATAAAATCCTCAAAAAATCCCCCCAAAATCGTGAAAAAATCTCAATAAAATCCCCAAAAAATCTCAATAAAATCCCCAAAAAAATCTCAATAAAACAATGAAAAAAATCACAATAAAATTCCTTTAAAAATCCCCCAAAAAATCCCAAAAAAATCCCAATAAAATCCCCCAAAAATCCCAATAAAATCCCTTAAAAATTACGAAAAAACCCCAATAAAATCCCAAAAAAATCCCCCAAAAATCCCAATAAAATTCCAAAACTACCCCCTAAAAATCACTAAAAAATCCCAATAAAATCCCCCCAAAATTGCTAAAAAATCCCCAAAAAAATCCCCAAAAAAATCCCAATAAAATCCCTTAAAATTCCCAAAAAAATCCCTTAAAAAATCACCAAAAATCCATTTTTTCATCTTTTTTTCCCATTTTTTTTTTATTTTTCATTATATTTACAGTCCCATTGACGTCAACTCCACCCCTCCCCCCGGTGCCCCTCCCCCCTTCCTCCCTTGTGCCCCTCCCCCCATTTCGGGCATCCTGAGTGTGACCAGGGCCGAGCCCAGGGCGGCTCTGGGGGGTCCCCCGGGCCCTCCGGGCAACTGAATCAGCAAAGTGGCCACCGCGGCCACCCCGTCCTCGGTGGGCTCCAGGGTCACCGGCGCCGCCCCCAGACCCAATTTCGGGCCCCCCACCCCAAATTTGGACATTTTGGGGGGTCCCGAGTGAAATTTGGGAGGATTTTTAGGGGTCGGGCGAGGAATTTGGTGGCCAAAATTGAGATTTTGGGGGTCCAAAGGTGGATTTTGGTGGCCAAAATTATAATTTTGGGGGTCTTGAGGTGGGTTTTGGTGGCCAAAAATGGGGTTTTGGGGGTCCAAAGGTGGGTTTTGAGGGTTCCAAGGAGGGGGGTGGGAATTTTGGTGGCCCAGGGAAGGATTTTGGTGGCCCAGGTGGGAATTTGGAGCCTCCGAAGGGGAATTTTGGCTCCCGGCTTTGACCTTTTCGTTGCCCGACCCCAAATTTTGGTGGCCAGACCCCAAATCTTGGTAGCCAACCCCCTTATTTTGGTTGCCCAACCCCGAATTTTGGTAGCCACACCCCAAATTTTGGTAGCCACACCCCAAATTTTGATTGCCCGACCCCAAATTCCCTTCCCCGGGTGCCAAATCTTGGTAGCCCGACCCCTTATTTTGGTAGCCAGACCCCAAATTTTGATTCCCAGACCCCAAACTTTTATCACCAGACCCCAAATTTTGGTAGCCAGGCCCCAAATTCTGCTTGCCCGACCCCAAATCTTGGTAGCCACACCCTTTACTTTGGTAGCCACCCCCCAAATCTTGGTAGCCACACCCTTTACTTTGGTAGCCACTCCCCAAATTTTGCTTCCCTGACCCCAAATCTTGACTCCCCGACCCCAAATCTCGGTAGCCGCACCCTTTACTTTGGTAGCCACCCCCCAAATCTTGGTAGCCACATCCTTTACTTTGGTAGCCAAGGCCCAAATCTTGACCCCCAGACCCCAAATCCCCTTCCCCTTGCCCCGACACCCCCTTGAGGCTCTGGCCGCCCCTTTGGTAGCCCGGGGGTCGCGTTTGGTAGCCCGGGCAGTGCTGGAAACACACGGTGACCCTGGCGAAAGGCCGGGCCGCCATCTTGGACATCTCCTGGCGGTGCCGGCGCCGCTCGTGCCGCGCGTCCAGGCCTTGCTTGGCCTTCCACAACAACACGCAAACCGCCAGGAAGAGGAAAAAACAGGAGAAAAACACCGAGAAAAAGACGAAGAGGTCGATGTGCGCCTGGTCCTGGCGGAAAAAAAGGAGGCCCTGGGACGGTTCGGGGCCACCAAGAACCAGGAGATAAAAGCGGGTGGATTTTAAAGGGTGGCCCGAGTGGGGGTAGGTGAGGACGAGGCGGTCCCGGACCCCCCGGACCACCAGGGCGGGCACGGGGTGGCCGATGGTCAGGTAAGTGACCAGGCCGTGGGCTCGCTCCTCGCGCAGCCGGGGGGGGCCCGGGGAGGGCTGGGGAGGGCCGGGGGAGGAGGTTTGGCTACTGGAAACCGTCTGGTGGCCACCGAAACTGGTTTGGCCGGTGAAAGAGGTTTGGTGGCCGATAAAACCAGTTTGGCCAGTGAAAGAGGTTTGGGCACTGAAATGGGGGCCGGAAATCCTGGGGTCGTCGGCTTGGCCAGTGAAATCAGTTTGGCCACTGAAACTGGTTTGGTGGCCACCAAAACTGGTTTGGCCAGTGAAACCAGTTTGGTGGCCACTAAAAGCGGTTTGGTGGCCACTGAAAGCAGTTTGGCCATTGAAATGGGCTCCTGAAGCTCTGGGGTCATCGGCTTGACCAGTGAAACCAGAATGACCAGTTTGGCCACTGAAACCGGTTTGGTGGCCACCAAAAGAGGTTTGGCCAGTGAAAGAGGTTTGGTGGCCACTGAAAGCGGTTTGGGCGCTGAAATGGGCTCCTGAAGCTCTGGGGTCATCGGCTTGACCAGTATGACCAGTATGACCAGTTTGGCTACTGAAACTGGTTTGGTGGCCACCAAAAGAGGTTTGGCCAGTGAAACCAGTTTGGTGGCCAATAAAACCAGTTTGGCCACTGAAATGAGCTCCTGAAGGTCTGGGGTCATCGGCTTGACCAGTATGACCAGTGTGACCAGTGTGACCAGTAAAACCAGTTTGGCCACCGGGGTGGGCTCCTGGACCACCAAAAGCTCTGGGGTCATCGGCTTGACCACTGAAACCAGTGTGACCAGTATGACCAGTGAAACCAGTTTGGCCACTGAAATGGGCTCCAGGACCACCAAAAGCTCTGGGGTCACCAGTGTGACCAGTGTGACCAGTGTGATCACCTCTGGGACCTCTGGGGTCACCAGTGTGACCAGTTTGACCAGTAAAACCAGTTTGGCCACTGAAATGGGCTCCTGGACCACCAAAAGCTCTGGGGTCACCAGTCAGCCCAGTGGGACCAGTGGGACCAGTGTGACCACCAAAGGTGTCACCACCAGTGCCACCAGTGCCAAAGGTCCCAGTGCCAGTCCAAGAAGTCCCAAAAGTGCCACCACCACCAGTTCCTGTCCCCAAGGTGCCACCACCTCCTCCTTGGGCCCCAAATGTCCCCAAAATGCCACCACCAGTTCCTGTCCCTTCACCACTCCCCAAAGCCCTGAAGGTGCCACCACCTTGACCTCCGAATGTCCCCAAGGTGCCACCAGCACCACCTTGACCTCCAAAGGTGCCACCACCAGTCCCAAAGGTGTCACTGCCACTTCCTGAAGTCCTGAAAGTGCCACCACTTTGACTCCCAAATGTCCCCAAGGTGCCACCACCAGTCCCTTGACCCCCAAAGGTGCCACCACCACCCCCTTGACCTCCAAATGTCCCCAAGGTGCCACCACCAGTCCCTTGACCCCCAAAGGTGCCACCACCACCCCCTTGACCTCCAAATGTCCCCAAGGTGCCACCACCAGTCCCAAAGGTGCCACCACCTCCTCCTTGACCTCCAAAAGTGCCACCACCAGTCCCTTGACCCCCAAACGTCCCCAAGGTGCCACCACCAGTCCCTTGCCCCCCGAACGTCCCCAAGGTGCCACCACCAGTCCCTTGCCCCCCGAACGTCCCCAAGGTGCCACCACCTCCTCCTTGCCCCCTGAACGTCCCCAAGGTGCCACCACCTCCTCCTTGCCCCCCGAACGTCCCCAAGGTGCCACCGCCCCCGCCGGGCGCCTGCACCCTGACCCGGTGCCACCCGGTGCCGGGCTCGACGTCGACGGCGAAGGTGTCGTAGGAGGTGGCGACGAAGAGGTCGACGACGCCGAAGGTGACGTCCAGCGTGAGGCGGATGTCGACGTTGGTGAACTTGGGCTGGACGGCGAAGGGGACGGAGCGGCCGGGGGGCAGCGGGCGGCGCTGGGGAGGGGGGAAGCAGTGGCTCTGCGAGGAGGGGTCCAGGCAATACTCCTGCTCCACCGACAGCAGGCGGTAGCACTGCTGGCCCCCCACGGGGTGGCCCTGGAAGGAGTCGCGGCATTTGGAGCACTGGGGAAAAAAATAAAAAATAAAAAATTAAAAAAAAAATGGGTGGGGTTAGGGTTTCAGGTGTGCCCAAATTTCCCCCCAATTTTTCCCAAATTTCCCCCCAATTTTTCATAAATTCCCCCCAATTTTTCCCAAATTTCCCCCCAATTTTTCATAAATTTCCCCCAATTTTTCCCAAATTTCCCCCCAGTTTTTCATAAATTTCCCCCAATTTTTCACAAATTTCCCCCCAATTTTTCACAAATTTCCCCCAATTTTTCCCAAATTTCCCCCAATTTTTCCCAAATTTCCCCCCAGTTTTTCATAAATTTCTCCCAATTTTTCCCAAATTTCCCCCAATTTTTCCCAAATTTCCCCCCAATTTTTCACAAATTTCCTCCCAATTTTTCCCAAATTTCCCCCCAATTTTTCATAAATTCCCCCCAATTTTTCCCAAATTTCCCCCCAATTTTTCATAAATTTCTCCCCAATTTTTCACAAATTTCCCCCAATTTTTCATAAATTCCCCCCAATTTTTCCCAAATTTCCCCCCAATTTTTCCCAAATTTCCCCCCAATTTTTCACAAATTTCCCCCAATTTTTCACAAATTTCCCCCAATTTTTCCCAAATTTCCCCCCAATTTTTCCCAAATTTCCCCCCAATTTTTCATAATTTCCCCCCAATTTTTCACAAATTTCCCCCCAATTTTTCCCAAATTTCCTCCAATTTTTCCCAAATTTCCTCCCAATTTTTCCCAAATTTCCCCCAATTTTTCCCAAATTTCCTCCCAATTTTTCCCAAATTTCCCCCCAATTTTTCCCAAATTTCCCCCCAGTTTTTCATAAATTTCCCCCAATTTTTCCCAAATTTCCCCCCAATTTTTCATAAATTTCTCCCAATTTTTCCCAAATTTCCTCCAATTTTTCCCAAATTTCCTCCCAATTTTTCCCAAATTTCCTCCCAATTTTTCCCAAATTTCCCCCAATTTTTCACAAATTTCCCCCCAATTTTTCCCAAATTTCCCCCCAATTTTTCATAAATTCCCCCCAATTTTTCACAAATTTCCCCCAATTTTTCACAAATTTTCACTGATTTTTTTTTTTCCCCCAGTTTTCACTATTTTCCCGCCCCTTTTTAAAAATTTGCGAAGTTTCGTCTTTTTTCCCCCCTCTCTTTTTATCCCGTTTTTTAATTTGATTTTCACCCACGTTTCCCCGTTTTTACCCTGATTTTTCACTGATTTTATCGCCATTTTCCCGCCCTCAGGTGTGTCCCCAGGTGTCCCCAGCTGCTCCCAGGTGTCCCTAGGTGTGTCCAGGTGTGTCCCCAGGTGTCCCAGGTGTCCCCAGGTGTCCCAGGTGTGTCCCCAGGTGTCCCCAGGTGTGTCCCAGGTGTGTCCCAGGTGTCCCCAGGTGTCCCAGGTGTGTCCCAGGTGTGTCCCCAGGTGTGTCCCCAGGTGTCCCAGGTGTGTCCCCAGGTGTCCCCAGGTGTGTCCCAGGTGTGTCCCAGGTGTGTCCCCAGGTGTCCCAGGTGTCCCCGTGTGTCCCAGGTGTGTCCCCAGGTGTCCCAGGTGTCCCCAGGTGCCCCCAGGTGTGTCCCCAGCTGTCCCCAAGTGTCCCCAGCTGTCCCCAGCTCTCCTCAGGTGTCCCCAGGTGTGCCTAGGTGTGCCCAGCTGTCCCCAGCTATCCCCAGGTGTCCCAGGTGTGTCTCCAGGTGTCCCAGGTGTGTCCCCAGGTGTCCCAGGTGTGTCACCTGGTGCCGGTAGCAGTCCCGTCTCTCGGGGCAGGTTCCGCTCTCGGTGTTGTTCTGGCAGGGGCAGCCGGTCCCGTCCAGCTCGTTGCAGGTGTCGGCGTGGCCGTTGCATTGACACCTGGGCCACAGGTGAGCTCACCTGAGACAGGTGAACCCCCCTCCCCACTTTGCCCAAATTTTCCCAAATTTTCCCCAATTTTTCCTGATTTTTCCCAGATTTTTTCCTGATTTTTCCCTGATTTTTTTCCTATTTTTTTCTCATTTTTAACCGATTTTTTCCCCATTTTTTTCTCATTTTTCCCATTTTTTCCTGATTTTCCCCCGATTTTCCCCCCATTTTTTCCAAAATTTTTCCCAATTTTTCCAGCAAATTTCTTGATTTTCCCCCCAATTTTTCCTGATTTTTTCCCCAATTTTTCCCGATTTTTTCCCATTTTTTTCTCATTTTTCTCTGATTTTTCCCCCCAATTTCCCCATTTTTTCCCCAATTTTTTCTCCTTTTTTCCCGATTTTTTCCCATTTTTTTCCTGATTTTTCCCCAATTTTTCCAGATTTTTCCCCCCAATTTTTTCTCCTTTTTTCCTCATTTTTTCCCATTTTTTTTCCCCATTTTTCCCCATTTTTTCCTGATTTTTCCTTAATTTTTTTCTTCGTGTTCTTTTCCATTTTTTTTTTTTTTCCTCTTTTTTATTTCTGGTTTGTCCAGGTGTGCCAAGTTTACCTGGCCCAGGTAACACAGGACTGACCCAATACAGGTACCAAACACACCTGTACAGGTAACACACCTGTACAGGTGACACAGGTGACACCACACCTCTCCCAGGTGTCCCAGGTGACACACCTGGCCCAAGTAACTGACCCAATACGGGTACCAAACACACCTGGCCCAGGTAACACACCTGTACAGGTGATATCACACCTGGCCCAGGTAACTGACCCAATGCGGGTACCAAACACACCTGGCCCAGGTAACACACCTGTACAGGTGACATCACACCTGGCCCAGGTGTCACAGGTGACCCCAGATGACACACCTGGCTCAGGTAACTGACCCAATACAGGCACCAAACACACCTGTACAGGTAACACAGGTGACACCACACCTGTCCCAGGTGTCTCAGGTGTCTCACCTGGCACAGGTGACCCCACAGGTAACACAGGTTCCCCTCACCTGGTGCAGGTGCCGTCCAGCATGAAGAATCCCGGCCGGCAGGTGTCACACCTGTCCCCTCCCTGGCCCACCCAGGTGTCCCAGGTGTCCCAGGTGACCCCACAGGTGACACAGGTGACGACACAGGTGACCCCACAGGTGTCTCACCTGGTGCAGGTGCCGTCCAGCATGAAGAAGCCCGGCCGGCAGGTGTCACACCTGTCCCCCACGCTGTTGTTCTGGCAGTTCACACACACGGCCTGGGCCTCGCTCGGCCCCTCCGACACCCAGGTGTGGATCTGGGCAGGTGAGGGACAGGTGAGTGACCAGGTGTGTCCCAGGTGTGTCCTCAGGTGTCCACAACCTCCCCAGGTGTGCCCCAGGTGAATCCCAGGTGTGCCCCAGGTGAGTCCTCAGGTATCCACAAGCCACCCAGATGTGTCTGTCCCTCCCCAGGTGTGTCTGTCTCTCCCCAGGTGCACCCCAGGTGAGTCCCCAGGTACCCTCAATCCCCCCCAGGTCTCTCCAGGTGTGTCCCAACCATACCCTAGGTGTCCCCAGGTGTCTCCAGGTGCCCCCAGGTGTGTCCTCAGGTGTGTCCCAGGTGTGTCCCAGGTGTGTCCTCAGGTGTGTCCCCAGGTGTGTCCCAGGTGTGTCCCAGGTGTGTCCCCAGGTGTCCCCAGGTGTCCCCAGGTGTGTCCCAGGTGTGTCCCCAGGTGTGTCCCAGGTGTGTCGCCACGTGTGTCCCCAGGTATCCCCAGGTATCCCCAGGTGTCCCAGGTGTCCCAGGTGCTCACCAGGTGCGGCTCCAGGGGGTACCTGAGGGGGTCCCGGTGGTGCCCCTGATCCCCCCAGGTGTGTCCCCAGGTGTCCCAGGTGTCCCCAGGTATCCCCAATCTCCCCCAGGTGTCCCAGGTGTGTCCCCAGGTATCCCCAGCTGTCCCCAGGTGTGTCCCCAGGTGTCCCCAGGTGTGTCCCAGGTGTCCTCAGGTGTGTCCGCAGGTGTCCCCAGGTGTCCCAGGTGCTCACCAGGTGCGGCTCCAGGGGGTACCTGAGGGGGTCCCGCCGGTGTCTCTCCAGCTCCGCGCGGGTCACACAAACGTCGGCGCGGTGGCGGCAAAAGGAGCGGCAGGTGAGGCAGGTGCCCCCCCCCAGGGCCGAGCCCACGAACAGGGGGCGGCACCGCTGGCACTGCGGGCCCTGCGCAGGTGAGGACAGGTGAGCTCAGGTGAGCACAGGTGAGGACAGGTGAGGTCAAAAAGGGAAAAAAAAGTGTGCACAGGTGTGCACAGGTGAGCTCAGGTGAGCACAGAAAGTGAGAAACGTGAATTCAGGTAAGCCCAGGTGTGTCCAGGTGAGTTACAGGTGAGCCCAGGTGTGCCCAGGTGTGTTACAGGTGAGTTACAGGTGAGTTTCAGGTAGTTATAGGTATTTACAGGTGAGTTACAGGTAAGCCTAGGTATGCCCAGGTGTGTTACAGGTGTGCACAGGTAGTTTCAGGTGTGCACAGGTGAGCACAGGTGAGCCCAGATGACTCCAAGGGATCCCAGGTGAGCTCAGGTGTGTTAAAGATGTGCCCAGATGAGCCCAGGTAAGCTCAGGTGTGCCCAGGTATTACAGACAAGTTACAGGTGAGTTCACCTGGGCACACCTGGGCACACCTGAACGCACCTGGATATCCCAAAATCCCCTCCCACACCTGTCCCATCCCCTCAGGATTCCACGTCACCTCACCTGGAGCCCAGGTAACCCCACCTGGAGCCCAGGTAACCCCACCTGGGCACACCTGGATACACCTGGGCACACCTGGATGTCCCAAAATCCCCTCCCACACCTGTCCCATCCCCTCAGGATCCCACGTCACCTCACCTGGAGCCCAAGTAACCCCACCTGGAGCCCAGGTAACCCCAGCAGGACACACCTGGAGCCCAGGTCACCCCACCTGGAGCCCAGGTAACCCCAGCAGGACACAGCTGGTGGCCAGGTGAGCTCACCTGCGTGTTGTTCATACACCTGAGGCAGGTGTCGGTGGCGCCGGGGCCGGCGCAGTCGCTGTGCCCGTTGCAGGTGCAGGGCGTGGCGCAGTCGACGCCCACGAAGCCGAAGTTGCAGCTGCACCTGTCGGGCTCCAGGCAGGTGCCGTTGGCGCAGCCCTGGCGGCAAACGGGGCGGCACTCACCTGTGCGGCTGAGAGACACACCTGGGTTACCTGGGGAACACCTGGGACACACCTGAGATAGCCCTGATGCACCTGAGATACACCTGAGATACACCTGAGTTACCTGGGGGTCACCTGTGCGGCTGGGAGAGACACACCTGGGTGAGCTCAGGTACACCTGAGATAGCCCTGACACACCTGAGATAGACCTGACACACCTGGGACACACCTGAGATAACCTGGACACACCTAAGATACACCTGAGATACACCTGGGATAGTCCTGACACACCTGAGATACACCTGGGATACACCTGACACACCTGAGATACGCCTGAGTTACCTGGGAGGTACCTGAGAGACACCTGGGACAGCCCTGACACACCTGAGACACACCTGAGATACACCTGAGATACACCTGAGATACACCTGGGATAGCCCTGACACACCTGAGATACACCTGAGATACACCTGAGATACACCTGAGATACCCCTGAGATACCCCTGAGATACACCTGAGATACACCTGAGATACACCTGGGATAGCCCTGACACACCTGAGATACACCTGGGATAGCCCTGACACACCTGAGATACCCCTGAGATACACCTGAGATACACCTGAGATACACCTGGGATAGCCCTGACACACCTGAGATACACCTGGGATAGCCCTGACACACCTGAGATACCCCTGAGATACACCTGAGATACACCTGAGATACACCTGGGATAGCCCTGACACACCTGAGATACACCTGGGATAGCCCTGACACACCTGAGATACCCCTGAGATACACCTGAGATACACCTGAGATACACCTGGGATAGCCCTGACACACCTGAGATACACCTGGGATAGCCCTGACACACCTGAGACACGCCTGAGATAGCCCTGAGTTACCTGGGGGTCACCTGTGCGGCTGGGAGAGACACACCTGGGTTACCTGGGATAGCCCTGACTCACCTGAGATACCCCTGAGATACACCTGAGATACACCTGAGATACACCTGAAATGGCCCTGACACACACCTGCCCTGCCCAGGTGTGTCTCACCTGTCAGGTGTGTCCCTGCCCTGCCCAGGTGTGTCTCACCTGTCAGGTGTGTATCCAGCCCGGCAGGTGCAGGTGAACCCCTCAGGTAGGTCCTGGCACACCTGGCTGGGGCCGCAGGTGTGTCCCTGCCCTGCCCAGGTGTGTCCCTGCCCTGCCCAGGTGTGTCTCACCTGTCAGGTGTGTCCCTGCCCTGCCCAGGTGTGTCTCACCTGTCAGGTGTGTCCCTGTCCTCCCCAGGTGTGTCCCTGCCCTGCCCAGGTGTGTCCCTGTCCTCCCCAGGTGTGTCTCACCTGTCAGGTGTGTAGCCGGCCCGGCAGGTGCAGGTGAAGCCCTCAGGTAGGTCCTGGCACACCTGGCTGGGGCCGCAGGTGTGGTGTCCGTTCTCACACTCGTCCTCGGGGGGGCACCTGAGAAAAGCCCAAATCCCGCCGGCCCCGCAGGCCTGGGACACACCTGGGACAGGTAAATCAGGAAGTGAGGTTGGAATGGTCCCAAAATTCCCAAAAATTCCCCCAAAATTCCCCAAAAATTCACCAAAAAACCCCCCAAAAATTCTCCAAAAAATCCCAAAAATTCTCAAAAAAATTCCTAAAAATTCTGCAAAAAATTCCCTAAAAATTCACCAAAAAAATCCATAAAAATTCCAAAAAAAATTGAAAAAAATTCCTCAAAAAAATCCCAAAAATTCCCCAAAAAATTCAAAAAAATTCCCCAAAAAAAAATCCCAAAAAAAAATTCACCAAAAAATCCCCAAAAAATCCCCAAAAAATCCCCCAAAAATTCAAAAAAATTCCCAAAAAATCCCCCAAATCCCCACCAAAAAAATCCCAAAAAATTCCCAACAATTCCCAATATTCCAAATATAATTTCTCACCGTTTTTGGGTGCTGTGATCCCCCCCTGGAGGCAGGTTCCCCCTCCGTTCTGCCCCTCCCGGGCGCACCAGCCGCACTGGGGTTTCTCCAGGCACTTGGAGCACTGCGAGGCCTCGGCACATTCGGGGGGGGGGCAGCGATCCGGGGGGGGGGAGGGGAGGGGGGCGGCCCCTCCCCCACCCCCTGGACCAGCCCCTCCCCCACCCCGCAGGAGGCGCCCGCAGCTCCCGGCCAGGCAACGCAGGGGGGCGAAGCTGGGGCTCAGGCACTGGCAAAGAAAGGGTTAAAAACATCAAAATTAGCAAGAATTAACCCAAAAATATGGAAAAATCCACCCCAAAAAATCCCGGGTTCGTAGAGCCCAAAATTGCCCAAATTGACCCCAAAAACCCTTTAAAAATTAAGATTAAAGACACCAAAATATCCCCAAATTACCCCAAAATATCCCCAAATTACCCCAAAATATGGAAAAATCCAACCCAAAAAACCTCCAGATTTGTAGAGTCCCAAAAAATCCCCAAAAAAGCCCCAAAAAAATCCCCAAAAAAGCCCCAAAGGAGCCCCAGGCCAGGCAACGCAGGGGGGCGAAGCTGGGGCTCAGGCACTGGCGAAGAAAGGGTTAAAAAATACCGAAATTAATCACAAAATATACAAAAAATCCCACCCGAAAAGACCCAAAATTCACAATAAACAATAAACCCCAAAACCCCCCCAAAAAACCCCCAAAAAACCCAGAACAGCCCCCCAAAAAAAACCATTAAAAATTGGGATTAAAGACACCAAAATATCCTGGGGAAGAAAGAGTTAAAGACACTAAAATAGCCCAAATTTACCCCAAAATAATCCCTAAAAACATCCCCAAAATCCACCCCGAAACAGCCCAAAAACTCCAAAGAAATTGGGATTAAAGACACCAAAATATCCCGAAACTATCCCAAAACATTTCCCCAGAAAAAAACCCCAAATCCACCCCAAAACATCCCCCAAAAAATCCCAAAAAAGACCCAAAAAAATCCCAAAAAAAGCCCAAAAAAATCCCCAAAAAAGCCCCAAAAAATCCCCAAAAAAGCCCCAAAGGAGCCCCAGGCCAGGCAACGCAGGGGGGCGAAGCTGGGGCTCAGGCACTGGCAAAGAAAGGGTTAAGAAATACCGAAATTACCATAAAATATGAGAAATTCCACCCCAAAAAAACCCGGGTTTGTAGAGCCCAAAATTGCCCAAATTTACCCCAAAAACCCTTTAAAAATTGGGATTAAAGACACCAAATTACCCCAAAATATCCAAAAAATCCTAAAAAATCAGAAAAAAAAAATTCAGAAAAAAATCGGAAAAAAAATCCCAAAAAAATCAGAAAAAATTTGAAAAAAAAATCAAGAAAAAAAATCAGAAAAAAATCGAAAAAAAAATCAGAAAAAATCGAAAAAAAAATTGAAAAAAAATCCGAAAAAAATGCAGAAAAAATACAGAAAAAAATTCCAAAAAAAAAATCCAAAAAAATTTTGAAAAAAATTCAGAAAAAATAGAAAAAAATACAAAAAAAAAAATCGAAAAAATTCGGAAAAAAACCCTAAAAAATCCCATTTTTTCCCCAAACTCACCTCGTTCAGTGCCACACTCCAGAGGCAATGCTGCCACCCCCCGTCGGCCCCAGGTGAGGCCAGACAGGTGTGGCAGGTGCGCTGCAGGTGACACGGCCTGGGGCAGCCCAGGGGAGGGGACGACTCCACCGGCATCGGGGACACGTTGAGCAGCGAGTGGCTGAAACACGTCCAGTCGTAGGTGGGCTGGACGCTCAGGATGCGCCGAGTCTCACCTGGGCACAGGTGAGAACAGGTGAGCTCAGGTGAGGTGGGAAAACCCCGCCCAGTTTGGCTTTACTGGTCCTTACTGGTTTGTACTGGTGCCCAAATGTCCCTCCAGAGCATCCCCAAAATATCCTCAAAGTAAAGGTCAAGGTGAGTTCTGGTCTCACCTGGGCACAGGTGAGCACAGGTGAGCTCAGGTGAGGTGGGAAAACCCCGCCCAGTTTGGCTTTACTGGTCCTGACTGGTTTGTACTGGTGCCCAAATGTCCCCTCAGAGCATCCCCAGAATGAGGGTCAAGGTGAGTTCTGGTCTCACCTGGGCACAGGTGAGCACAGGTGAGGTCACACAGGTGAGGTGGGAAAACTCCGCCCAGTTTGGCTTTACTGGTTTGTACTGGTGCCCAAATGTCCTCCCAGAGCATCCCCAGAATATCCCCAGAGCAAAGGTCAAGGTGAGTTCTGGTCTCACCTGGGCACAGGTGAGCTCACACAGGTGAGCTCAGACAGGTAAAGGGGTCCCAGTTTGGCTTTACTGGTCCTGACTGGTCTGTACTGGTGCCCAAATGTCCCCCCAGAGCATCCCCAAAAAATCCCAAAAATTCCCAAAAAATAACCAAAAAAATCCCCAAAAATTTCAAAAAAATAAAAAAAAATTTCAAAAAAAATTCCAAAAAATTTCTGAAAAATTCCAGAATATTTCCAAAAAAAATCCCTAAAAAAATCCCTAAAAAAATCCAAAAAAAATCCCCAAAAAATCCCCAAAAAATTCCTCAAAATTCGCAAAAAGAATTCCCAAAAGATCTTCCAAAAATTCTCAAAAAAATCCCCAAAAAATTACAAAAAATTCATGCAAAATCCCCCAAAAAATCGCAAAAAAATTTGCGCAAAATCCCAAAAAATCCTAAAAAAAAATCACCAAAAAAATAACCAAAAATTCCTCGAAAATTTCCCAAAAAATGCCCCAAAAATTCCCAAAAAATTCCCCAGAAATTCCCAAGAAAATTTGCATTAAATTCTCAGAAATTCCCAAAAAATTTGCGCAAAATCCTCCCCATAATAATTAATAAAAATAATCGCGAAAAATTTGCAAAAAACCCCAAAAAATTCGCAAAAAAATCCTAAAAAAATTCCAAAAGAATTGCAAAAAATATCCAAAAAAATCCAGAAAATTTTCAAAAATTCCTCAAAAATTTCCCAAAAAATCCCCCAAAAATTTGCAAAAATGCCCAAAAATTTCCAAAAAATTCACGAAAAAAATCACAAAAAATCTGTCCAAAAATTCCAAAAAATTCTCAAAAAATTCTAAAAAAATCCCCAAAAAATTCTCAAAAAATGCCCCAAAATTCCAAAAAATTCCCAAGAAATTCCCAAGAAAATTTGCAATAAATTCTCAAAAATTCCCAAAAAATTCGCAAAAAAATCCTAAAAAATCCAAAAAAATTGCAAAAAATATCCAAAAAAATCCAGAAAATTTTCAAAAAAATGCCCAAAAATTTATAAAAAATCCCCAAAAAAATCCCAAAAAAGTCCCACAAAAAATCACAAAAAATTTCAAAAAAATCCCAAAAAAATCCCCAAAAAATCCCCCCAAAAATCCAAAAAAATCTCATTTTTTCCCCAAATTTTTCCCAAAAAATTCCCAATTTTTTACCTGTTCTCTTGAACTGCCTGGTCCACATTCCCCTGCCCATGGCCACACAGCGAGGACAATCCGGGGCCCCACAGAGGCCTCGGAGCAGTTCTGGGGGGCGAAGATCTCGCACCCCAAACCCCCCAGAACTGACCCCAAAATACCCCAAAAAATCCCAAAAAAAATCCCCAAAAATTCTCAAAAAATCCCCCCAAAATTCCCCAAAAAATCCCCAAAAAATCACAAAAAAATACCTAAAAAATTCCAAAAAAATTCTAAAAAAATCCCATTTTTTCGCCATTTTTTCCCCAATTTTTTCCCATTTTTTTCCCGACTTCTCCCCAATTTTTTCCAAATTTTTTACCTGTCCTTTTGAACTGCCTGGTCCACATGCACCTTCCCATGGCCACACACCGAGGACAGTCCGGGGCCCCGCAGGAGGCCTCGGAGCAGTTCTGGGGGGCGAAGATCTCGCGCTGGTTGATGCGACAGTCGTTCTCCCGCCGGCAGCTGCCCCCGGCCCCGATGCACACACCCTCGGGGCAGTTCGTGCACCATTTACACCGTGGGGGACCCTAAAAAAGAGAAAAAATTGGATTTTAGGAAAAAAACCCGGTGAATTTTGGTGAAAAAATGAAGTTTTTAGGCGAAAAAATGAGGATTTTAGGCGAAAAAATGGAGATTTTTGGTGAAAAAATGAGGATTTTAGGGGTGTTTTTGGGGACAAAATGGGATTTTTTGGAGGTTTTTGGGGTCTTAGGAGGTCCTGAGTGTCCAAAATTGGGATTTATGAAGATTTGGGAGTTTTGGAGATAAATAAAGGGATTTTTAGGGGTTTTTGGGGAGGTTTTTGGGGGTCCTGGGGTCGTTTTTTACACCCTCGGGGCAGTTCGTGCACCATTTGCAGGGTGGAGGACCCTAAAAAAGAGAAAAAATTGGATTTTAGGAAAAAACCCAGTGAATTTTGGTGAAAAAATGAAGTTTTTAGGCGAAAAAATGAAGATTTTACGTGAAAAAATGGGGATTTTACGCGAAAAAACGGCATTTTTGGGGGGGTTTTTGGGGAAGAATTGGGATTTTTGGGAGGTTTTTGGGGTTTTAGGAGGTCCTGAGTGTCTAAAATTGGGATTTGAGGGATTTTTGGGGGAAAAATGGGATTGGAGGAAAAATGAGGATTTTACGCGAAAAAATCGGGATTTTACGCCAAAAAACGGGGATTTTATGTGAAAAAATGGGATTTTCGGGAGGTTTTTGGGGTCTCAGGAGGGGCTGGGTGTCCGAAATTCGGATTTATGGAGATTTTTGGGGTAAAATTGGGATTTTATGGGGATTTTGGGAGAAAAGAATGGGATTTGGGAAAAAATCTGACGATTTTTGGTGAAAAAACAAAGATTTTAGGCAAAAAAAATGGTGATTTTTGGTTACAAAATGGGGATTTTTGGGGTTTTAGGATGTCGTGGGTGTCCAAAATTTGGATTTATGAAGATTTGGGAGTTTTGGAGATAAATAAAGGGATTTTTAGGGGTTTTTGGGGAGGTTTTTGGGGGTCCCGGGGTCGTTTTTACACCCTCGGGACAGTTCGTGCACCATTTACACGGAGGGGGACCCTAAAAAAGAGAAAAAATGGGGTTTTGGGGGGAAAAATTGGGATTTTGGGAAAAAAACCCAATGTTTTTTGGTGAAAAAATGAAGTTTTTAGGTGAAAAAATGAGGATTTTACACGAAAAAATGGGGATTTTTGGGGCTATTTTGGGTGTATTTTTTTGGCTGTTTCTGGGCTATTTTTGGGATTTTTTTTTGTTATTTTTGGGCTGGTTTGGGTCATTTTTGGGACCATTTTTGGAGTGGTTTTTTTTGCCATTTCTGGGATTTTTTGGGGCAATTTTTGGGCTGTTTTGGGTCATTTTTGGGGCCATTTCAGGTGGGATTTTTTTGATTTTTCTGGGCAATTTTGTGTCATTTTTTGCTCATTTTTGAGCCATTTAAACTGGATTTTTTTGGCCATTTCTGGGCTATTTTTGGGGCTGTTTTGGGTCATTTTTCACTCATTTTGGGTCTAATTTAAGGCAGGATTTTTTTGCTATTTCTGGACTATTTTTAGGATATTTTGGGTTGTTTTTGGGGACCATTTTTGGGGTGGTTTTTTGGCTATTTCAGGTGGGAATTTTTGATTTTTCTGGGCTATTTTGGGTCATTTTTGGGGCCATTTCAGGTGGGGTTTTTTTGGTATTTCTGGGCTATTTTGGGTCATTTTTGGGGCCATTTCAGGTGGGATTTTTTTGATTTTTCTGGGATATTTTGTGTCATTTTTCGCTCATTTTTGGGCCATTTCAGGTGGGATTTTTTTGCCATTTCTATGATATTTTGGGGCACTTTTTGGGGTGGTTTTGGGCTATTTTTAAGATGTTTTTGGTGTCTCACGGGGCCCCCCAGGGGGTGCTGGGCCAGGCACTCGCTGCAGCTCCTGGGGCAGGTTTGGGTCATTTTTGGGTCATTTTTGGGTCCATTTAAATTGGGATTTTTTGATTTTTTTGGGGCTATTTTGGGTCGTTTTTGGATCCACTTAAACTGGGATTTTTTTCATTTTTTGGGGATATTTTGGGGCTATTTTTAGGATATTTTGTGTCATTTTTTGCCCATTTTTGGGCCATTTAAACTGGGATTTTTTTCATTTTTTGGGGATATTTTTGGGCTATTTTTAGGATTTTTTGGGGCCATTTTTGGGATATTTTGTGTCATTTTTCGCTCATTTTTGGGCCATTTAAACTGGGATTTTTGGGCCATTTCTGGGCTATTTCTGGGATATTTTTAGGATATTTTTTGGCTATTTCTGGGCTATTTTTGGGGCCATTTTTGGGATATTTCAGGTCATTTTTCGCTCATTTTTGGGCCATTTCAGGTGGGATTTTTTTTGCCATTTCTGGGCTATTTTGGGGCTATTTTTGGGGCTATTTTTATGGGCTTTTTTTTTGCTATTTTGGGTCATTTTTGGGGCCATTTAAACTGGGATTTTTTTGCCATTTCTGGGCTATTTTGGGGCTGGTTTTGGGGATATTTTTGTGGGGTTTTTTTGGCTATTTCTGGGCTGTTTTGGGTCATTTTTGGGCCTATTTTAGATGGGTTTTTTTGGCTATTTTGGGGCTATTTTAGATGGGTTTTTTTTGGCTATTTTGGGGCTATTTTTGAGGATATTTTGAGGTGGGGTTTTTTTTTCTATTTCTGGGATATTTTTGGGTATTTTTGGGCTGGTTTTGGGCTGTTTTGGGTCATTTTTGGGTCATTTTTCGGGGTATTTTAAGTGGAATTTTTTGGCTGTTTTTGGGGATATTCTGGGGCTATTTTTAGGATATTTTAAGGATGATTTTGGGGCTATTTTGGGTCATTTTTGGTGTCTCACGGGGCCCCCCAGGGGGTGCTGGGCCAGGCACTCGCTGCAGCTCCTGGGGCAGGTTTGGGTCATTTTTGGGTCATTTTTGGGTCCATTTAAATTGGGATTTTTTTTTTGGGGGGGGCTATTTTGGGTCAATTTTGGGTCCATTTAAACTGGGATTTTTTTCATTTTTTGGGGATATTTTGGGGCTATTTTTAGGATTTTTTGGGGCCATTTTTGGGATATTTTGTGTCATTTTTTGCCCATTTTTGGGCCATTTAAACTGGGATTTTTTTGGCCATTTCTGGGCTATTTCTGGGATATTTTTAGGATATTTTTGGGCTATTTCTGGACTATTTTTGGGGCCATTTTTGGGCTATTTTGTGTCATTTTTCGGTCATTTTTGGGCCATTTCAGGTGGGATTTTTTTGCCATTTCTGTGATATTTTGGGGCTATTTTTAGGATATTTTTGGGCTATTTTTGGTGTGTTTTTGGTGTGTTTTTGGCGTCTCACCGGGCCCCCCAGGGGGTGCTGGGCCAGGCACTCGCTGCAGCTCCGGAGGCGCCGACACTCCCGGGGGTCCCGTGGGGAGGGGGCGCAGGGGGAGGGGATGGGGGAGCACCCCAGCCTTGGGGAGGGGTAATTAGCATCTAATTAACATCTAATTAACATCTCATTAGCATAATTTAAACCCCCACACCAGACACAGACCCCAAATCCCCTCTGAACCCCCAAAATTCCCCCAAATCCTCCCCAAAACCCTTTTCCCCCAGAAATCCTCTTTAATCCCCTGAAATCCCCCAATTTTCCCCCTAAATCCCCTTTAATTCCCCCCAAAATCCTCCCCAAAACCCCAATTTTTCCCCAAATTCCCCAAAATTTTTGATTTTTTCCTCCCAAATCCTCTATTTTTCCCCCTTAAACCCCCCCAAAAATCCCATTTTTCCCCCAAAACTCCCCAAAAATTCCTGGTTTTTTCCCCCAAATCTTCTCCAAATCCCCTCAAACCCCCCCAAAATCCCAATTTTTCCCCCCAAACCTCCTCCAAACCCCCTAAAATCCCCCCTAAATTCCCATTTTCCCCCCAAATCCCCCCAAATCCTCCCCAAACTCCCCGATCTCACCCCAAAATACCAAAATGCCCCCAAATCCCCTAAAAGTCCTGATTTTTTTACTCCAAATTGTCTCTAAACCCCCCAACTCCCCCCAAATCCTCTACTTCCCCCCCCTAAACCCCCCAAAAATCCCAATTTTTCCCCATTAAACCCCCCAAAATTCCCATTTTTTCCCCTTAAATCCCTTCCAAACCCCCCCAAATCCAGATTTTTTTTCCCCAAACCCCCCAAAATTTGGATTTTTTTCCCCAAACCCCCCCAAACTCACCTCTGAGCCTCCTTTGCCCCCCTGCATCGCCCCCCACACCAGGCACAGGCGGCCCCCGAGACCCCAAACCCCCAAAATCCCCCTTTGAACTCCCCAAACCTCCCCAAATCCCCCCAAAACCCCCGATTTTCCCCCCAAATCCCCCCAAATTCCCAATCTTTCCCCCTAATCCTCTCCAAACCCCCCCAAAATCCTCTATTTTTTCCCCTTAAACCCCCCAAAACCCCAATTTTTTCCCCTAAATCTTCTCTAAACCCCCCAAAATCCCATTTTTCCCCCTAAACCCCCCAAAAATTACGATTTTTCCCCCTCAAACCCCTAAAAAATCCCAATTTTTCCCCTTAAACCCCCCTAAAAATCCCATTTTTTCCCCCAAATCCCCCCCAAAAAATCCCATTTTTTCCCCTATTTTTGCCCCAAAACCCCCAAAATCCCAGATTTTTTTTCCCAAACCCCCCAAAATTCAGATTTTCCCCCCAAAACTCACCTCTGAGCCTCCAGTGCCCCCCTGCACTGCCCCCCACACCAGGCACAGGCGGCCCCGGTGCCGTTGCAGCTCTGGGGGTCGCGGAGGGTCCCACAGGGGTCGGGGGGGACCCGCAGCCCCCAGAGACCCCCCAGGACCCCCCCATTGAACCCCCCCGAGACAAAGAGGAGCCCCCCGAGCTGGGCCAGGGCGTGGCCCACCGACCCCGACATGGGGGGGCCAACGATGGAGGGATCTGGGGAGGAAAGGGTTAAAAATTACCGTTAAAATGTCCTAAAAATGTCCCAAAAATTGATTTTTTTTAAAATGCCCAAAATCGCCCCAAAAACACCCCAAAAAATACCCCCAAATTCCCAATTTTCAACTCCAAAATATCCCAAAAATTCAAAATTTTTAACCCCAAAAATCTCAATTTTTAACCACAAAATACCCCCCCAAAAAAAAATCCAATTTTGAATCACAAAATCACCCAAAAATTCAAAATTTTCAACCCCAAAATTGCCCCAAAATTCCAAATTTTGAACACCAAAATTCCCAATTTTGAATCCCCGAAATACCCCAAAAATTCCAAACTTTGAACCCAAAAAAATCCCAATCTCGAACCCCAAAATCCCCAATTTTGAACCTCAAAATTGCCCTCAAATCGCCCCAAAAAATCCCAAATTTTGAACCCTCAAAATACCCCAAAAATTCCAAATTTTCAACCCCAAAATTCCCAATTTTGAACCCATTTTTGGCACCCAAATCCAGGCAAAAAATGGGGAGTGAAAAGTCTCAAAAAAAGCCCCAAATTTGGGATTTTGAGCCCCCAGAGACCCCCCAGAGCCCCCCGACATGGGGGGGCCCACAATGGACCCATCTGGGGAGGAAAGGGTTAAAAAAAATCACGTTAAAAGGTCAAAAAAAAGGTCACAAAATCGGGATTTTTAGTGTACCCAAAATCGCTCCAGTATTCCCAATTTTCAACCCAAAAATAACCCAAAACCCCCCGATTTTGCACCCCAAAAATCCCAATTTTTAACCACCAAATAACCCAAAAAAATCCCAAATTTTGAACCCAATTTTGACCCTTTTTTCCCCCCCATTTTTCCCCATTTTTTCCCCAAATTTCACCCAATTTTCACCCAATTTTCAGCCCCCTCCCCATTTTCGGCCCCCCCCGATCCGTTGGACCCCTCCCCAAATTGGGGACTCCCAAATCCTGAAGCCCCCAGACCCATTTTCCCCCAAATTTCCCAATTTTTCCCATTTTTTAAATTATTTTTTCCCATTTTTTCCCCATTTTTCCCCAAATTTCACCCAATTTTCGCCCAATTTTCGGGGTTCCCCCCAAAGACCCCTCCCCAAATTGGGAACCCCCAAAATCCCCCAAATCCCCCAAATGCCCAAAGCCCCCAGACCCAAATTCCCCCAAATTTCTCCATTTTTTTGCGTATTTTTGTCAATTTTTGCCCATTTTTTCCCCAAATTTCACCCAATTTTCACCCAATTTTCAAGGTCCCCCCCATTTTAGGACCCCTCTTTATACAGAGACCCCTCCCCAAATTGGGACCTCAAAATCCCCCAAATCCCCCAAATGCCCGAAGCCCCCAGACCCAAATTCCCCCAAATTTCTCCATTTTTTTGGTGTATTTTTCCCATTTTTCCCCATTTTTTCCCCAAATTTCACCCGATTTTCACGCGGTTTTCAGCCCCCTCCCCATTTTCGGACCCCCCTGATCCGATGGGACCCCTCCCCAAATTGGGGACCCCAAAATCCCCCAAATCCCCCAAATGCCCGAAGCTCCCAGACCCAAATTCCCCCAAAATTTCTCCATTTTTTTGCATATTTTGGTCAATTTTTCCCCATTTTTTCCCCAAATTTCACCCGATTTTCACGCGGTTTTCAGCCCCCCCCCCATTTTCGGCCCCCCCCGATCCGCTGGACCCCTCCCCAAATTGGGGACCCCAGAATCCCGAAGCCCCCAGACCCATTTCCCCAAATTTCCCCATTTTTTTTACAATTTTTTACCATTTTTTTGACGTATTTTTATCATTTTTTTCCCATTTTTTCCCCAAATTTCACCCAATTTTCATGCGGTTTTCAGCCCCCTCCCCATTTTCGGCCCCCCCCCGATCCGATGGACCCCTCCCCAAATTGGGAACCCAAATCCTGAAGCCCCCAGACCCATTTTCCCCCAAATTTCCCCATTTTTCCCATTTTTTTAATTATTTTTTTCCCATTTTTTCCCCATTTTTCCCCAAATTTCACCCAATTTTCGCCCAATTTTCGGGGTTCCCCCCAAAGACCCCTCCCCAAATTGGGACCCCAAAATCCCCCAAATCCCCCAAATGCCCAAAGCCCCCAGACCCAAATTCCCCCAAATTTCTCCATTTTTTTGGTGTATTTTTCCCATTTTTCCCCATTTTTTCCCCAAATTTCACCCGATTTTCACCCAATTTTCAGCCCCCTCCCCATTTTCGGCCCCCCCCGATCCATGGGACCCCTCCCCAAATTGGGGACCCCAAAATCCCCCAAATCCCCCAAATGCCCAAAGCCCCCAGACCCAAATTCCCCCAAATTTCTCCATTTTTTTTGCGTATTTTTGTCAATTTTTGCCCATTTTTTCCCCAAATTTCACCCAATTTTCAGCCCCCTCCCCATTTTCGGCCCCCCCCGATCCGTTGGACCCCTCCCCAAATTGGGGACCCCCAAATCCTGAAGCCCCCAGACCCATTTCCCCCAAATTCCCCCATTTTTAACCATTTTTTCCCTGTTTTTGCTCATTTTTCCCCATTTTTTCCCGAAATTTCACCCAATTTTCTGTCCCCCCCCCATTTTTGGACCCCCCTTATTCCAGAGACCCCTCCCCAAATTGGAGACCCCAAAATCCCCCAAATCCCCCAAATCCATGAAGCCCCCAGACCCAAATTCCCCAATTTTTTACAATTTTTTCCCATTTTTTCCCCAAATTTCACCCGATTTTCACGCGGTTTTCAGCCCCCTCCCCATTTTCGGACCCCCCTGATCCGATGGGACCCCTCCCCAAATTGGGGACCCCAAAATCCCCCAAATCCCCCAAATGCCCGAAGCCCCCAGACCCATTTCCCCAAATTTCTCCATTTTTTTGCGTATTTTTGTCAATTTTTGCCCATTTTTTCCCCAAATTTCACCCGATTTTCATGCTGTTTTCTGTCCCCCTCCCCCCATTTTTCGACCCCTCCTTATTCCAGAGACCCCTCCCCAAATTGGGAACCCCAAATCCTGAAGCCCCCAGACCCATTTCCCCCCCAAATTTCCCCATTTTTCCCATTTTTAAATTATTTTTACCCATTTTTCCCCAAATTTCACCCAATTTTCGGGGTTCCCCCCAAAGACCCCTCCCCAAATTGGGAACCCCCAAAATCCCCCAAATCCCCCAAATGCCCAAAGCCCCCAGACCCAAATTCCCCCAAATTTCTCCATTTTTTTGGTGTATTTTTATCATTTTTTCCCCATTTTTTCCCCAAATTTCCCCCGATTTTCACGCGGTTTTCAGCCCCCTCCCCATTTTCGGCCCCCCCCGATCCGCTGGACCCCTCCCCAGATGGCTGGGACCCCTCCTCACCGCTGTGCGGGGGCAGGATCCAGGCGTTGCAGGGGATCTGGTAGAGCAGGATTTCGTTGCCGAAGTCGCGGCCGTCGCTGCGACCCCCCAGGAGCACCAGGGTGTCCCCCAAAACCGCCCCCGCGTGGAAATAGTGGGGACGGGGCTGCCAGGAGACCCCCAAAAAAATTTAGAGACCCCCCAAAAAAATCCCATTTTCTTCCCTAAAAATCCCCCTAAAAATCCCATTTTTTCCCCAAAAAAACCCCTAAAAATCCCATTTTTTCCCCTAAAATCCTCATTTTTTCACCAAAAATCATCATTTTTTCACTCCAAATTCCATTTTTTCCCCATTTTTTCCCCAAATTCTCACCTTTTCCCCCCGGGCGGGGGCCAGGAGGCTCCAGGTGAGTTTGGGCAGGTGGAGGGACCCCCAAACATCCCATTGAAACCCCAAAATCCCATTTAAATCTCCCAAAAATCCCATTTAAATCCCATTTAAATCCCATTTAATCCCATTTAAACCCCCTAAAATCCCATTTTAACCCCCCAAAATCCCATTTTTACCCAAAAATCCCATTTAAATCCCAAAAAATCCCATTTAAATCCCATTTAAACCCCCCAAATCCCATTTTCCCCCCTGAAATCCCATTTTAACCCCCCAAAATCCCATTTTTACCCAAAAAAATCCCATTTAAATCCCATTTACAGCCCCAAAATTCCATTTTTTCACCAAAAAGCCCCCTAAAAATCCCATTTTTCCACCAAAAATCCCCATTTCCCCCCTAAAATCGTCATTTTTTCACCTAAAAATGTCATTTTTTCGCCAAAAATCATCTTTTTTTGCCGTTTTTTCACCAAAAATCCTCATTTTTTCCCCATTTTTTCCCCAAATTCTCACCTTTTCCCCCCGGGCGGGGGCCAGGAGGCTCCAGGTGAGTTTGGGCAGGTGGAGGCTGTAGAGCTCGGCCGAGGGTCCCACGCGCTCCACGTGGAATCGCTGCCCCCCGAACACCAGCAGAGACTCAGACGGGGCGTGGAACGAGGCCGAGTGGCCGTACAGACCTGGGGGAGAATTTGGGAAATTTTGGGAGATTTTGGGGCATTTTGGGGTGATTTAGGGGAAATTTGGGGTCGTTTCAGGGAGGTTCAGGCTCATTTTAGGGGAGTTTGGGGCCATTTGGGGCCATTTGGGGCAGTTTGGGGTCATTTCAAGGGGGTTCAGGGTCATTTTAAGGGGGTTTGGGGTCATTTCGGGGGGATTTGGGGTCGTTTCTGGAAGGTCTGGGGTCATTTCGGGGGGATTTGGGGTCGTTTCAGGAAGGTTTGGGGTCATTTCTGGGGGATTTGGGGTCATTTCTGGAAGGTCTGGGGTCATTTCGGGGGGATTTGGGGTCATTTCTGGAAGGTCTGGGGTCATTTCGGGGGGATTTGGGGTCGTTTAAGGAAGGTTTGGGGTCATTTCTGGGGGATTTGGGGTCGTTTCTGGAAGGTTTGGGGTCATTTCTGGGGGATTTGGGGTCGTTTCAGGAAGGTTTGGGGTCATTTATGGGAGGTTTGGGATGATTTGGGGGGATTTGGGGTCATTTCAGGGGGGTTTGGGGTGAGTTTGGGCTCATTTCAAGAAGGTTTTGGGAGATTTGGGGTCGTTTCAGGGAAATTTGGGGCAGTTTGGGGGGATTTAGGGGAAATTCGGGGTCGTTTCACGGGGGTTTGCGGCTGTTTTGGGTCCATTTTTGGGTCATTTCAGGTGATTTGGGGGGATTTTTGGGGCTTTGGGGTCATTTCAAGGGGGTTCAGGGGCATTTTGGGGGGATTTGGGGTCGTTTCAGGGGTCCCTGGGGTGATTTTGGGGTCCCTGGGGTGATTTTGGGGAGGGGGCTCCAGGTGGAATCGCTGCCCCCCGAACACCAGCAGCGACTCCGAGGGGGCGTGGAACGAGGCCGAGTGACCATACACACCTGGGGACACAATTTTGGGGATTTTAAAAAAAATTTGGGACATTTTGGGACATTTTAGAAAAATTTTGGGTCATTTTAGGGGGATTTGGGGCTGTTTTAGGGGGATTTGGGGCAGTTTGGGGCCATTTGGGTGAAATTCGGAGTAATTTCGAGAGATTTGGGGTCATTTCAGGAAGGTTTGGGGTCATTTTGGGGAAATTTGGGGCAGTTTGGGGTCATTTCAGGAGGATTTGGGGTCATTTTGGGGAAATTTGGGGCAGTTTGGAGTCATTTCGGGGGGGTTTGGGGCAGTTTGGGGTCATTTCGGGGGGGTTTGGGGCAGTTTGGGGACATTTCAAGAAGGTTTGGGGTCATTTCAGAAGAATTTGGGGCATTTTGGGTCATTTTAGGGCGATTTGGGGTCATTTTGGGGGCGGTTTGCGGCTGTTTTGGGTCCATTTTTGGGTCATTTCAGGGGATTTTGGGGGGATTTTAGGGGATTTGGGGTCATGTCAGGAAGGTTTGGGATAATTTTAGAGGATTTGGGGTCGTTTTTGGGGGGTTTGGGGCAGTTTGGGGACATTTCAAGAAGATTTGGGGTCATTTCACAAAAATTTGGGGCAGTTTGGGATGGTTTAGATAAAATTTGGGGTCGTTCTGGGGGGATTTGGGGCCATTTGGGGTCATTTTGAGGGGGATTTGGGGTCACTTCTGGGGATTTGGGGTCATTTCACAAAAATTTGGGGAGGTTTGGGGTCATTTAGTTGAAATTTGGGGTCGTTTCAGGAAGGTTCAGGGTCGTTTTGGGGAGGTTTGGGGTCGTTTCAGGAAGAATTTGGGGCAGTCTGGGGAGATTTTGGGTCATTTCAGAGAAATTTGGGATAATTTTGGGGGATTTGGGGTCATTTCAGGGGGATTTGGGGTGATTTTGGGTCATTTTAGGGAGATTTGGGACCATTTAAGGAGGTTTGGGGTTGTTTCGGGGGCATTTGGGGAGGTTTCAGGGAGGTTTGGGGTCAGTTCTGGTGGATTTGAGGCAGTTTGGGGGAATTTTGGGTCATTTCACAAAAATTTGGGGTAGTTTTGGGGGGATTTGGGGTAATTTGGGGTAATTTAGAGCAGATTTGTGGTACTTTTGTGGGGATTTTTGCAGATTTGGTGTAACTTAGGGCAGATTTGGGGTAATTTCGCGGGGATTTCGGGTAATTTCAGGTAAATTTAGGATAATTTTGTGTTATTTTTACCTGTGGGAGGGGTCCCAGCCTGGTTCCCCACGGCCCAGGTCTCGGTGAGGGGGTCAAAGATCAGCAGGTCGGTGTTGAAGCCGTTCTGGGGGGAAAAACCCCCCACCAAAAACACCCCCCGGGACCCCCCGAGGGTCAGCGAGTGCCCGGCCACGGCCGGGACCTGCGGGGCCTGGAGGGGGGAAAAAGGGTCAGGATGACAAAATTTGGGGTCGGGACAATGAAATTTGGGGTCAGGACACCAAAATTTGGGTTTGGGAGCTCAAAATTTGGGTTTGGGAGCTCGAAATTTGGGATCAGGGACTCAAAATTTGGGATCAGGACCCCAAAATTCAGGGTCAGGACACCAAAATTTGGGACTGGGACCCTGAAATTTGGGTTCAGGACACAAAAATTGGGGTCGGGACACAAAAATTTGGGGTCAGGAGCTCAAAATTCAGGATCAGGACACCAAAATTTGGGTTTGGGAGCTCAAAATTTGGGATTTGGACCCTGAAATTTGGGGTCAGGACCTCGAAATTTGGGATTGGGAGTAAAAAATTCGGGTTTGGGAGCCCAAAATTTGGGGTCGGGAGCTCAAAATTTGGGATCAGGGGCTTAAATTTGGGGTTGGGACACCAAAATTTGGGGTCAGGGGGTTAAATTTGGGTTTGGGAGCTCAAAATTTGGGATCGGGAGAACAAAATTTGGGGTCAGGACACGAAAATTTGGGATTGGGAGTAAAAAATTAGGGATTCAGAGCTCAAAATCTGGGTTCAGGACCCCAAAATTCAGAATCGGGACACAAATTTGGGATTGGGAGCCCAAAATTTGGGATTGGGACTCCCAAATTTGGGATCAGGGGCTTAAATTGGGGGTCGGGAACCCAAAATTCAGGATTGGGAGCCCAAAATTTGGGATCAGGGGCTGAAAATTTGGGTTTGAGAGGCCAAAATTTGGGATGGGGAGCTCAAAATTTGGGATCAGGAGCCCCAAATTCAAGACCTGGACCTGGAAATTTGAGATTGGGACCCAAAATTTGGGGTCGGGAGCTCGAAATTTGGGATCAGGACCCCAAATTCAGGATCGAGAGCACAAAATTTGGGATCAGGACACCAAAATTTGGGACTGGGACCCTGAAATTTGGGATCGCGACAACAAAATTTGGGATCAGGAGCATAAATTTTGGGATTGGGAGTAAAAAATTTGGGTTTGGGAGCTCAAAAATTGGGATTTGGACCCTCAAATTTGGGATGAAGGGCTTAAATTTGGGTTTGAGAGGCCAAAATTTGGGATGGGGAGCTCAAAATTTGGGATTAGGACCTGAAATTTGGGGTCAGGACACCAAAATTTGGGATCAGGACCCTGAAATTTGGGTTTGGGAGCCCCAAATTTGGGATCAGGAATTCCAGTTGAGCTCCAGGTGAGTTCCAGGTGAATTTTGGGGTAATTTTAGCAGATTTCGGGTCGAATTTCAGGTGAATTTTGGGCTGAATTTCTGGTGAGCTCCAGGTGAGCTCCAGGTGAGCTCCAGGTGAGTTTTGGGGATAAATTTGGGAGTTTTGGGGCTGAATTCCAGGTGAATTTTGGGGATAAATTTGGGAGTTTTGGACTGAATTTCAGGTGAGCTCCAGGTGAGCCCCAGGTGAGTTCCCAGGTGAGTTCCCAGGTGAATCTTGGGGCAATTTTAGGGACAAATTTGGGACTTTGGGGCTGAATTTCAGGTGAGCCCCAGGTGAGCCCCAGGTGAATTTTGGGTTGAATTCCAGGTGAGTTTCAGGTGAATTTTTGGGTAATTTCAGGTGAGTTTCAGGTGAATTTTTGGGTAATTTCAGGTGAGTTTCAGGTCAATTTTGGATTCATTTTATCAGATTTTGGGCTGAATTCCAGGTGAGCCCCAGGTGAGTTCCCAGGTGAGTTTTGGGAACAAATTTGGGATTTTTGGGGCTGAATTTCAGGTGAGCCCCAGGTGATCCCCAGGTGAGCCCCAGGTAAACCCCAAATGAATTTTGGGAATAAATCCCAGCCCAGGTGAGTTTCCGGCCTCACCTGGATGCGCCTCCACTGCAGCGAGGTGAGGTTGAGCAGCCACGTGTCCGAGGCCACACCTGTCCAGGTGAGTCCCCCCACCAGGAGCAAAGCCCCGCCCCCCGGGAGGGGCGTGGCTGCCTGCAGGTAACGGGGGGAGGGGCCGGGACCGCCCTCCCCCTCCCCCGCCAGGACCTGAGTCCAGCGGCGATCCCGGACCGAGAACCTGCACAGGTGGGACAGGTGAGACAGGTGAGGTTAAACTGGGGCCCAGGTGTGCTCAGGTGTGGTTAAAGGGGGGTTCAGGTGTGCCCAGGTGTGCCCAGGTGAGACCAGGTGAGGTTAAAGTAGGGACCAGGTGAGCCCAGGTGTGTCCCAGGTGAGGTTAAAGGGGGTTCAGGTGTGCCCCAGGTGTGTCCAGGTGTGATCAGGTGTGCCCCAGGTGTGGTTAAAGTGCGGTTCAGGTGTGCCCCAGGTGAGACCAGGTGTGTCCCAGGTGTGTCCAGGTGAGGCTAAATGGGGTTCAGGTGTGTCCCAGGTGTGCCCCAGGTGAGTCCCAGGTGTGATCAGGTGAGCCCAGGTGTGGTTAAAGTGGGGTTCAGATGTGTCCCAGGTGTGCCCAGGTGCGTCCAGGTGTGTCCCAGGTGAGCCCAGGTGTGCCCAGGTGAGGTTAAAGGGGGTTCAGGTGTGCCCAGGTGTGCCCAGGTGCGTCCAGGTGTGTCCCAGGTGTCCCCAGGTGTGCCCAGGTGAGACCAGGTGTGACCAGGTGAGGTTAAAGTGGGGTTCAGGTGTGTCCCAGGTGTGCCCAGGTGTGCCCAGGTGTGTCCAGGTGTGTCCAGGTGTGTCCCAGGTGTGCCCAGGTGTGTCCAGGTGTGTCCAGGTGTGTCCCAGGTGTGCCCAGGTGTGTCCAGGTGTGTCCAGGTGTGCCCAGGTGAGGTTAAAGGGGGTTCAGGTGTCCCCAGGTGAGTCCAGGTGTGCCCAGGTGAGGTTAAAGTGGGGTTCAAATGTGCCCCAGGTGTGCCCAGGTGTGCCCAGGTGTGTCCCAGGTGAGGTTAAATGCGGTTCAGGTGTGTCCAGGTGAGGTTAAAGTGGGGATCAGGTAAGGCCAGGTGAGACCAGGTGTGCTCAGGTGAGAACAGGTGAGGACAGGTGGGACAGGTGAGACAGGTGGGACAGGTGAGGTTAAAGTGGGGTTCAGGTGTGTCCCAGGTGTGTCCCAGGTGTGTCCCAGGTGTGCCCAGGTGTGTCCCAGGTGTGTCCCAGGTGTGCCCAGGTGTGTCCCAGGTGTGCCCAGGTGTGTCCCAGATGTGATCAGGTGTGTCCCAGGTGAGGTTAAATGCGGTTCAGGTGTGTCCCAGGTGATTTTTGGGGTGATTTAAAGGGATTTTTGGGCTGAGTTTGGGGGATTTTTGGAGCACATTTGGGTGGATTTTTGGGCTGATTTTGGGCTATTTTGGGGCTGATTTTGGGCCTTTTTTGGGGTGATTTTGGGGCATTTTTGAGGCACATTTGGGTGTATTTTTGGGCTGATTTTGGGCTATTTTTGGGTTGATTTGGAGCTATTTTTGGGCTGATTTTGGGCTATTTTTGGGCTATTTTTGGGCCATTTTTGGGTTGATTTTGGGCTATTTTTTGGCTGATTTTGGGCCTCTTTTGGGGTGATTTTGGGGCATTTTTGGGGCACATTTGGGTGTATTTTTGGGCTGATTTCGGGGATTTTTGGGGTATTTTTGGGACACATTTGGGTGGATTTTTGGGGTGATTTTTGGGCCATTTTTGGGCTGATTTTGGGCCATTTTTGGGCTGATTTTGGGCTATTTTTGGGTTATTTTTTGGCAGATTTTGGGCTATTTTTGGGGTGATTTTGGGGTGATTTTGGGCTGATTTTGGGCCATTTTTGGGCAGATTCTGGGCCATTTTTGGGCATATTTTGGGCTATTTTTGGGGGGATTTTGGGCTATTTTTGGGACAGATTTTGGGCTATTTTTGGGCCATTTTTGGGCTGATTTTGGGCCATTTTTGGGCCATTTTTGGGCACATTTTGGGGCATTTTTGGGCCCGCAGTGACTCACCTGTAGACACTGGCCAGGGGCCCCTGGGCCAGGCTGAACCCCCCAAACAGCCAAAGGCTCTCGTTGGGACCCGGAACGAGGCTGTGCCCGAAACGCCGCAGGAAACGCCCCGGGGACTCCTGGGGGAGAAATTGGGGTGAAATTCTGAGATTTTGGGACATTTGGGGAAATTTTGGGGAAGTTTCAAGGAGTTTTGGGTGGATTTTTGGGGAATTTTTAGGAATTTTGGGGGATTTTTGGGGAGGTTGTGACCCAGGAAATGGCTCTGGGAGTTCTGGGGGGAGAAATTAGGGGTGAAATTCTGGGATTTTGGGACATTTGGGGTGAAATTCTGACGTTTTGGGACTTTTGGGGAAATTTTGGGGAAGTTTCAAGGAGTTTTGGGGGATTTTTGGGGGATTTTTGGGGAGGTTGTGGCCCAGGAAATGCCCCAGGGAGTCCTGAGGGGAGAAATTGGGGTGAAATTCGGGGATTTTGGGACATTTAAAATAAAAATCTGGGATTTTGGGACATTTGGGGTAAAATATGGGGATTTTGGGGGGGTTTGAAGTGGATTTTGGGGGATTTTTGGGGATTTTTGAGGTGAATTTGGGGGATTTTTGGGGTGAATTTGGGGAAATTTTTGGGCGAGTTTGGGGGATTTTTGGGGTGAATTTGGGGCAAATTTGGGGCATTTTTTGGAAATTTTTGGGGTGAATTTGGGGCAAATTTGGGGAATTTTTGGGGTGAATTTGGGGAATTTTTTGGGCGAATTGGGGGGATTTTTGGGGTGAATTTGGGGCAAATTTGGGGGATTTTTGGGGCACATTTGGGGGATTTTTGGGATAAATTTGGGGGGATTTTTGGGCTGATTTTGGGCTATTTTTGGGCTGATTTTGGGGTGTTTTTGGGGTCCCTCACCTGGTGTGGGGGGTCTCCCATCAGGGGCTCCCAGACGATGCTGGAGGGGCTCAGGGGGGAGGAGCAATTGGGGCCCCCAAAGCCCTCGGGGCACTCACAGACCCCCCGCGCCTAAAACAGCAAAAAAACAACCCAAAAAATTCCCTAAATTGGTCAAAAATTAAAAAAAAAAAAAATCCCCAAAAAATCTGAATTTTCCCTGATTTTTTATCAGTTTTCCTGCAAAAACCCACCCCAAAAAGGCAAAAATTCCCCCCAAAATCTCAATTTTCTCCCCAAATTTCTCCCCAAAAATCCCACTTTACCCTGAAAAATCCCATTTTTTCCCCCAAATCCAATTTTTTCCCCTCAAATCCCGAATTTTCCCCCCAAATCCCAAATTTTCCCCCAAATTTTCCCCCCAAAATCCCCATTTTTTCCCAGATTTCCCCCATTTTCCTCCCCAAAATCCCATTTTTCCCCCAAAATATCCCATTATTCCCCATTTTCCCCCAAATTTTCCCCCCCAAAATCCCATTTTTTCCCAAAACATCCCATTTTTTCCCCCAAAAAATCCCATTTTTAACATAAAGAACACCCATTTTTACCCTGAAAAATCCCATTTTTAACATAAAAAAATCCCATTTTTCCCCATTTTTTCCCATTTTTTCCCCAATTTTTCCCCATTTTTTTCCCCAATTTTTTCCCATTTTTTTCCTCCAAATTTTCCCAAATTTTCCCCATTTTTCCCCATTTTTTCCCCAATTTTTCCCCATTTTTCCCCAAATTTTCCCCATTTTTTTCCCCATTTTTTTCCCCATTTTTCCCTGATTTTTCCCCATTTTTCCCCATTTTTTCCCCATTTTTCCCCGATTTTTCCCCATTTTTTTCCCCATTTTTTCCCCAATTTTTTCCCATTTTTTCCCCAATTTTTCCCCATTTTTTCCTTCAAATTTCCCCAAATTTTCCCCATTTTTTTCCCCATTTTTTCCCCCGATTTTTCCCCATTTTCCCCCATTTTTTCCCAAATTTCCCCAATTTCCCCACCTCGTTGCAGGCCCCTCCCCCACAGTTCTGGGGGCAGCTCTGGGGGGTCTCTGGGGTGGGGGAGGGGCAGTGGGGGGGGCAGGGCTGGGGCTCCACCCGGGCCCGGAAACCCCAAAGCTCGGAGCCCCCAGACTCGAAATACAGAACCAGAATTCCTGGAAAAAGATAAAAATATAATAAAAATTAGTCAGGAAAGAAATTTCCCAAAATTCCCAATTTTTTCCCCCAAAAAATCACTTTTTTTCCACAAAAAAATGCTATTTTTTTGCCCCAAAAAATTCAATTTTTTACCCAAAAAAATTCGATTTTTTTTAACCAAAAAATGTGATTTTTTTCCCCAAAAAATCTGATTTTTTTTCCCCTCAAAAAATCCAATTTTTTCATCAAAAAATTTGATTTTTTTTAACAAAAAAAACAAGTGATTTTTTTTCCCCCCAAAAAAATCCCTTTTTTCCCCCCCAAAAAATCCAAATTTTCTGTCCAAAAAAATCCCCATTTTTTTCCTCCAAAAATCCAATTTTTATCCCCAAAAACCACCAAAAATTTTTCCCCAAAAATCACAAATTTTCCCCAGTTTTCTCCCTCCTCCAAAAGCTCGGAACCCCCAGACTCAAAATAAAGAACCAGAACTCCAGGAAAACATAAAAATATAATAAAAATTAGTCAGAAAAGGAATTTCCAAAAAATCTCTTTTTTTTCTAAAAAAATCCGATTTTTTTCCTCAAAAAAAATCACATTTTTTCACCAAAAAATTCGAATTTTTCCCTGAAAAAATCAAATTTTTTTTTCCCCAAAAAATCACTTTTTTCCCCCCCAAAAAAATCCCAATTTTTTTCCTCAAAAAAAATCCCAATTTTTTTCCTCAAAAAAAATCCCATTTTTTCACCAAAAAATTCGATTTTTTTACCCCAAAAATGCGAATTTTTTTCCCAAAAAATCAGATTTTTTGCTCTCCAAAAAATCGCCTTTTTGCCTCCAAAATTTCATTTTTTTTCCTCAAAAAAATCCCAATTTTTTTCCCAAAAAAATCCCAATTTTCTGTCCAGAAAAATCCCAGTTTTCCTCCAAAAATCACAATTTTTTCTCCCCCAAAAAATCCGGTTTTTTTCTTCCAAAAAAATCCCATTTTTTTCCTCCAAAAAAATCCCAATTTTTTTTTAAAAATTCCTTTTTTCCCCCCAAAAAATTCCCTTTTTTTTCCCCAAAAAATCCCATTTTTTTCCTCAAAAAAATCCCATTTTTTTCCTCCAAAAAATCACAATTTCCCCCCCCAAAAATCACCTTTTTTCCCCCCAAAAATCTCTTTTTTTTTTCTCAAAAATATCTCAATTTTCTTCCCCAATTTTTGGGGTGTTTTTGGTGATTTTGGGGTCCCAGAATCCATTTTTTGGGTGATTTTTTTTGGGTTTTTGGGGTGATTTTGGGGGTTTTTGGGGTCCCTGAGTCCATTTTTGGGGCAATTTTTGGGTTTTTGGGGTCCCTGAGTCCATTTTTGGGACAATTTTGGGGTTTTTGGGGTCATTGAGTCCATTTTTGGGGTGTTTTTGGGGTGATTTTTGGGGTTTTTGGCCCCCCCGAGCCCATTTTTGGGGCATTTTTGGGGTTTTTGGGGTCCCTGAGCCCATTTTTGGCCCCCCCAAGTCCATTTTTGGGGTGATTTTTTTGGTTTTTGGGTTGATTTTTTTGGTTTTTGGGGTGATTTTTTTGGTTTTTGGGGTCCCCGAGCCTATTTTTGGGGTGATTTTTTTGGTTTTTGGGGTGTTTTTGGGGTTTTTGGGGTCCCAGAATCCATTTTTGGGGTGATTTTTTTGGTTTTGGGGGTGATTTTTTTGGTTTTTGGGGTGTTTTTGGGGTTTTTGGGGTCCCAGAATCCATTTTTGGGGTGATTTTTTTGGTTTTTGGGGTGATTTTTGGTGTTTTTGGGTCCCTTACCTGAGTTTGCCTGGAGGGTGAGGCTGTGCTGGGTCCCCCCCCCGCAGAGGGCCCCGAGCAGGGCCGGGTCCCCCTGGACCCCTCCCCCCTCCAGCAGCGCCGGGAGCCCGTCAAAGGCGTAAACAAAACTGCCCTGGGGGGGAAATGGAGCTTAAATTACACAAAAATAGCAATTTTCTACATCAAAATTAACAAAAAAATGCCCCCAAAAAATTGCCGATTTCCCTCAAAAAAATCCACCAAAAAATCCCCAAAAATTCCCCCAAAATCCCCAAAAAAATCTCCAAAAATCCCAATTTTCTCCACAAAAAAATCCCCAAAAAATCCAAAAAAATCCCAATTCCCCCCCCAAAATCCCCAAAAAATCCCCCAAAAAATCTCCAAAAAATCCCAAAAAATTCCCCAAAAATCCCAATTTCCTCCCCTAAAACCCCTCCAAAATTCTGCCAAAAATCCCAAAAAATCCCAATTTCTCCCCCATAAAATCCCCAAAAAATCCCCAAAAAACCCAATTTTCTCCCCAAAAAATAAAAAAAAATCCCAAAAAATCCCAAAAAATCCCCAAAAAATCCCCAAAAATCCCAAAAAATTTCCAATTTCTCCCGAAAAAATCCCAATTTTCTCCACCAAAGAACCCCAAAAAAAATCCCCAAAAAATCCCAAAAAATCCCAAAAAAATTCCCTCAAAAATCCAAAAAAATCCCCAAAAAATCCCAAAAAATCCCTATTTTCCCCCCAAAATCCCCAAAAAATCCCCCAAAAAATCCCCAAAAAATCCCCAAAACCCCCCAAAAATCCCAATTTCCTCCCCCAAAACCCCTCCAAAATTACCCCCAAAATCCCAACAAAATCCCAATTTCTCCGCCAAAAAATCCCAAAAAATCCCAATTTTCTCCACCAAAAAATCCCCAAAAAATCCCAAAAAATCCCCAAAAAATCCCCCCAAAAATTCCAATTTCTCCCCCAAAAATCCCCAAAAAAATCCCCCAAAAAATCCAAAAAAATCCCAATTCCCTCCCCCCAAAATCCAAAAAAAATCCCCCCAAAAAATCCCCAAAAATCCCAAAAAAACCCCTAAAAAATCCCAAAAAAATCCCAATTTCCCCCCAGAAAAATCCAAAAAAAATCCCCCAAAAAATCCCAAAAAATCCCCAAAAAATCCCCCCAAAAATTCCAATTTCTCCCCAAAAAATTCCCAAAAAATTCCCAAAAAATTCCCAAAAAAAAAATCCCAAAAAAATCCAAAAAAATCCCAAAAAAATCCCAATTTTCTCTGCCAAAAATCCCAATTTGCCCCCCAAAAAATCCCAATTATTTCCCCCAAAAAATCCCAATTTCTCTGCCAAAAAATCCCAAAAAAATCCCAAAAAAATCCCTAAAAAAATCCAAAAAAAACCCCAAAAAATCCCCAAAAATCCCCAAAGTTCTATTTCCTCACCTGGCAGGGCAGGTCGGTGTCGGGGCTGAGGGTGAGGAGGATTTTGGGGCAGTTTTGGCTGTTTTTGGGGCAGGTTTGGGGCCCCCCCGTGACCGAGAGCAGCCACAGGCAGTGGGGGAGGGGCCCCCGGGACCCCCCCCGGGACCCCAAATCCAGGGGGGAGGTCAAGTGGACCAGGGCCCGGCCTCGGCACTCACGGACACAAACTCCTCCGTTTCTGTGAAAAAAAAAATAGAATTTTATGAATTTTTAGAGATTTAGGGGGTTGGGGATTTTTGGGAATTTTTTTGGGAATTTTTTTGGAATTTTTTGTGATTTTTTTTGATTTTTTTTCGATTTTTTTCTGAATTTTTTCTGATTTTTTTCTGATTTTTTTTCAGATTTTTTTCAGATTTTTTCTGAATTTTTTTTCATATTTTTCTGAGGTTTTTTTCTGATTTTTTTGGGATTTTATCCTGATTTTTTTGGGATTTTTTGAGGTTTTTTTTTCTGATTTTTTAGGCATTTTTTTCTGAATTTTGGATAAATTTGGAGGGATTTTTTTAGGGATTTTTTTAGGGATTTTTTTAGATGATTTCTTTTGGAGGTATTCTGATTTTTTCCAAATTTTTTTCTGTTTATTTTTTTCAGGATTTTTTCCGGGTTTTATCAGGATTTTTTCGGTTATTTTGTCTGGATTTTTTTCTGAGTTCTTTTGGATTTTTTACTGATTTTTTAAAATTATTTTTTGCTATTTTTTAGGGATTTCTTGAGAGGATTTTTTTGGTTTTTGTTTATATTTTTATTATTATTATTTTGGGGAATTTTTGGGGGGATTTTTAGGAGATTTTGGGGGGGATTTTTGGGGTTTTTTGTGCCATTTTTTGGGATTTTTGGGGCCCCAAATCCAGGGGGGACGAAAGGGGGATCAGGGCCCGGCCTCGGCACTCACGGACACAAACTCCTCCGTTTCTGCAAGAAAAATAATCCAAATTTTAGAGAAATTTTTGGAAATTTTTTTGGAATTTTTCCAGATTTTTTTTCCGGATTGTTTCGGATTTTTTTTGGAATTTTTTCGGATTTTTTTCGGATTTTGGGGGGATTTTTTGGGGATTTTTTCTGATTTTTTTTCTGGTTTTTTTTTTCAGATATTTTTAGATTTTTTTCGGATTTTTTTTCGGATTTTTTCTGATTTTTTGGACATTTTTCTTAGGGATTTTTTGGGATTTTTTGGGGATTTTTTTCGGATTTTTTCGGAATTTTTTTTTTTAATTTTTTAGGATTTTTTCCAGGTTTTTTTCTAATTTTTTTTCTGATTTTTTGGGGGATTTTTTTCTAATTTTTTTCTGATTTTTTTCGGATTATTTTGGGCCATTTTGGGCCATTTTGGGCCATTTTTGGATTATTTTGGGGCCATTTTGGGCCATTTTTGGATTATTTTGGGCCATTTTGGGGCGATTTTTGGATTATTTTGGGGCATTTTGGGTTATTTTGGGTTATTTTAGGGTGTTTTGGGTTGGTTTTTTTTCAGTTTTGGGGCATTTTGGAGCATTTTGTGCTATTTTAGAACAGTTTGGGCCATTCTGGGCTGGTTTGGGGACCCGATTTTTTCCATTTTTGGGCCATTTTGACCAGGATTTTTTTGATTTTTGGCAATTTTGGGCTGTTTTGGGGCTGTTTGAGCCTTTTGGGCTATTTTAGAACAGTTTGGGCCATTCTGGGCTGGTTTGGGACCATTTCAGACCCGATTTTCTCCATTTTTGGGCCATTTTTGGGCCACTTTGAGCCATTTTTGGGTTATTTTTTGGGTCATTTTAGGGTGATTTATTTTGGGGCATTTTGGGTTATTTTAGGGTGGATTTGGGACACTCAGGGAGGATTTTGGGCCATTTTTGGGCCATTTTGGGCCATTTTTGGGCCATTTTGTGACATTTTTGGGTTATTTTAGGGTATTTTGAGCCATTTTTGGGTCATTTTGGGGTTATTTTAGGGCGGGTTTGGGCCATTTTGGGCAATTTTGGGCCATTTTGGGCCATTTTTTGGGTTATTTTAGGGCATTTTGGGCCATTTTGGGCCATTTTTGAGCCATTTTTGGGTTATTTTGGGTTATTTTAGGGCGGGTTTGGGCCATTTTGGGCCATTTTGGGCCATTTTGGGCCATTTTTGGGCCAATTTTGGGGTTATTTTAGGGTTATTTTTGGGTTATTTTGGGGTTATTTATTTTGGGCCATTTTTTTGGGTTATTTTAGGGTATTTTGGGCCATTTTGGGCCAATTTTGGATTATTTTGGGCCACTTTGAGCCATTTTTGGGTTATTTTTTGGGTAATTTTAGGGTGATTTATTTTGGGGCATTTTGGGTTATTTTAGGGTGGATTTGGGACACTCAGGGAGGATTTTGGGCCATTTTTGGGCCATTTTTGGGCCATTTTTGGGTCATTTTGGGCCATTTTTGGGCCATTTTGTGACATTTTTGGGTTATTTTAGGGTATTTTGAGCCATTTTTTGGGTTATTTTAGGGCATTTTGGGCCATTTTGGGCCATTTTTGGGTTATTTTGGGGTTATTTCAGGGTGGGTTTGGGGCATTTTGGGCCATTTTGGGCCATTTTTGAGCCATTTTTGGGGTTTTTTTGGGTTATTTTAGGGTGGGTTTGGGGCATTTTGGGGTTATTTATTTTGGGCCATTTTTTGGGTTATTTTAGGGTATTTTGGGCCATTTTGGGCCATTTTGGGCCAATTTTGGATTATTTTGGGCCACTTTGAGCCATTTTTGGGTTATTTTTTGGGTAATTTTAGGGTGATTTATTTTGGGGCATTTTTGGGTTATTTTAGGGCGGATTTGGGGCACTCAGGGAGGATTTTGAGCCATTTTGGGTTATTTTAGGTTATTCTGGGCTGGTTTTGGGCTATTTAGGGCTGGAATTTTTTGATTTTTGGGTATTTTGAGATGGATTTTTTGTTTCTGGCTATTTTAGTCTGGTTTGGGGCTGTTTGGACCCAATTTTATCCATTTTTGGGCCATTTTGGGCCAGATTTTTTCCATTCTTTGACTATTTTGACCAGGATTTTTTCCATTTTTGGCAATTTTGGGCTGGTTTGGAGCTGTTTTGAGCCTTTTATGGTCTTTTAGGATGGTCTGGGGTATTTTGGGCTGGTTTGGGGCCATTTCTGACCCGATTTTTTCCATTTTTGGCCCATTTCGAACCGGATTTTTTCCATTTTTGGCCCATTTTGACCCCGATTTTTTCCATTTTTGGCCTATTTTAACCCGGATTTTTTTATTTTCGTGTCCTTACCTGGGGTCCCCATAGTACCCCTGCTCACACCTGTCACAGTGGGCCCCCGTGGTGGGGAACAGGCACTGACACTGCCCAGGATTTGGGGCACTTTGGGCCATTTTGGGCCATTTTTAGGCCATTTTGGGCCAATTTTTGGGCCATTTTTTGGCCATTTTTGGGTCATTTTGGGCCATTTCGGGCTATTTTGGGTCATTTTTGGGTTATTTTAGGATGGTTTGGGCTATTCTGGGCTGGTTTGGGGCTATTTAGGGCTGCAATTTTTTCATTTTGGGGTATTTTGAGATGGATTTTTTTGTTTCTGGTTTGGGGCTGTTTCGGACCTGATTTTCTCCATTTTTGGCCCATTTTGACCAGGATTTTTTCCATTTTTGGCAATTTTGGGCTGGTTTGGAGCTGTTTTGAGCCTTTTATGGTCTTTTAGGATGGTCTGGGGTATTTTGGGCTGGTTGGGGGCCATTTCTGACCCGATTTTTTCCATTTTTGGGCCATTTCTGACCCGATTTTCTCCATTTTTGGCCCATTCTGACCCCGATTTTTTCCATTTTTGGCCTATTTTAACCCGGATTTTTTTATTTTTGTGTCCTTACCTGGGATCCCCATAATACCCCTGTTCACACCTGTCACCCTGAGCCCCCGTGGTGGGGAACAGGCACTGACACTGCCCAGGATTTGGGGCACTTTGGGCCATTTTGTGACATTTTTGGGTTATTTTAGGGTATTTTGAGCCATTTTTTGGTTATTTTGGGGTTATTTTAGGGCGGGTTTGGGCCATTTTGGGCCCATTTTGGGGCATTTTGGGCCATTTTGGGGCAATTTTGGGGTTATTTTAGGGAATTTTGGGGCCATTTTGAGCCATTTTTGGGTTATTTTTGGGTCATTTTAGGATGATTTATTTCGGGCCATTTTGGGTTATTTTAGGGTTATTTTTGGGTTATTTTAGGGTTATTTATTTTGGGCCATTTTTTTGGGTTATTTTAGGGTATTTTGGGCCATTTTTTGGGCCATTTTGGGCCATTTTTGGGTTATTTTTTGCGTCATTTTAGGGTGATTTATTTTGGGCTATTTTAGGGTTATTTTAGGGTGAGTTTTGTCCATTTTGGGCCATTTGGGTTATTTTGGGTCATTTTTGGGTTACTGTAGAACACTTTGGGCCATTCTGGGCTGGTTTGGGGCCATTTCTGACCCGATTTTTTCCATTTTTGGCCCATTTCGAACCGGATTTTTTTCCATTTTTGGGCCATTTCGACCCCGATTTTTTCCATTTTTGGCCTATTTTAACCCGGATTTTTTTATTTTCGTGTCCTTACCTGGGATCTCCATAGTACCCCTGCTCACACCTGTCACAGTGAGCCCCCGTGGTGGGTGCCAGGCAGTGGCACAGCCCCGAGTGGGGGTCGCAGAGGCCCCTCTGGGGGTCCCCGTGGCCGTTGCAGCCGCAGGGGCGACACCCCCCGGGACCCCCCGGCCCGAAACTGCCCCGGCGGCAGCGCTGGCACCGAGAGCCCTCCGTCCAGTCTGGGAGAAAAAGGGGAAAAAATGGTTAAAGTGAGAAAAAACTGAGAATTAGAGTGAAAAAATGGGAAAAAACGGGGTTAAAATGGCAAAAAACGGGGTTAAAATGGAAAAAAATGTGAATTTTTTGGGTTAAAACAGGGAAAAATTAGGTTAAAATGTGAATTTTTGGGGTTAAAATAGAGGAAACGGGGTTAAAATGCGGAAAAATGGGGTTTAAATAGGAAAATGGGGTTAAAATGGGGAAAATGGGGTTAAAATGGGAAAAAATGGGGAAAAAATGGGAATTTTTGGGGTTAAAATGGGGGTAAAATGGGAGAAAATGGGGAAAATTGGGATAAAATGGTAAAAATTGAGTTAAAATGGGAAAACTGGTTAAAATGGGAAAAATGGGGTTAAAATGGGAAAAAATGGGATTAAAATGGGATTAAAATGGGAGAAAAATTTACATGGGGAAAAAAGGGGTTAAATGGGTAAAAATGGGATTAAAATGGGGAAAAAAGTGAATTTTTGGGGTTAAAATGGGGATAAAATGGGTTAAAATGGGAGAAAATGGGAAAAAAATTGGGTTGGAATGGGAAAAACGGAGTTAAAATGGGAAAATCTGGGTTAAAACGGGAGGAAATGGGGTTAGAATGAGATAAAATGGGGGGAAAATGGGAAAAATGGGGATTTTTGGGGGGATTTTGGGGTGGAATTTGGGGGATTTTGGGGTCCCAGATTTTCAAGGTTCCTGGGCCAATTTTGGGGAGAATTTGGGATGAATTTTGGGTGAATTTTTGGGTGAATTTGGGGGTGAATTTGGGGATGGAATTTTGGGGTGAATTTTGGGGCTCCCAGGGATGATTTTGGGGTGAATTTTGGGCTGAATTTTGGTGTGTATTTTCCGGATTTTGGGGCTAAATTTGAAGTTTTCAGGGAGAATTTTGGGGTGATTTTTGGGGATTTTGGGATGGAATTTTGGGGTGAATTTTGGGGTCAATTTTGGATGTTTTGGGATGAATTTTGGGGTAAATTTTGGGTCTTTTGGGGTGAATTTTGGGGTGAATTTGGGATGAGTTTGGGGTGAATTTTTGGGTGAATTTTGGATGAATTTTGGGGTGTTTTGTGTTGAATTTTGGGTGTTTTGGGCTGAATTTTGGGGTGAATTTTGGGGCTCCCGGGGCTGATTTTGGGGTGAATTTGGGAATATTTTGGGTGAATTTCAGGGATTTTGGGGTGAATTTGGATCCCGGTGTTTTGATGTCCCAGGGCTGATTTTGGGGGGAATTTTGGGGCAAATTTTGGGTGTTTTGGGGTGAATTTTGGGCTGAATTTTGGGGTAAATTTTGGGCTGAATTTGGGAGTATTTTGGGCTAATTTTGGGGTGAATTTTAGGCTGAATTTGGGGTGAATTTTGGGATGGAATTTTGGGTGGTTTGGGCTGAATTTTGGGTGAAATTTGTTGTGAACTTCGGGTATTTTGGGGTGAATTTTGGGGTGAATTTGGGAGATTTTAGGGCAAATTTGGGCCGATTTTGGGGCGAATTTTGGGGTGAATTTGTGAATATTTTGGGGCAAATTTTGGGCTGATTTTGGGGTGACTTTGGGCTGATTTTGGGGTGATTTTTGGGGTGATTTTAGTGTATTTTGAGCTCACTCTGGCAGAGATCACAGTGCCCTGGGCCCCTGAGTTCACAGGAACTGTGGAAGTTGCAGCCACAGGATTTGGGGGTTTTGGGGTGAATTTCAGGGATTTTGGGGTAAATTTGGGGTGAATTTTGGGGTGGAATTTGGGGGATTTTGGGATGGAATTTTGGGGTAAATTTGGGAGTATTTTGGGGTGTATTTTGGGGTGAATTTCAGGGATTTGGGGATGGAATTTTGGGGTGAATTTTGGGGTGTTTTGTGTTGAATTTTGGGTGAATTTTGGGATGAATTTTGGGGTGAATTTTGGGGTCCCAGGGATGATTTTGGGGTGAATTTTGGGTGTTTTGGGGTGAATTTTGGGATGGAATTTTGGGGTGAATTTTGGGCAGAATTTGGGGTGAATTTTGGGTCAATTAGGCGGATTTGGGGTGGAATTTTGGGGTGATTTTTGGGGATTTTGGGGCAAATTTGGGTCCCATTTTTTTGACGTCCCAGGGCTGATTTTGGGGTGATTTTGGGGTATTTTGAGCTCACTCTGGCAGAGATCACAGTGCCCCGGGCCCTTCAGTTCACAGGAACTGTGGAAGTTGCAGCCACAATCCACCGAGCACTGGGGGGGCTCCAGGGGGGGCTCCAGGGGGTCTCGGGGTCCCCCCAAAGTGGAGTTTTGGGGTCTGGGGTTGGTCCAGCCCAGGTGACAGAGGCAGGTGAAGTTGGGGGGTCCCGAGCAGGAGCCGTGCCCGCAGTCAAAGTAACACCTGGGGGGAAAAATAAAGGGTTAGAGAGGGAAAAAATAAAAATAATTGGATTTTTTGGGGGGTAAAAAAGCCAAAATTCAGAATTCTGGTCGCTCAAAACCAAATTTTTCCCTGTGATTTTTCTCCCCAATTTTTTTGTCTATTTTTTTCACATTTCACCAAGGTTTTACTCCCATTTTCTCCAATTTTTCCCTTTTTTTTTTCTCACTTTTTTTCTATTTTTTTCTCAATTTTTTTCATTTTCCCCCCCCAATTTTGCCAAGTTTACTCCAATTTTCCCCATTTTTTTCCCCAATTTTTTTCCTTTTTTCATCCAATATTTTCCATATTTTCCCCAATTTCCTCCCATTTTTTCCCCAATTTTCCCCATTTTTTCACCCAATTTCCCCAATTTTTTTGCTCTAAATATTTTCCAATTTTCCCCCCGATTTTCCCCATTTTTCCCCAATTTTTTCCCATTTTTCCCCTGAATTTTCCCCATTTTTCTCCCAATTTTCTCCATTTTTTTTCCTCAATTTTTTTCTGTTTTTCCTCCGATTTTTCCCATTTTTTCCCCATTTTTGCTCCAATTTTTTTCCATTTTTGCTTCAATTTTTTTCCATTTCTCCCCAATTTTCCCCATTTCTTCTCCATTTTTCCTCCAATTCTCCCCATTTTTTCCAAATTTTTTCCATTTTTTTCTCAATTTTTTTTCCATTTTTCATCCAATTTTTCTCCATTCTTCCTCCAATTTTCCTCCAATTTTCCTCCAATTTTCCCCATTTTTCCTACAATTTTCCCCATTTTTCCTCAAAATTTTCCTCCAATTTTTCACAATTTTCCCCCATTTTTCCCCATTTTTCCTCCAATTTTTCCTTAATTTTTTTTCATTTTTTCCTCCAATTTTTCCCAATTTCTCCCCATTTTTCGTCTGATTTTCCCCATTTTTTCCCCCAAATTTTCCCCATTTTTTTCCCCAATTTTTCTCCCAATTATCCCTATTTTCTCCCCAATTTTTCCCATTTTTTCCCCAATTTTTCTCATTTTTTCCTCCAATTTTCCCCATTTTTTCCCCAATTTTTCCTCCAATTTTCCCCCATTTTCCTCCAATTTTTCCTCTGATTTTCCCCATTTTTTCCCCATTTTTTCCCCATTTTTTCCCCATTTTTTCTCCATTTTTTCCCCATTTTTTCTCCATTTTTTCTCCAATTTTTCCCCATTTTTTCCCCAATTTTCCCCATTTTTCGTCCAATTTTCGTCCGATTTTTCCCATTTTCGCTCCCCATTTTTCTCTCTATCTCGGCCATTTCTCATCCGATTTTCACACTTTTTTTTTTGTTCTTCCCCATTTTCTCTCCTCATTTTCCCCGTCTTACTCACGTCTGTTCGCAGTTTGTGACTCCATCCCCGCGGAAGCCGCGCTGGCAGCGGCACTGGAAGCTGCCGGGGCTGTTGTGGCACCGCGCCCGGGGGTGACACCGCGCCAGGCCCAGCTCACACTCGTCCACGTCCGGGCACGACCCGTACGACCACGCCGGGTCACTCCCCTGGTCACCCCGGGGGTCACTGGGGTCACTGGGGTCACTGGGGTCACTGGGGTCACTCCGGGGGTCACTGGGGTCACTGGGGTCACTCCGGGGGTCACTGGGGTCACTCTGGGGGTCACTGGGGTCACTGGGGTCACCCTGGGGGTCACTGGGGTCACTCTGGGGGTCACTGGGGTCACTCCGGGGGTCACTGGGGTCACCCTGGGGGTCACTGGGGTCACTGGGGTCACCCCGGGGGTCACTGGGGTCACCCTGGGGGTCACTGGGGTCACTCCGGGGGTCACTGGGGTCACTCCGGGGGTCCAGGGGGTCACTCTGGGGGTCACTGGGGTCACTCTGGGGGTCACTGGGGTCACTGGGGTCACTGGGGTCACTGGGGTCACTCTGGGGGTCCGGGGGGTCACTGGGGTCACCCCGGGTGACGTTGGGGACACTTTGGGTCAAGGCCACGGAGCAGTTGGGGAAATGGTGGGGCCCGGAGAAATCGCCCTCGAGGCATCTGGGGAGGAGAAAATAAAAATTTTGGGGTTTTTTTGAAGCCCCCAGACCCAATTTAAACCCCCCCAGGACCCCCAAAATCCACTTTCCCACATTCCCAGGACCCAAACCCACCCAAAATCCCCCAAATTTGACCCAAAACCCCCCAAAATCCCCCGAAATTTGGGCCCCCCGAAGCCCCCAGACTCATTTGAAGCCCCCAGCCCTAATTTGAGCCCCCAGACCCAATTCAAGTCCTCCCAGGACTCCCAAAATCCACTTCCAGGACCCCAAAAAACTCAGATTTAACCAAAAATCGCCCAATTTTGACCCAAATTCCCCTGAAATTCGGTCCCCCCGAGGCCCCCAGACCCAAATGAAGCCCCCAGCCCCAATTGAAGCCCCCAGACCCAACTGAAGCCCCCCTAGGACCCCCCAAATCCACTTTCCCAAACTTCCATGACCCCAAAAAACCCAAATTTGACCCAAATTCGCCCCAAAATTCCCCAAATTCGACCCAAATTCTCACGGAATTCGGTCCCCCCGAAGCCCCCAGCCCCAATTGAAGCCCCCAGACCCAATTTAACCCCTCCCACGACCCCCAAAATCCACCTTCCCACACTTGCAACACCCCAAAAAGCCCAAATTTGACCCAAATTTGACCCAAAACCCCACAAATTCCCCCGGAATTGGGTCCCCCCGAAGCCCCCCGCCCCAATTGAAGCCCCCAGCCCCAATTGGGACCTGCCGCGGGCGGGGTGGGGGCGGGGCCCGCACCATCCACAGCCGTGCTGGGTCAGACACTCCCGGCAGGAGCCGAGCTGGGAACAGCCCCGGCACTGCGGGGCCGAGTGAACGCTGGAAAACACAGAAAAACATCAAAAATTGTTATTCCAGGAGGTTCAGGACCCCCAAAAACCCCAAAAATGGAGTTGGGACCCCCAAAAACCCGAAAAAAACACCCCAAAAACCCCCAAACCCCAAAAACTGTCCCCAAATCCCTCAAAAAACACCAAAAAACCGCCCCAAAACTGCCTCAAAAATCCCAAAAAAAACCCCCAAAAAACCCCCAAAATCACCCTGGAAACACCAAATGTGGATTTGGGATCCCCAAAAACCTCCAAAATGGAGTTGGGACCCCCAAAATCCCCAAAATCCCCCCAAGGAACAGCCCCGGCACTGCGGGGCCGAGTGAACGCTGAAAACACAGAAAAACATCAAAAATTGTTATTCTGAGAGACTCGGGACCCCCAAAAACCCCAAAAACCCACCCCAGAAACCCCAAAACCCAAAAAAATCCCCCCAGAAACCCCCAAAAACCGCCCCAAAAACCCCAAAAACTGTCCCAAAAACCACCAAAAATCACCCCAAATACCCCCCAAGCCCAAAAACTGCCCCAAAAATCCGCAAAACTACCCCAAAAAACCCTAAAATGGACTTGGGATTCCCAAAATCCCCAAAACTGTCCCAAAAAACCCAAAAAAACCCAAATTCCCCCCCCAGGCACAGCCCCGGCACTGCGGGGCCGAGCGAACGCTGGAAAACACCGAAAACACAGAAAAACACCGAAAATCGTTATTTCAGGAGGTTCAGGAACCCCAAAAACCCCAAAAACCCACCCCAAAACCCTAAAAAAACACCCCAAAAAACCCCAAAAACCACCCCAGAAACCCCAAAACACAAAAAAAATCACCCCAGAAATCCCCAAATCCCCTGAAAACACCAAAAACCGCCCCAAAACTGCCCCAAAAATCCCCAAAAAATCCCAAAAAACCCCCAAAATCACCCTGGAAACACCAAATATGGAGTTGGGACTCCCAAAAACCCAAAAAAAACCCCAAAATCACCCCAAGGAACAGCCCCGGCACTGCGGGGCCGAGTGCACGCTGGAAACACAGAAAAACACAGAAAAATGTCATTCTGAGAGGCTTGGGACCCTCAAAAACCCCAAAAACCCGCCCCAAAAACCCCCAAACCACCCCAGAAACCCCAAAACCCAAAAAAACCACCCCAGAAAACCCCAAAATTCCCTTTAAACCCCCTTAAATTCCCCAAAAAATTCCCTTTAAACCCCCAAAATCCCCCCCAAATCCCCTTAACCCTCCAAATTCCCTCCAAAATTCCCTTTAAACCCCCAAAATCCCCCCCAAAATCCTCTTTAAATCCCATTAAACCCTCCCAAAATTCCCTTTAAACCCCCTTAAATTCCAAAAAAACTCCATTTAAAACCCCTTAAAGCCCCAAAATCCCTCCCAAACCCCCCAAATTTCTTCCAAACCCACCAAACTTTTGGGAAACCCCCCCCAAACCCCCCCAGATTTTGGGAAACCCCCCAAATTTCAGTCTCACCTGTCGGTCCATCCCCTGCACCCCCCAAAATTCCCTTTAAACCCCCCAAAACCCCCCAAATCCCTCCCAAATCACCCAAAATTCCCTTTAAACCCCCTTAAATTCCCAAAAATTCCATTAAAATCCCCCGAACTCCCCCCAGATTTTTGGGGAGTCCCCAAAATCCCCAATTCCCCCCCAAATCCCCCTCCAAAATTCCCTTTAAATCCCATTAAAATCCAAAAAAAATTCCATTTAAAACCCCCCAAACACCCCAAATTTTTGGGGAACCACCCAAATTTTTTTTGCCCCCCCAAATGTGATTGTCACCTGTCGGTCCAGCCCCGGCACCCCCCAAATCCCCCCAAAACCTCCCAAACCCCCAAAATCCCCCCAAAATTCCCCCCCAAAATCCCCCATTATTCTCTTTAGACCCCCAAACCCGCCCAATTTCCCCCCAAAATTCCCTTTGAACCCCCCAAAATCCCCCAAAATTCCCCCCAAATCCCCTTAACCCCCCAAAATCCCTCCCAAAATTCCCTTTAAACCTCCCAAATCCCCCCAAAAGTCCCTTTAAACCCCCAAAATTCCCTTTAAATCCCATTAAACCGCCCCAAAAGTCCCTTTAAACCCCCATAAATCCCCCCAAAATTCCATTTACGTCCCCTCCAAACCCCCCCAAACCCCCTTTAAACCTCCCAAATCCCTCCCAAACCCCCCAAATTTTGGGAACCCCCCAAATTTCATTCTCACCTGTCAGTCCATCCGCGGCACCCCCCAAATCCTCCCAAATCCCCCAAATCCCCCCAAAATCCCCCATTATTCCCTTTAATCCCCCCAAATTTCCCCTAAATCCCCCTAACTCCCCAAAATTCCCTTTAAACCCCCCAAAATTTCCCAAATTCCCCCCTTAACCCTCCAAATTCCCCCCAAAATCCCCTTAACCCTCCAAATTCCCTCCAAAATTCCCTTTAAATCCTCCAAAATCCACATTAAAAATCCCATAAATCCCCAAAAAATTCCATTTAAAACCCCCCAAAATCCCCCTAAAATCCCCCCAAACCCCCCAAATTTCTTCCAAACCCCCCAAATTTTTGGGGAACCCCCTCCAAACCCCCCAGATTTTTGGGAAACCCCCCAAATTTGGGTCTCACCTGTCGGTCCAGCCGCGGCACCCCCCGTAGGGGTCGGTGGCCAGGTAGGAGGCGAAGAGGAAACAGCGCCGGGCCGAGGGACACCAGGCGCACTGGGAGGGCGGGGACAGGCACTCCCAGCACGTCCCGCGGCTGAAAAAGGGACACAACATCACTCAGGGCACGCAAAAAATATTTGGGAATATCCAGAGAAGGTCCACAAAAAAAATCCCGAATTTTTTGAGCCCAGAAAAGCTGAAATTCCCCCCAAAAATGACCCAAAAAAGACCCCAAAATGACTCAAAAGAGCCCCAAAAATGATCCAGAAGAGCCAAAAAAAATCTGAATTTTGAGACCCAAAACCACTCCCCAAAAATATTCCGACCACGCCCCAAAATTTGGGGATGTCCCCAAAAAAATCCCGATTTTTTTGGACCCGAGAAAGTCCCAAAATCGCAAAAAAAAGTACAAAAAATGACCCAAAAATGACCCCAAAATGACCCAAAAGAGCCCTAAAAGAGCCCCAAAAAATTCCAAATTTTGAGACACAAAACCGCTCCCCAAAATTTGGGAATTCTCAGAGATTGTCCCAAAAAACAGGGAATTTTTTGGAGCCCAAAAAAGGCAAATTTGGGGGCGCACTGAGAGGGGGGGGACAGGCACTCCCAGCACGTCCCGCGGCTGAAAAACAGAGGGAAAAATATTTGGGAAGGTCCCCAAAAAATTTGGGAAGGTCCTCAAAAAAATCCCGAATTTTTTGGACCCAAGAAAGTCCCAAAATCGTAAAAAAAAGTACGAAAAAATAGCCAAAAATGGCCCAAAAATGACCCAAAAATGACCCAAAAATGACCAAAAAAATCTGATTTTTTTAGACCCAAGATACCTCCCCAAAATTTGGGAATTTCCCCCCAAAAAATCTTATTTTTTTGAGCCAAGAAAAGTCCCAAAATTCCCCCAAAAAAGCACCAAAACAGCCCCAAAAATGGCCCAAAAGAGCCCAAAAAAATCTGAATTTTGAGACCTAAAACCACTCCCCAAAATACTCAGGCCACGCCCCAAAATATTCAGACCACACCCCAAAATTTGGGAATTTCCCCCCAAAAAAATCCCAAATTTTTTGGACCCAAGAAAGTGCAGAAATTGCAAAAAAGAGTACGAAAAACGACCCAAAAATGACCCCAAAATGACCCAAAACAGCCCCAAAAGAGCCCAAAAAATCTGATTTTTGAGATCTCAGACCACACCTCCAAAATTTGGGGATATCCTAAAAAAAATCCGATTTTTTTTTGAGCCCAAGAAAGTCCCAAAACTCCCCCCAAAAAAGCACCAAAACAGCCCCAAAAATGACCCAATAAACCACCCAAAATGGCCCCAAAAATGACCCAAAAAATCTGATTTTTAGACCCAAGATCCCTCCCCAAAATTTGGGAATATCCCGGAATTTTTGGAGCCCAAAAAAGCCCCAAAAGAGCCCAAAAAAGACAAATTTGGGGACCCTCTGAGAGGGCGGGGACAGGCACTCCCAGCACGTCCCGCGGCTGCAAAAGGGACACAACATCACTCAGGACACGCAAAAAATATTTGGGAATATCCAGAGAAGGTCCACAAAAAAAATCCCGAATTTTTTGAGCCCAGAAAAGCTGAAATTCCCCCCAAAAATGACCCAAAAAAGACCCCAAAATGACTCAAAAGAGCCCCAAAAATGATCCAGAAGAGCCAAAAAAATCTGAATTTTGAGACCCAAAACCACTCCCCAAAAATATTCTGACCACGCCCCAAAATTTGGGGATGTCCCCAAAAAAATCCCGATTTTTTTGGACCCGAGAAAGTCCCAAAATCGCAAAAAAAAGTACAAAAAATGACCCAAAAATGACCCCAAAATGACCCAAAAGAGCCCTAAAAGAGCCCCCAAAAATTCCAAATTTTGAGACACAAAACCGCTCCCCAAATTTTGGGAATTCTCAGAGATTGTCCCAAAAAAATGGGGATTTTTTGGAGCCCAAAAAAGGCAAATTTGGGGGCACACTGAGAGGGCAGGGACAGGCACTCCCAGCACGTCCCGCGGCTGAAAAAGAGAGGAAAAAACATTTGGGAAGGTCCCCAAAAAATTTGGGAAGGTCTCCAAAAAAATCCCGAATTTTTTTGACCCAAGAAAGTCCCAAAATCGTAAAAAAAAGTACGAAAAAATAGCCAAAAATGGCCCAAAAATGGCCCAAAAATGACCCAAAAATGACCAAAAAAATCTGATTTTTTTAGACCCAAGATACCTCCCCAAAATTTGGGAATTTCCCCCCAAAAAATCGTATTTTTTTGAGCCAAGAAAAGTCCCAAAATTCCCCCAAAAAAGCACCAAAACAGCCCCAAAAATGGCCCAAAAGAGCCCAAAAAAATCTGAATTTTGAGACCTAAAACCACTCCCCAAAATACTCAGGCCACGCCCCAAAATATTCAGACCACACCCCAAAATTTGGGAATTTCCCCCCAAAAAAATCCCAAATTTTTTGGACCCAAGAAAGTGCAGAAATTGCAAAAAAAGAGTACGAAAAACGACCCAAAAATGACCCCAAAATGACCCAAAACAGCCCCAAAAGAGCCCAAAAAATCTGATTTTTGAGATCTCAGACCACACCTCCAAAATTTGGGGATATCCTAAAAAAAATCCGATTTTTTTTTGAGCCCAAGAAAGTCCCAAAACTCCCCCAAAAAAGCACCAAAACAGCCCCAAAAATGACCCAATAAACCACCCAAAATGGCCCCAAAAATGACCCAAAAATGACCCAAAAATGACCCAAAAAATCTGATTTTTAGACCCAAGATCCCTCCCCAAAATTTGGGAATATCCTGGGATTTTTGGAGCCCAAAAAAGCCCCAAAAGAGCCCAAAAAAGGCAAATTTGGGGGCACACTGAGAGGGCGGGGACAGGCACTCCCAGCACGTCCCGCGGCTGAAAAACAGAGGGAAAAATATTTGGGAAGGTCCCCAAAAAATTTGGGAATATCCAGGGAACATCCCAAAAAAAAATCCGGAATTTTTTGAGCCCAGAAAAGCTGAAATTCCACCCAAAAATGACCCAAAACAGCTCAAAAATGACCCAGAAGAGCCGAAAAAAATTCTGAATTTTGACACCCAAAACTTTTCCCCAAAATATTCTGACCACGCCTCAAAATTTGGGAATGCCCAGGGAACATCCCAAAAAAAAATCCGGATTTATGGACCCAAGAAAGTCCCAAAATTCCCCCCAAAAAGCACCGAAACAGCCCCAAAAGTGACCCAAAAATGACCAAAAAGAGCCCAAAAAATCGGAATTTTTAGACCCAAGATCCCTCCCCAAAATTTGGGAATATCCCGGGATTTTTGGAGCCCAAAAAAGCCCCAAAAGAGCCCAAAAAAGGCAAATTTGGTGGGGCCAGGCATTGCCAGCGCGTCCCGCGGCTGGAAAACCAGAGGGAAAAAAATTGGGAATGTCCCCAAAAAAATCCCGAATTTTTTTGATCCAGGAAAGTGCAGAAATCGCAAAAAAACCGCGAAAAATCGTCAAAAAATCATAAAAAAAATTCCGTAAAAAATCCCAAAAATCGCCCAAATTTTCCCAAAACCCCTGAAATTTTTATTTCTCACCTGCTGCACTTTTGGGGTCCTTAAAGTCCCCCAAGACCCCAAAACCCTCCAAAAACTGCCCAAAAATCACCGAAAAATTGCCGTAAAATCGTCAAAAAATCGCCAAAAATCGTCAAAAAATCACAAAAAAAATTCCGTAAAAAATCCCAAAAATCGCCCAAATTCTCCCAAAACCCCAGAAATTTTTATTCCTCACCTGCTGCACTTTTGGGGGTCCCTTAAAGTCCCCCAAGACCCCAAAACCCCCCAAAAATTGCTCAAAAATCGCCAAAAAGCCCCGAAAAATCGTCAAAAAATCACCAAAAATCGTCAAAAAATCATAAAAAAAATCCGTAAAAAATCCCCAAATTTTCCCAAAACCCCCCAACTTTATTTTCCTCACCTGCTGCAGGGTGGGGGACACTTTTGGGGGTCCCTGAGGGGCCCAAGACCCCAAAATCCCTCAAAAACACCCAAAAATCACCCAAAATTTGCTCAAAAATCGCAAAAAAATCCTAAAAAATCCCAAAATTCCCAAAATTGCTTGCCCAAAATCTCCCAAATTTTTATTCCTCACCTGCTGCACTTTTGGGGTCCCTTAAAGCTCCCCAAGACCCCAAAATGCCCCCAAAAATCACCGAAAAATCGCCTTAAAATTGTCAAAAAATCGCCAAAAATCGTCAAAAAATCATAAAAAAAATCCGTAAAAAATCCCAAATTTTCCCAAAACCCCAGAAATTTTTATTCCTCACCTGCTGCAGGGTGGGGGACACTTTTGGGGGTCCCTGAGGGCCCCCTCCTGCCTCCCCCGGCGGCTGCAGACGAAATCGCCCCGTTTGGAGTCGGGAGGTCCCAGCGTTTGCCACTCGCAAAAAGGGTCCTGGAAATTCAACAGTTTGGGGTGAAAAAGGGAAAATTTGGGGGATTTGGGGGTGAAAAAGGGAATTTTTGGAGGGATTTTGAGGAATTTTGGGAAAATTTGGGAGGTTTTGGGGGGTTAAAGGGGAATTTTGGGGGGTTTAAAGGGGATTTTTTGGGGAATTTTGGGGGTTAAAGGAGATTTTTTTGGGGGATTTTTGGGATTTTGGGAGGTTTTAAAGGGGAATTTTGGGGAAATTTGGGAGGTTTGGGGGGTTGAAGGGGAATTTGGGGGGTTTGGGGGGATTTTAAGAGGATTTGGGGGTTTTAAAGGGGATTTTGGGGGGTTTAAAGGGGAATTTTTGGGGGATTTAAAGGAGAATTTTTGGGATTTTGGGTAAATTTGGGGGATTTGTGGGGGTTGAAGGGAAATTTTGGGGAGTTTTGGGGGGATTTGGGGGAAATTTGGGGAATTTTGGGAGTTTCAGGGGTTTTAAAGAAGATTTTTGGGTTTTTTAAAGGGGAAATTTGTGGGTTTGGGGGGAATTTTTTAGATTTTTTTGGGATTTTGGGGGGTTTTAAAAAGGATTTTGGGGGATTTAAAGGGGAATTTTTGGGATTTGGGGGAAATTTGGGAGGTTTTGGGGGTTAAAGGGGAATTTGGGGGAGATTTTGGGGAATTTCGGGGAGATTTTGGGGAAATTTGGGGAATTTTGGGGAATTAAAGACAATTTGGGGGAGATTTTGGGAATTGAAAGGGGAATTTTGGGAGATTTTGGGAGATTTTTGGGAATTTGTGGGAGTTTAAAGGGGAATTTTGGGGAATTTTTTGGGGATTTTTTGGGGGGGTTTAAAACAGAATTTTTTTTTAGATTTTGGGACATTTAAACCACATTTTTTTGGGTATTTTTAGAGCGATTTAAACCACAATTAACGCCAACTTTAAAACCAATTTTTCCATTAATTTTTGCTCATTTTTCCACCATTTTTTGTGTGAAAAAATCCAATTTTTTTTCCTCACCTGGGTACAGCTGTGACAATCCCGGTGCTCCTCGCACAGGACACAATTCTGGGGGTGCAGAACCAACCTGGGACCCCCAAAATCCCGGGAATTCTCCCCAAAATTGTGACAGGGACCCCCGGAATTGGGGGAATTTTTGGAGGATTTGAAGCAGAATTTTTGGGGAATTTTTTGGGGGGTTTAAAGCGGAATTTTGGGGGGATTTTGGGGGGGTTTAAAGCAGATTTTTTTTAGGTTTTTGGGGGTTTAAAGCAGAATTTTTTTGGAATTTTTGGGGGTTTAAAGCAGAATTTTGGGGGGATTTTGGGGGGTTTAAAGCGGAATTTTTAGGGGATTTTTTGGGGCTTAAAGCAGAATTTTTTGGGATTTTTGGGAGGCCTAAAGCAGATTTTTTTGGGAATTTTTGGAGGATTAAAAGCAGATTTTTTTTCCAATTAACTCCAACTTTAAAACCCATTTTTCCATTAATTTTTGTTTATTTTCCCACCAATTTTTGTGTGAAAAAATCCAATTTTTTTTCCTCACCTGAGTACAAGTGTGACAATCCCGATGCTCCTCGCACAGGACACAATTCTGGGGGTGCAGAACCAACCTGGGACCCCCAAAATCCCGGGAATTCTCCCCAAAATTGTGACAGGGACCCCCGGAATTGGGGGAATGATAATTTGGGGAGGGGTCCCGGGGGTGGCAGGAGGAGCTGGGGGGGCACCACCCGCACCCCAAATCCGAGAGGCACGAGAGACACGAGGGGTGGGAAATGCAGCCCCCGGGGGGGCCACGGAAAGGCTCCAGGAAAAAATAGGAGATTTCCTGTGGAAAAAAGAGAAAATAAAGTGAATTTCTTGGGAAAAATCAAGATTTTTTTTGGAAGAGAATGAAGGGAAAAATGGGGAAAAAAAAGGGGGAAAAATGAGGGAAAAATGGGGGAAAAATGGGGAAAAAATCTCCAAAAAATGGGGGAGAAATGGGGAAAAAAAGGGGGGAAAATGAGGAAAAAATGGGAGAAAAATGGGGAAAAAATCCCCAAAAATGGGGAAAAAATGGGGGAAAATGGGGGAAAAAACCCAAAAAATGCGGAAAAAAACCCCCAAAAATGGGGAGAAAAAAACCCAAAAAATGGGGAAAAAATGGGGGAAAAAACAAAAAAAAAATGGGGAAAAATCCACCCAGGGCAGCCCCCGGGGGGGCCACGGAAAGGCTCCAGGAAAAAACAGGAGATTTCCTGTGGAAAAAAGAGAAAATAAAGTGAATTTGGGGGATTTTGGGGGTTTTGGGGAAAAAATGGGGAAAAAATGGGGAAAAATGGGGAAAAAATGGGGAAAAAATGGGGGGAAAATATGGAAAAAAACCAAAAAAAATGGGGAAAAAAAAAACACAAAAAAAAGGGAAAAAACCTCCCTTGAAATGGGGAAAAAATGCCCCAAAAATGGGGAAAAAAATCCCAAAATGGGAAAAAAAATTCCCCCCAAAAAATGGGGAAAAATGTGGAAAAAATGGGGGGAAAAATTAAAAAAGAAAAGGGAGATAATGGGAAAAAATTAGGAAAAAATGAGGAAAAAATGGGGAAAAAATGGAGGAAAAATGGGGAAAAAGCCCTGAAAAAATGGGGCTAAAAGTGACTGAAATGTCCCTAAAATCCACCCGGGGCAGCCCCCGGGGGGACCACGGAAAGGCTCCAGGAAAAAATAGGAGATTTCCTGAAAGAAATGGAGAAAAAAAAATGAATTGAAACTGGAAAGAAATTCCCAAAAATCAAAAAAAAAAAAAATTCTCCAAATTTTTAGACACTCCAGGTGACCTCCAGACCCAAAAATCTGATAAAAAATCCCCAAAAAATCCCCCCAAAATTCGAAAAAAAATTCCAAAAAATTCCCCAAAAATTCCCCAAAAATTCCCCAAAAATTCCCCAAAAATTCCAAAAAATCCAAAAAAATTCAAAAAAGTTCCCAAAAATTCCCAAATATTTTAGAGATGCCTTGAGACCCTTAGATCGACTCAGACACCCCAAAATCCCCTTTAAACCTCCCTAAAATTTACAAAAAAATTCAAAAAAATTCTAAAAAAATCACAAAAAAAATCACAAAAATTCCCAAAAAAATTCCAAAAAATTCCCAAAAATCCAAAAAAAATTCTCCAAATTCTCAGACACCCCAGGAGACCTCCAGACCAAAAAATACCCCAAAAATCCACCAAAAAAATGCAAAAAAAATAAAAAAAAGAGTAAAAAAATAAAAAAAAATCTGAAAAAAATTCCAAAAAATCCCAAAAAATTCCCCAATATTTTTTCAATATTCCCAATTATTTTTAGGATACTCACACTCCCTCCAGGCACCCCAGTCCTGTCCCAGGTGAGGGTGGGCTCGCTGCTGAGCCCCCCCGAGACCCCAAATCCCCCCAAAAACTCCCCTAAAACTCCTCCTGAGAACCCCCAAAACTGCTCCAAAAAATCCCCAAAAATTCACAAAAAAATCCCAAAAAATTCTCAAAAAATCCTCAAAATTTCCAACAGTTTTAGAGACTCTTGGAGAACTGCAGACTCACTCAGTGACCTCAAAACCCCTCTAAAAACCTCCTAAAATCCACTAAAAAATAAAATTAAAAAAAAAATTCAAAAAAATTTAAAAAAAAATCCCCAAAAAATTCCCGGAAAATCTCCAAAAAAATCCAAAAAGTTCCCAAAAATTCCTAGATTTTTTAAGGACCTCTGCAGACCCTCTGACCCACTCAGAGACACCAAAATGCCCCAAAAACTCCAAAAAAATCACCAAAATATCACAAAAAAACCAAAAAAAAATCACAAAAAAAATCTGAAAAAAATCCCAAAAAATCAAAAAAAATTCTCAAAAATTCCCCTAATTTTTAGACAGTCCTGTAGTCCTCTAGACCCAAAAATCCTCCCTAAATAAGGAAAAAAAAATCAGAAAAAATTCCAAAAAAAATCACAAAAAATCACAAAAAAATTCGAAAAAAAATTTTAAAAAAATCCTAAAAAATTCCCAAAAAATTCCCAAAATTTTTATTTATACTCACACTTCCCCCGGGCACCCCAGTCCTGTCCCAGGTGAGGGTGAGCTCGCTGCTGAGCCCCCCCGAGACCCCAAATCCCCCCAAATCCCCTCTAAAAATCCCTCGAAAGTTCATTATAAAAGCCAAAAAAAAATTCCCAAAAATTCTCCAAATTTTTAGAGACTCCTGGAGACCCCCAGACCAGATCAGGGACCCCAAAATCCCTCCAAAACACCTCTCCAAAGTTCACAAAAAATGCACAAAAAAATCCTCATCAATAAAATAAAAAAAAAAATCCCAAAAAATTCAAAAAAATGCCAAAAAAATCCCAAATATTTTAGAGACCCTTAGAGACCTTTCAACCCACTCAGAGACCCCAAAATCCCCTTTAAACCTCCCTAAAATTTACAAAAAAATTTTTTAAAAAATCACAAAAAAATCACAAAAATTCCCAAAAAAATTCCAAAAAATTCCCAAAAATCCAAAAAAAATTCTCAGACACCCCAGGAGACCTCCAGACCAAAAAATACCCCAAAAATCCACCAAAAAAATGCAAAAAAAAATTAAAAAAAGAGTAAAAAAATAAAAAAAAAATCTGAAAAAAAATCCAAAAAAATCCCAAAAAATTCCCCAATATTTTTTCAATATTCCCAATTATTTTTAGGATACTCACACTCCCTCCAGGCACCCCAGTCCTGTCCCAGGTGAGGGTGAGCTCGCTGCTGAGCCCCCCCGAGACCCCAAATCCCCCCAAAAACTCCCCAAAAACTCCTCCTGAGAACCCCCAAAACTGCTCCAAAAAATCCCCAAAAATTCACAAAAAAATCCCAAAAAATTCTCAAAAAATCCTCAAAATTTCCAACAGTTTTAGAGACTCTTGGAGAACTGCAGACTCACTCAGTGACCTCAAAACCCCTCTAAAACCCTCCTAAAATCCACTAAAAAATCCAGAAAAAAATTCAAAAAAAATCCAAAAATATCTCAAAAAAATTACAAAAAAATTTACAAAAAAATTCAAAAAAAATTCTCAAATATTCTCCAAATTTTTAGAGACGCCTGGAGACATCTAGACTCAAAAATCACCAAAAAATCCACAAAAAATGCAAAAAAATTTCAAAAAAAATCACAAAAAATCCCCTAAAAAATTCGAAAAAAATTCCAAAAAAATCCCAAAAATTCCCAAACACCCCCAAAATATTTTTAGGATACTCACACTCCCTCCAGGCACCCCGGTCCTGTCCCAGGTGAGGGTGAGCTCGCTGCTGAGCCCCCCCGAGACCCCAAATCCCCCCCTGGGAACCCCCAAAACTGCCCAAAAAAATCCCCAAAAAATCTTGAAAAAATTCCCAAAAAAATCCCAAAAAATTTCCAGAATTTCCAAAAAAATTCTAAAAAATTTTAGAGGCTCCTGGAGACCCTCTGATCCACTTAGGGACCCTCAAAATCCCCCTAAAAATCTCCTAAAATTCCCAGAAAATTTTTCTAAAAATCGCAAAAGAAATTCCCAAAAAAATCCCCCAAAAATTCCAAAAAAATTCCAAAAAAATTCCAAAAAATTCCAAAAAAATTCCAAAAAAATTCCCAAAAATTCCCAAAAATTCCCAAATATTTTGGAGACTCTTAGAGACCTCTAGACGCACTCAAACACCCCAAAATAAGGAAAAAAATCATAAAAATTTCAAAAAAAGATCATTAAAAAATCCGAAAAAATTTCAGAAAAATCGCAAAAAAAACCCAAAAAATTCCCAAAAACTCCCAAAAATGTTATATACTCTGGAAAACCCCCAGACACAAAAATACCCCAAAAAAATCACCAAAGAATAAAAAAAAAAATCCCAAAAAAATCCCCAAAAAATTCGAAAAAAACCCCAAAAATTCACAAAAAAATTCTGAAAAAATTCCCAAAAATTCCCAAAAAATTCCCAATTATTTTTAGGATACTCACGCTTCCCCCGGGCACCCCGGTCCTGTCCCAGGTGAGGGTGAGCTCGCTGCTGAGCCCCCCCGAGACCCCAAATCCCCCCCAAATTCCCCCAAAATCCCCCCCTGAGAACCCCCAAAACTGCTCCAAAAAATCCCCAAAAAATCACAAAAAAATCCCAAAAAATTCTCAAAAAATCCTCAAAATTTCCAACAGTTTTAGAGACTCTTGGAGAACTGCAGACTCACTCAGTGACCTCAAAACCCCTCTAAAAACCTCCTAAAATCCACTAAAAAATAAAATTAAAAAAAAAATTCAAAAAAATTTAAAAAAAAATCCCCAAAAAATTCCCGGAAAATCTCCAAAAAAATCCAAAAAGTTCCCAAAAATTCCTAGATTTTTTAAGGACCTCTGCAGACCCTCTGACCCACTCAGAGACACCAAAATGCCCCAAAAACTCCAAAAAAATCACCAAAATATCACAAAAAAACCAAAAAAAATCACAAAAAAAATCTGAAAAAAATCCCAAAAAATCAAAAAAAATTCTCAAAAATCCCCCTAATTTTTAGACAGTCCTGTAGTCCTCTAGACCCAAAAATCCTCCCTAAATAAGGAAAAAAAAATCAGAAAAAATTCCAAAAAAAATCACAAAAAATCACAAAAAAATTCGAAAAAAAATTTTTAAAAAATCCTAAAAAATTCCCAAAAAATTCCCAATTATTTTTAGGATACTCACGCTCCCTCCGGGCACCCCAGTCCTGTCCCAGGTGAGGGTGAGCTCGCTGCTGAGCCCCCCCGAGACCCCAAATCCCCCCAAAAACTCCCCTAAAACTGAGAACCCTCAAAACTGCCCCAAAAAATCCCCTAAAAATTCTGAAAAATTCCAAAAAAATTCCAAAAATTTTCAAAAGTTCCCAAAATTTTTAGAGACTCTTGGAGACCCTCTGACCCACTTAGGGAACCTCAAAATCCCAAGAAACCACCCTCCAAAATCCACAAAAAAAAAAATGGAAAAAAAAAATCGAAAAAAATTCAAAAATACTCCAAAAAAAATTCCAAAAAAATCCAAAAAAATTCCAAAAAAATTCCCAAAACTTCCCGAATATTTTAGAGAATCTTAGAGACCTTTAAACCCACTCAGAGACCCCAAAATAAGGAAAAAAATCATTAAAAATCCCCCAAGAATTCGAAAAAAACCACAAAAAATAAAAAAAAAAATCTGAAAAAAATCTGAAAAAATTCCCAAAAATTCCCAAAAAATTCCCAATTATTTTTAGGATACTCACACTCCCTCCAGGCACTCCGGTCCTGTCCCAGGTGAGGGTGAGCTCGCTGCTGAGCCCCCCCGAGGCGTTGAGCGCGGCCTCCACGCGCAGCAGGAACCGATTTCCCCTCTGGGGGTTCCCAAAGAGCCGCTCGGGCCTCGGGCGCCGCAGGGGCCGCGTCTCCCGCTCCTGCTGCGCCCCCCAGCGGCCCACTTCTTCCTGCAGGGGAGTGGGGAGGGGGCGTCAGACAGGGGAGACCCCAAAAATTCCCATTTTTTATCTCAAAAAAAATCCCATTTTTTACCAGTTCGGTAGAGTTTGGGTTCCTGGCGAGCCGGGCCACCACGGCCAGTCTCTGGATCCGGGCCCAGACGGTGGGGCCGGGCCCGGGGGGGCTCGGGGGGCCCAACAGGGGGTGGATGAAACCCCGGAACTGCAGCCACAGCGCCGCGTCGCCAGGGGGCGTCAGAGTGATCGTCGAGCTGCGGATGATGGAAACCTGGAGGAACAAAACAAGAGAAAAATTTAGGAATTTTGGGGGGATTTTTGGGGGAATTTTTTGACAATTTTTTGGGAATTTTTTGGAATTTTTTTGGATTTTTTTTTTTTTTGGATTTTTTTGGAACTTTTTTCGAATTTTTTGGGATTTTTTTCGAATTTTTGGGGATTTTTAATGGATTTTTTTCAATTTTTGGGGGGAATTTTTTGGGATTTTTTTGGGGTTTTTTTCCGATTTTTTTCAGAATTTTTTCGGATTTTTTTCGATTTTTTTAAATTTTTTTAAGATTTTTTCGGGTTTTTTCGGATTTTTTTTCGGATTTTTTGGAAATTTTTTGGAATTTTTTCAGATTTTTTTGGGATTTTTTTCGAATTTTTTTCTCAGGCGTTTTTGGATTTTTTTTGGAATTTTTTTGGAATTTTTTGAGAATTTTTTTGAATTTTTTTTCGGATTTTTTTTGGATTTTTTTCGAATTGTTTTCGGATTTTTTTGGAATTTTTTTGGATTTTTTTGGAATTTTTTTCTGATTTTTTTCTGGATTTTTTTCGGATTTTTTCAGATATTTTTCGATTTTGGGAATTTTTGGGGGTTTTTTTCCGATTTTTTTTTCTGATTTTTTTTCCGGATTTTTTTCTGGTTTTTTAAAGAACTTTAGAAGGATTTTTAAAGGATTTTTTTAGGATATTTTGGGGATTTTTGAAGGATTTTTTTGGAGGATTTTTGTGGGACTTTGGGAGGGTTTTTTTTGCATTTTTGGGGGATTTTTTGGGAATTTTTTGGAGACTTTTTTTTTTTTTTTTTTTTTTTGGGTATTTTATCGTGTTTTTGTCTCTCACCTTGTCGGGCTGGGACTCGTTTTTGGGGCGTTTAAATCCCATTTTAATCCCATTTTAACCCATTTTTTCCCAATTTTCCTCCGATTTTTGGGGGGATTTTTTTGGATTCTGACTGGAATTTTTTCCTCTATTTTCTGGGGTATTTTCAGTGTTTTTCTCTCTCACCTTGTCGGGCTGGGACTCGTTTTTGGGGCGTTTTTATCCCATTTTAATCAGATTTTCATGGGATTTTTGGAGGATTTTTTGGGGGGATTTTTTTGAGGATTTTGGGGGGATTTTTTTGAGGATTTTGGGGGATTTTTTGGGGTATTTTTAGGGAATTTTTGGGGGAATTTCTGAGGGATTTTTGGGAGAATTTTGTAGGAATTTTTATTTTTTGGGGGGGATTTTTTTTTTTTAATTTTTGGGAATTCTTTGGGGACATTTGTTTGGAATTTTTTTGGGTATTTTATGGCGTTTTTGTCTCTCACCTTGTCGGGCTGGGACTCGTTTTTGGGGCGTTTTAATCCATTTTTAATCCATTTTTCACCAGATTTTCACCCGATTTTCGGGCAATTCGAGCTCAATTCTAACCAGAATTTTTTCCTTTATATTTTGGGCTATTTTTCAGTGTTTTTTCTCTCACCTTGTTGGGCTGGGACTCGTTTTTGGGGCGTTTTAATCCAATTTTAATCCAATTTTAATTCAATTTTAACCCATTTTTTCCCAATTTTCATCCGATTTTTGGGGGGATTTTTTTGGATTCCGACTGGAACTTTTTCCTCTATTTTCTGGTGTGTTCTGTGTTGTTTTTTCTCTCACCTTGTCGGGCTGGGAGTCGTTTTTGGGCTGCTGGAAGGTGAGCAGGTGCAGCCCCGGGGGGACCCCGCGGCTCCGGCACTGGGGGAGTTCACTCAGGAAATCGGGCCGGGGCCCCCACCAGCCGTGGGTGCCCGAAATCTGCCCCACCCGGCACCGGGAGCGCTCTGGGGACGGGAAAAATGGATTCAGCCACCCCGAAAACCCCAAAATTCACCCCAAAATTAACAAAATACCTCAAAAAATCCCCAAAATTCACCCCAAAATTCAATAAAAACGGCAAAAAACCAAATAAATTGTCCCAAATCTGCCCCACCCGGCACCGGGAGCGCTCTGGGGACGGGAAAAATGGATTCAGGGACCTCAAAAACCCCAAATCCCATTTTTCCCCAAAAAAATCCCTTTTTTTCCCCATTTTTCCCCCCAAACTCCCCATTTTTCCCTTTTTTTCCCCCCATTTTTTCTCCATTTCCCCTCATTTTCCCCATTTTCCCCCCATTTTCCCCCAAAATCCCGTTTTTTCCCCCTTCCCCACCATTTTCACCCCCAAAAATCCCAATTTTTCCCTTTTTCCCCCCCCAAAATCAGATTTTTCCCCCCAAACCCCCCATTTTTTCCTCTTTTTTCCCCATTTCCCCCCACAAAACCCCATTTTTCCCCCCAAAATCCCCTTTCTTCTCCCCCAAATCCCATTTTCTCCCATTTTCCCATTTCCCCCCATTTTTTCCCCCAAACTCCCCATTTTTTTCCCTTTTTTCCCCCATTTTTCCACAAAAATCCCTTTTTACCCCATTTTTCCCCCCCAAAATCCCATTTTCCCCCCATTTTCCCCCCCAAAATCCCCTTTTTTCCCCCCAAAAAAATCCCATTTTTCCCCCCAAAATCCCCATTTTCCCCAAAAAAATCCCATTTTTTCCCCATTTTTCCCCATTTTTCCCCCATTTTCCCCATTTTTCCCCCGTTTTTTGCCCCAAAATCCCATTTCCCCCCAAAATCCCATTTTTCCACCCAAAATCCCATTTTTTTCCCCCAAACCCCCTATTTTCCCCCATTTTTCCCATTTTCTCCCCATTTATTTCCCTTTCCCCCCATTTTTTCCACCCAAAATCCCATTTTTCCCCAAAAATCCCATTTTCCCCAAAAAATCTCATTTTTTCCCCTTTTCTCCCCATTTTTCCCCCTTTTTTCCCCCCATTTTCCCCCAAAAAATCCCATTTTTTCCCCATTTTTTCCCCCTTTTTTGCTCAAAACCTCAATTTTTTTCCCCAAAAAATCCCATTTTTCCCCATTTATTTCCCTTCCCCCCATTTTTCCCCCCAAAATCCCATTTTTCCCCATTTTTCCCCAATTCCCCCATTTTTTCCCCCCAAAATCCCATTTTTTCCCCCCAAAATCTCCATTTTTCTCCCCAAACCTCGATTTTTTTCCCCAAAAAATCCCATTTTTCCCCATTTTTCCCCCCAATTCCCCATTTTTCCCCCCGAATTTCCCAATTTCCCACCTTCCAGGGGCACGCAGGTGTCGTTCTGGACGCACCAGCCGAACCTGGGGGGGTCCTGGGCGGTTTTTGGGGGGTTTTTGGTGTTTTTTGGGGGGTTTTGGGGACCCCCCCCGAAGGCCAGGCAGGACTCGCAGTCGCCCAGGAGGCGCCACAGCCCCGCGCAGCCCCAGGGGCACTGGGGGGGAAAACAGAGAAAAATTAGGGATTTTGACCCAAAATTCAGCCAGAATTATCCCAAAAATCCCCCGAAATTATCCTGAAATTCCGACAAAATTCTGACAAAATTCTGACAAAATTCCATCAAAATTCGTCCCAAAATTCCATCAAAATTCTATTTAAATTCCATCCAAATTCTATTGAAATTCCATCAAAATTCCCCCCAAAATTCCATTGAAATTCCAGCAAAATTCTTCCCAAAATTCCATCAAATTTCCATCAAAATTCCACTAAAATTCCCCCCAAAATTCCATTTAAATTTCAGCCAAATTCCTCCCAAAATTCCATCAAAATTCAATTTAAATTCCATCCAAAATTCTCCCAAAATTCCTCCCATAATTCCATCAAAGTTCCATCCAAAATTTCATTCAAATCCCACCAAAATCCCCTCCCGAAATTATCGTGAAATTCCGACGAAATTCCAATGAAATTCCAACGAAATTCCATCAAAATTCCATCAAATTTCCAGCAAAATTCCATTTAAATTCCATCTAAAATCCTCCCAAAATTCTGCCAAAGTTCCATCAAAATTCATCCCAAAATTCCATCAAAATTCTATTTAAACTCCAGTCAAAATTCCATCAAAATTCCTCCCAAAATTCCATTGAAATTCCTTCCAAAATTCCATTTAAATTCCATCCAAAATCTTCCCAAAATTTGGCCAAATTTCCACCAAAATTCCACCAAAATTCCATCAAATTTCCATCAAAATTCCATTCAGATTCCACCCAAAATTCCTCCTGAAATTTCATTCAAATTCCTCCCAAAATTCCGCCAAAATTCCCCCCAAATTCCATCAAAACTCGTCCTAAAATTCCATTAAAAATCATTCAAAATTCCACTAAAATTCCTCACAAATTCCATAAAAATTTCCCCAAAAAATCCCATTTAAATTCCATCCAAAATCCTCCCAAAATTCCATCAAAATTTGTCCTAAAATTCCATCCAAAATTCCATTAAAATTCCTCCCAAAATTCCATCAAAATTCCTCCAAAATTTCATTCAAATTCCATTCAAATTCTTCCCAAAATTCCATCAAAATTCCTCCCAAAATTCCATCAAAAATTCCATCCAAAATCCTCCCAAAATTTCATTAATATTCCATCCAAATTTCCCTCAAAATTCCATCAAAATTCTACCAAAATCCCCCCAAAAATTATCGTGAAATTCCGACTAAATTCTGATGAAATTCCATCGAAATTCCATCGAAATTCCGTCAAAATTCCGACAAAATTTTGCCAAATTTCCATCAAAATTCTATTTAAAATCCCATCCAAATTCCTCCCAAAATTCCATCAAAATTCCCTCCAAAATTCCATTGAAATTCCCCCCAAAATCCCGTCCAAATCACCCCCAAAATTCCATCAAAATTCATCCTAGAATTTCCTTCAAATTCCTCACAAAATTCCAGCCAAATTCCAGCCAAATTCCCCAAAATTCCATCCCAAAATTCTGTCAAAATTCCACAAAAATTCCTCCCAGAATTTTATTCCAATTCCATCCAAAATCTTCCCAAAATTCCGCCAGAATTCCATCAAAATTCCATCGAAATTCCAGCCAAACTCCTACAGAAATTCCATCAAAATTCTGTCAAAATTCCATCAAAATTCCCTTCAAATTCCATGAAAATCCCCCCCAAAATTCCCAAAACCCCCCAAAATTCCGCCAAATTTTTCCCAAATTTTACTTTTCCCAAATTTTCCCAATTTTTCCCAAATTTTGGTCTCCTCACCCTCTCCTGGGGGTTCCCGGGGCTGCCGCAGTTTGGACCCGAATCCGCCTGGAAAAACCAAAAATAAATTGGAATTTTGGGGATTTTTTAGGATTTTTAAAGGATTTTTTTTGTGTTTTTTTAATTCATATTTTTAAATTATTTTTGAGGGATTTTTAAGGGATTTTTTTTCTGATTTTTTGGTAATTTTGGGATTTTTTTGGGGAATTTTTATTAATTTTTTTATTGTTATTTTTTAATTATTTCGGAGGATTTTGGGGAGATTTTTTTCTGATTTTTTAAAAATTTTGGGGGGTTTTTTTTGGAATTTTTTTATTATTATTTTTTAATTATTTGGGGGGATTTTTTCCTGAATTTTTTGTGATTTTTTTAAATTTTGGGGGTTTTTTGGTGTTTTTTATTATTATTATTATTATTATTATTTCATTATTATTTTTTAATTATTTGGGGGGATTTTTTTTCTTACTTTTTATTTAAATTTTGGGGGGGGGTTGGGATTTTTGGTTTTTTATTTTTAATTATTTTTTTATTATTATTTCTAAATAATTTTTGGGGGCAAATTTTCAATTTTTTAGGCAAAAATTTTACCATTTTTTGGGGAAAATTTTGGGACTTTTTGGGGCTCAAATTTCAGGATTTTTGGGGCTGAATTTTGACATTTTTTAGGGTTTAATTTTCATTTTTTTGGGGTGTAAATTTCACTTTTTAAGGTAGAATTTTGCCATTTTTAGGCTCAAATTTTCAGAATCTTTTTGGGAAATTTCGGCCTTTTTGGGGCTCCAATTTTGGGACTTTTTGGGGCTGAATTTTTGTATTTTTTAGGGCTCAATTTTCTATTTTTTAGGGCAAAATTTTACCATTTCTTGGGGAAATTTTGGGACTTTTTAGGGCTGAATTTTGGCCTTTTTGGGGCTCCAATTTTGGGATTTTTTGGGCTGAATTTTGACATTTTTTAGGGCTTAATTTTCATTTTTTTAGGGCAGAATTTTACCATTTTTGGGCTCAAATTTCGGGGCTTTTTGGGGCTCCAATTCCAAGAATTTTTGGGGCTGAATTTTTGTATTTTTTAGGACTTAATTTTCATTTTTTTTTGAGCAAAAATTTCATTTTTTAGGGCGGATTTTTGCCATTTTGGTGGGGAATTTTGGGGCTTTTTGGGGCATCATTTTGGCCTTTTTGGGGCCATAATTTTGGGGCTGAATTTTGGGATTTTTTTATTGTTTAATTTTCTATTTTTTACGGCAGAATTTTGCCATTTTTGGTGGAAATTTTGGGCATTTTTGAGGCTCTAATTTTGGGATTTTTGGGACTGAATTTTGACATATTTTAGGGCTTAATTTGTCATTTTTTTAAGGCAGAATTTTACCATTTTTGGGCTCAAATTTTGGGCCTTTTTGGGGCTCTAGTTTTGGGATTCTTTTGGGATGAAATTTTGTATTTTTTAGGACCTAATTTGCCTTTTCTTACGGCATAAATTCCATTTTTTAGGGCAGAATTTTGCCATTTTTTGTTGGGAATTTCAGGATTTTTGGGGCGTAATTTTGGGGCTGAACTTTGGGATTTTTGGAGGGAATTTTGACATTTTTTAAGGCGTAAATTTCATTTTTTTGGTGTAATTCTGCCATTTTCGGCGGGAATTTCAGGATTTTTCAGGGAAATTTCTGCCCTTCTTTGGTCTCTAATTTCAGGAATTTTCAGATGAATTTTTTTACATTTTTAGGGTGTAATTGTAATTTTTTTGGGACGAAATTTTGCTATTTTTGGGGCGATTTTCGGATTTTTGCGGGGAAATTTTTGCCAATTTTTGCTCTTTATTTTCAGGGTATTTTTGGCAGATTTTGGGGTATTTTTGGGGTGACTCACAGTGTCCTGGAGCAGGAAGGAAGGCACTTTGTAGGCCCTGAGATCCCCCCGGGGGGTCCCAATGGAATTTCTGCCTTTTTGGGGCTCCAATTTTGGGATTTTTTTTGGGGCTGAATTTGGGATTCTTTTGGCTGAATTTTGGGATTTTTTTATTGTTAAATTTTCTATTTTTTAGGGCAAAATTTTGCTATTTTTGGGGGGAATTTTGGGGCTCTTTGGGGCTCTAATTTGGGGATTTCTTTGGGGCTGAACTTTTGTATTTTTTAGGGCAGAAATTTCATTTTTTAGGGCGTAAATTCCATTTTTTAGGGCGGAATTTTGCTATTTTTAGTGGGAATTTTGGGGATTTTTGGGGCGTAACTTCAGACTTTTGGGGCCATATTTTCAGGACATTTTTGGGATAAATTTGGGGTATTTTTTAGGCCACTCACCGTGTCCTGGAGCAGGAAGGAAGGCACTTTGTAGGCCCTGAGGTCCCCCCGGGGGGTCCCACTGAAGCCCCCGGCCACCAGCAGGACCCGCCCGCCCAGAACGGCCCCGACGTGCGAATATCGACCCCCCCCGGGGGGTCCTTCCTCTGAAATTTGGGGAATTTTGGTCAATTTTGGGGAGTTGAGAAGGTGAGAAATAAAGAAAACCCGAAAAAAATTGACCCAGGGGGAGGAAAAATAAAAAAAGTGGCAAAAAATGCCCAAAAAAGGTAAAAAATCGTTACGAATTTCAGCCCAAAATTTGCCCCAAAGGCCCTAAAATGGAAAAAAAAAATCCCTCCTCTGAAATTTGGGGATTTTGGGTTAATTTGGGGAGGGGAGAAGGTGAAAAATAAAAAAAAACCTGAAAAAAATTGACCCAGGGGGAGGAAAAATAAAAAAGTGGCGAAAATGCCCAAAAAAGGTAAAAAATCGTCACAAATTTCAACCTAAAATTTGCCCCCAAAGGCCCTAAAATGGAAAAAAAAAATCCCTCCTCTGAAATTTGGGGATTTTGGGTTAATTTGGGGAGGGGAGAAGGTGAAAAATAAAAAAAACCTGAAAAAAATTGACTCAGGGGAGGAAAAATAAAAAAAAGTGGTGAAAAATGCCCAAAAAAGGTAAAAAATCGTCACAAATTTCAGCCCAAAAAATCCCTAAAATGGAAAAAAAAAATCCCTCTTCTGATATTTGGGGAATTTGGGTTATTTTGGGGAGAGGAGAAGGTGAAAAATAAAAAAAAACCCGAAAAAAATTGACTCAGGGGGAGGAAAAATAAAAAAAGTGGCGAAAAATGCCCAAAAAAGGTAAAAAATCGTCACAAATTTCAGCCCGAAAAATCCCTAAAATGAAAAAAAAAATGATTCCTCTGAAATTTGGGGATTTTGGGTTATTTTGGGGAGGGGACAAGGGAAAAATAAAAAAAAAGTGAAAAAAATTGACCCAAGAAAAATTAAAATAAAAAAAAATTCCTAAATTTCCGCCCAAAAAATCCAATACCCAAAAAGTTGCCCATTTTTTCCCATTTTTTTCCCCCATTTTTTCCCCCATTTTTTGCCCATTTTCCCCCCACTTTTTCCCATTTTATTCCCATTTTTCCCATTTTTTTGTGCATTTTTTCTCCATTTTTTTTCTCATTTTTCCCGGTTTTTCCCCCCATTTTTTCCCATTTTTCAACCAATTTTCACCCAATTTTTGCTCCTTTTTCATCCAATTTTCACCTGGTTTTTGCCCATTTTTTTGCCCATTTTTCACCCAAATTTCGCCCAATTTTTGCCCCAAATTTCTCCCCAAAACCATCAAATTTAACATAAAACACATTTTTTCCCATTTTTCACCCAAAATCCCCAAAGTTCCCCCCCCAAAAATGCATTTTTTGCCCATTTTTTGCCCATTTTTTGCCCATTTTTTGCCCATTTTTCACCCGATTTTTGCCCAAAATTCCCCCAAATTTCCCCCCCAAAACCCCTCAAATTTATCAAATATCACCAAAAAACCTCCCTTTTTTTCCCCATTTTCCTTTCCATTTTCCCATTTTTCCAATTTTCACCCGATTTTCACCCAATTTTCATTTTCCCCAATTTCCCCCTATTTTTTTCCATATTTTTACAATTTTCCCCCTTTTTTCACCCATTTCCCTCCCATTCTTTTCCTCATTTTTCCCCATTTTTTCCCTTTTTTTTTCCCATTTTTTCCCATTTTTCCCCATATTTTTTCCCCATATTTTCTCATTTTTTCCCCATTTTTTCCCATTTTTCCCCATATTTTTCCCATATTTTTACCCATTTCCCCCCCATATTTTCCCCATATTTTTCCCCATTTTTCCCCATATTTTTCCCCATATTTTTCCCCATATTTTTCCCCATTTTTTTCCCATTTTTTCCCCATTTTTCCCCATATTTTTCCCCATATTTTCCCCATTTTTCCCCATATTTTTCCCCATTTTTTTCCCATTTTTTCCCCATTTTTCCCCATATTTTTCCCTATATTTTTCCCATTTTTTCCCATTTTTTCCCCATTTTTCCCCCATTTTTCCCCATATTTTTCCCATTTTTCCCCCATATTTTCCCCATTTTCCCCCACATTTTTCCCATTTTTCCCCATATTTTTCCCCATTTTTCACCATATTTTTCCCCATTTTCCCCCATATTTTTCCCCATATTTTTTCCATTTCTTCCCCAATTTTCACCCATTTTTTTTCCATTTTTCCCCATTTTTTCCTATTTTTTCCCATTTTTCCCCCCATTTTTTTCCATTTTTTCCCCATTTTTCCCCCATATTTTTTCCATTTTTTCCCCATTTTCCCCCCATATTTTTCCCTATATTTTTCCCATTTTTTCCCATTTTTTCTCCATTTTTCCCCCATTTTTCCCCATATTTTTCCCATTTTTCCCCCATTTTTTCCCCATTTTCCCCCACATTTTTCCCATTTTTCCCCATATTTTTCCCCATTTTTCCCCACATTTTTCCCCATTTTCCCCCATATTTTTCCCCATATTTTTTCCATTTCTTCCCCAATTTTCACCCATTTTTTTTCCATTTCTTCCCCATTTTTTCCCATTTTTCCCCCCATTTTTTTCCATTTTTTCCCCATTTTTCCCCCATATTTTTTCCATTTTTTCCCCATTTTCCCCCCATATTTTTTCCATTTCTTCCCCAATTTTCACCCATTTTTTTTCCATTTCTTCCCCATTTTTTCCCCATTTTTTCCCATTTTTCCCCCATATTTTTTCCATTTTTTCCCCATTTTCCCCCCATATTTTTTCCATTTTTTCCCCAATTTTCACCCATTTTTTTTCCATTTTTTTCCCATATTTTTCCCCATATTTTTCCCATTTTTCCCCCATTTTTTCCCCATTTTTCACCCAATTTTCACCCAATTTTCGCCAAATTTTTTCCCAATTTTTTCCCAACTTTCTCCCAATTTTCCCCATTTAATTTCCCCCCAAAATCTGTATTTTTTCCCCCAAAATGTGTATTTTTTCCCAAACCTTGTGCGATGTCCAGGGGCTCCCCTCGGGCCCATTGGTGACACTGGAGGTGATAAAGGTGCAGCCCCTCCTCGTAGCATTTCTCCTCGTGGTAGTGCGTGTGGACGTTTCCTCCTGAAATTTCACCAAATTTGGGGCTTTTGAACAAATTTTGGGGTTTTTGGGGGAGTCGGGAGGAGCTGCTCAAAAAAAACCCGGAGAAAATTGGGGGTTTTTTGGTGAAAAAATTGAATTTTTGGGGGGAAAAATTGAATTTTTTGCGATTTTTTTGGAGGGTTTTCGTGTCAATTTTGGGGGATTTTTTTTTTTCCCAAAAATTTGGGATTTTTTGGGGCTTTTTAACAAATTTTGGGGTTTTTGGGGGAGTTGGGAGGAGCTGCCCAAAAAAAACCTGGAGAAATTTGGAGTTTTTTGGGGAAAAAACTGAATTTTTTGGGTTTTTTCGCATCAATTTTGGAGGTTTTTGTGTCTATTTTGGGGCAAATTTTGGGGGATTTTTTTCTCAAAAATTTGGGATTTTTTGGGGCTTTTTAACAAATTTTGGGGTTTTTCGGGGAGTTGGGAGGAACTTCCCAAAAAAAAACCTGGAGAAATTTTGGCTTTTTTGGGGCAAAAATGGAATTTTTGGGGGAAAAACTGAATTTTTGGGGGGTTTTTTTGCATCAATTTTGGAGGGTTTTGTGTCAATTTTTGGGGTTTTTTTCCCAAATTTTGGGGAAATTTTGGGGCTTTTTTCCTGAATTTTGGGATTTTTGGGATTCACTGGAAGGTGCTGCTGGGAAAGGCCTCAAAAATTGCCCAAAATTTGGGATTTTTATGGGATTTTTATGGGATTTTTATGGGATTTTCGCCATTTTTGCCCCATTTTCACCACTTTTCCAATAATTTTTGGATTTTTTTGGGGAATATTTTGGGGAATTTTGGGATTTTTTGGATTTGGGGTCTCTCCACATCCCCCTCCCATAAATCCCTATAAAATTTGGGATTTTAATGGGATTTTATGGGATTTTTATGGGATTTTTTGCCATTTTTGCTCAATTTTCTCCATTTTTTCAGGGATTTTTTTGGGAATTTTGGGATTTTTTTGGGGAATTTTGGGATTTTTGGGATTTGGGGTCTCTCTACATCCCCCTTGTTACAACACCATCATAGATCCCTATAAAATTTGGGATTTTTATGGGATTTTATGGGACTTTTATGGGATTTTCACCGTTTTAACGGGAATTTTGCGATTTTCACCGGAATTTTTGGATTTTAATGGGAATTTTTTGGGGAATTTTGGGATTTTTGGGATTTGGGTCTTTCCACATCCCCTTCCTGACACCGTCACTATGGAGCCCTATAAAATTTGGGATTTTAATGGGATTTTTACGGGATTTTCACCATTTTTGCCCCATTTTGCCCCATTTTTTTGGGAATTTTCGTATTTTCGCGGGGATTTTTTTGGGAATTTGAGGAATTTGGGATTTCTGTGACTCACCAAACACCCCCATGTGCTCCCCGATGACATTGGCACCGTGAAAAGCCCCAAACCCTCCAAAATTTGGGATTTCTATGGGATTTCATGGGATTTTTATGGGATTTTTGCCATTTTCGACCAATTTGCACCATTTTTTCCAAATTTTTCGGATTTTCCTGGGGATTTTTTTGGGAATTTCGGGATCTTTGGGATTTGGGGTCTCTCCACATCCCCCTTGCTACAGCACCACAATAAATTCCTATAAAATTTGGGATTTTAATGGGATTTTTACAGGATTTTCACCATTTTTGCCCCATTTTCACCATTTTCGTGGGGATTTTTTTGGGAATTTTGGGGATTTTTTTGGGAATTTCAGGAATTTGGGATGTCTGTGACTCACCAAACACCCCCATGTGCTCCCCGATGATGTTGGCACTGTGAAAAGCCCCAAACCCTCCAAAATTTGGGATTTTTATGGGATTTTCGCCGTTTTAACGGGAATTTTGCGATTTTTCACCGGAATTTTGGGATTTTCGCGGGGATTTTTTTTGGGAATTTTGGGGTTTTTTTGGGAATTTTGGAATTTAGGTTCTCTCCACATCCCTCTTGTTACAACGCCACCATAAATCCCTATAAATGTTGGGATTTTTATGGGATTTTTATGGGATTTTCACCGTTTTAATGGGAATTTTGCGATTTTCACTGGAATTTTTGGATTTTCATGGGGATTTTTTTGGGAATTTTGGGACTTTTAGGATTTGGGGTCCCTCCACACTTCCCCCATGACACTTCCACCATGGATCCCTATAAAATTTGGGATTTTTATGGGACTTTTAATGGGATTTTTGTGGGATTTTCACCATTTTTGCCCCATTTTCACCAGAATTTTGGGGATTTTTTTGGGAATTTGAGGAGTTTGGGATTTCTGGGACTCACCAAACACCAGCATGTGTTCTCCAATGACGTTGGCACTGTGAAAGGCCCTTTCCCGGGGTCCAGGCTGGGCCCCCCAGGCCCCCAATTCCCCGCGGGCCCTCAGGGGGCTCCAGTGACGCCGCTCCAGGTGGAAAAGGTCCGAGGAGTTCACCCGGACACTGAAACTGGGACACACAAATAACAGAAATCAGAACAAATTCTATCGGGAAATACAAAGAAATGGAAAGTTTCGAGGAGAAAAATTGAAGAAATGGGAAAAAAGAACGAAAAAATTGGGAAAAAAAAATTGAAAACAAGGGGAAAAATGGAACAAAAGCCCAAAGGTGGAAAATGTCAGAGGAGTTCACACGGACACTGAAACTGGGACAGGAAAATAACCAAAATCAGAACAAATTTACACCAGTCCCCTCCCAGTCCCTCCCAGTTTGTCCCAGACCCTCCCAGTCCCATCCCAGTCCCTCCCAGTCTGTCCCAGTTTGTCCCAGTCCCTCCCAGTCCCTTCCAGTCTGTCCCAGTTCCTCCCAGTTAGTCCCAGTCCCCTCAAATCCCCTCCCAGTCCCTCCCAGTCCCCCTAAATCCCCCCAAATCTCTCTCCCACTCTCTCCCAGTCCCTCCCAGTGGCTCCCAGTCCCTCCCAGTCTCTCCCAGTCCCTCCCAGTCCCCCCCAGTGGCTCCCAGTCCCTCCCAATCCCCTCCCAGTGGCTCCCAGTCCCTCCCAATCCCCTCCCAGTGGATCCCAGTCCCTCCCAGTCCATCCCAGTCTGTCCCAGTCCCTCTCAGTCCGTCCCAGTCCCCCCAAATCCCCCCAAATCTCTCCCAATCCCCTCCCAGTCCCTCCCAGTCCCCCCAAATCCTCCCAAATCTCTCTCAATCCTCTCCCAGTCCCCTCTAAACCCCTCCCAGTCCCTCCCAGTGGCTCCCAGTTTGTCCCAGTCCCTCCCAGTCTCCCCAAATCCCCCCAAATCTCTGTCCCAGTGTGGGTACCGCGCCGTGGAGGGCCGGTGTCCCCCGAAGACCAGCAGGGTGCGGCTGGGGGCGTGGAACCCAAAATCCCCCAAAATCCCCCAAATCTCCCTCCCAGTTTATCCCAGTCCCTCCCAGTTCCCCTCAATGAACTCCCAGTGTGTTTATGGCTCCCCCTGGTGGCGGCTTTGGGAACTGCAGCTCCTTCCCAGTAACTCCCAGTTTGTTCCAGTCCCCCTAAACCCCCCAAATCTCTCTCCCAGTCCCTCCCAGTTCATCCCAGTCAGTCCTAGTTCATCCCAGTCTGTCCCAGTCTCCTCTCAATCAACTTTATGGCTCCCCCTGATGGCGACTTTGGGAACTGCAGCTCCATCCCAGTAACTCCCAGTTGGTCCCAGTTGGTCCCAGTTTGTCCCAGTCCCCTCAAATCCTCTCCCAGTGGCTCCCAGTCCCCCCCAGTCCCCTCCAGTCCCCTCTAATCCCATCCCAGTCCCCCCCAGTCTCCTCAAATCCCCTCCCAGTCCCTTCAAACCTTCTCCCAGTCCCTCCCAGTCCCCCTAAATCCTCCCAAATCTCCCTCCCAGTGGCTCCCAGTCTCTCCCAGTCCCCCCAAATCCCCCCAAATCCCTGTCCCAGTGTGGGTACCGCGCGGTGGAGGGCCGGTGTCCCCCGAAGACCAGCAGGGTGCGGCTGGGGGCGTGGAAGGTCAGGGAGTGTCCGGCGGCTCGGGGGGCTTTCCCCCCCCAGGGCTCCACCCTCTGCCAGGGGCCCCCCCCGGGCAGCCACAGCCGGAACAGCCCCGAGGAGAAAACGTCCGACGGGGTCCGGCCTGGGAATGGGGGAAAAAATGGAATTTGGGGGGTTTGGGAGCGAAAAAATGGGGGGTTTTGGGGGGGGAGTGGGAGGAAAATTCAAAGGGAGATTGGTGGAAAATTGGTGAAAAGTTGGACAAAAATTGGCCTAAAATTGCCCCAAATTCCCTCAAAAACCAAACCCCAAATCCAGACCAAAATGGGAAAAGAACAGGCCTGGAAAAGGGGGGGGAAAAGGAAAATTTTGGGGGATTTAATAGAAAAAAATTGGAGGTTTTTGAGGTCTGAAATTGCCAAAAAAAATCTCCAGGGAAATCGGCCCAAAATCAACCCAAAAAAACAATCCTTAAATCAGCCAAATTCACCCCAAAATGGGAAAAGAACACAGCCTGGGAATGGGGAAAAAATGGAATTTGGGGGGTTTGGGAGTGAAAAAATGGGGGTTTTTAGGGGTGGGAGTGGGAGGAAAATTCAAAGGGAGATTGGTGGGAAATTGGTGCAAAGTTGGAACCAAAATTGGCCCAAAATCGCCCCAAATTCCCTCAAAAATCAAACCCCAAATCCAGACCAAAATGGGAAAAGAACAGGCCTGGAAAAGGGGGGGAAAAGGAAAATTTTGGGGGATTTAACAGAAAAAAATTGGAGGTTTTTGAGGTCTGAAATTGCCAAAAAAAAATCTCCAGGGAAATCGGCCCAAAATCAACCCAAAAAAACAATCCTTAAATCAGCCAAATTCACCCCAAAATGGGAAAAAAACACAGCCTGGGAATGGGGAAAAAAAATAGAATTTGGGGGGTTTGGGAGAGAAAAAATGGGGTTTTTAGGGGTGGGAGTGGGAGGAAAATTCAAAGGGAGATTGGTGGAAAATTGGTGCAAAGTTGGAACCAAAATCGGCCTAAAATTGGCCCAAAATCAGCCCAAAATCCCCCAGATCACCCCAAACCACCCCAATATCAACCCAAATCCATTCAAACCATCCCCAAAATCACCCCAAACCTCCCAAATCCCCCCAAATCCTCCCCAAAATTCCCCCAAATCTTCCCCAACCCCCCAAGTCCCTCCAAAGCCACCAAAACCCCCAAAAAAGCCCCAAATTCCCCCCAAAACCCCCCAAATCTCACCCCCAAAGATGTAGATCCACTCCCCAATCCCCCCAACCCTCCAAATCCCCTCCAACCCTCCCCAAACCCCCCAAAAAAGCCCCAAACCCCCAAATTTCTCACCCCCGAAGACGTAGATCCACTCCCCGTCCACCCAAACCCCCCAAACCCCCCCAAATCCACCCAAACATCCCCAAATCCTCCCCAACCCCCCAAAAAACACCCCAAAATTCCCCCAAATCCCCCCAAATCTTCCCCAACCCCCCTCCAATCCCTCCAAACCCCCCAAACCCCCCAAAAAAGCCCCAAATTCCCCCCAAACCCCCAAACTCCCCAAAATCCACCCAAACCATCCTAAAATCCACTCAAATCATCCCAAACCATCCCAAAACCCCCCACACCACCCCAATATTAACCCAAATCCCCCCAAATCCTCCCCAAACCCCCAAAGTTTCCCCAAATCCCCCCAAATCTTCCCCAACCCCCTCAAATCCCTCCAAACCCCCCAAAAGCCCCCAAATCACCCCCAAACTCCCCCAAAAAGCCCCGAAAATGCCCCAAATTTCCCCCAAATCTCACCCCCGAAGACGTAGATCCACTCCCCGTCCACCAGGGCGGCGGCGGCGGCCGCCAGGGGCGGGGGGGCCTGGGGGTGGCTCTGGGGGGGCTGCAGGAGCCTCCAGCCCCCCCCGGGACCCCCAGCAAAGGCCCAGAGGTCGTTGGTCAGGGCCCCCCCCCGCAGCTCCCCCCCGAAAATCACCAGCGTGTCCCCCCAGGCCAGGCCACAGTGAGAGTGACGGGGGGCCTGGGGAGAGATTGGGGGGTTTCAGGGGGTTTGGGGGAGATTTGGGGGGAATTCGGGGGGTTTGGGGGGAGATTTGGGGGGTTTGGGGGGGAATTTGGGGGAAATTAGGGGAGTTTGGGGGGAGATTTGGGGGGTTTGGGGGGGATTTGGGGAGAAATTTGGGGGGTTTGGAGGAGATTTTGGGGGGATTTGGGGCCACAGTGAGAGTGACGGGGGGCCTGGGGAGAGATTGGGGGGGTTTTAGGGGGTTTGGGGGAGATTTGGGGGGAATTCGGGGGGTTTGGGGGAAAATATGGGGGGCTTGCAGGGGGTTTGGGGGGAAATTTGGGAGTTTGGGGGGTTTTCAAGGGGTTTGGGAGAGATTTGGGGGGAAATTTGGGGGGCTTGGGGCAGAATTTGGAGGGTTTGGGGGAGATTTGGGGGGTTTTCAGGGGCTTTGGAGGGGAATTTGGGGGATTTGGGGGGAAATTTGGGGAGTTTGAGGGAGATTTGGGGTGAAATTTTGGGGTTTGGGGGAAATTCGGGGGGTTTGGGGTGAAATTTGGGGGGTTTGGGGGGAATTTGGCGTTTGCAGGGAGTTTGGGGGGAGATTTGGGGGACTTGGGGGGAATTTTGGGGGGTTTGGGGGGGAATTTGGGGAGTTTGGGGGAGATTTGGGAGAAATTTTGGGGGGTTTGGGGGGGAATTTGGGGAGTTTGGGGGAGATTTGGGAGAAATTTTGGGGGGTTTGGGGGGGAATTTGGGGAGTTTGGGGGAGATTTGGGAGAAATTTGGGGGGTTTGGGGGGAATTTGGGGGATTTTCAGGGGGTTTGGGGCGAAATTTGGGAGGTTTGTGGTGAAATTTGGGGGATTTGGGGAGTTTTTAGGGGGTTTGGGGGGAAATTTGGGGGGTTTGGGGCAAAATTTGGGGTTTTGGGGTGAAATCTGGGGAGTTTTGGGGTGAAATTTGGATGGTTGTGGGCAAAATTCGGGAGGTTTGGGGTAAAAATGGGGGATTTGGGGGGTTTGGGGGGTTTTGGGGGGAAATTTGGGGAGTTTGGGGCAAAATCTGGGGGGTTTGGGGGGAGATTTGGGGGGGTTTGAAGTGAAATTTGGGGGGTTTGGGGGGGAATTTGGGGTTTGGGGGGAAATTTGGGGGAAATTTGGGGGAAATTTGGGGGGTTTGGGGGGAATTTTGGGTGTTTTTAGGTTAATTTTGGGTATTTTGGGGAGGGGTCTCACCAGGACGGGGCTCCCTGTGGGAATTTGGGATTAATTTGGATTAATTTGGGTTAATTTTGGGTTAATTTGAGGAGGGGTCTCACCGGGACAGGACCCCTGGGGGTCCCTGTGAGAATTTTGGGGTTTTTTAGGTTAATTTTGGGGTAATTTGGGGAATTTGGGGAGGGGTCTCACCGGGACGGGACCTCTGGGGGTCCCTGTGGGAATTTTGGGGGTTTTAGGTTAATTTTGGGGTATTTTGGGGTTTTTTAGGTTAATTTTGGGGTAATTTTGGGGGTTTTTAGGTTAATTTTGGGGTAATTTTGGGGGGTTTTTGGGGGGTTTTAGGTTAATTTGGGGAGGGGTCTCACCGGTGTGGGACCCCCGGGGATCCCTGTGAGAATTTTGGGGGGTTTTAGGTTAATTTTGGGATAATTTGGGGGGTTTTTAGGTTAAATTTGGGGTAATTTCGGGGTTTTTAGGTTAATTTTGTGTAATTTGGGGAGGGGTCTCACCGGTGTGGGGCTCCCGGGGGTCTCCAGGACTCGCTCCCAGCGGTTGGAGCTGAAGTTGTACCTGACCAGATCCCCCAGGGCCTCGTTCAGGTCCAAACCTGGGGGAAAAAAGGGTCAGGACCCCTCCCCAAATTACCCAAATTACCCCAAATCCACCTCAAAAAAATCCCAAAAAAATCCCCAAAAAATCCTGAAAAGAAAAACCAAAAAAATCCCCCAAAAAAATCCCCCAGAGCCTCATTCAGTTCAATTCTGGGGGGGAAAAAGGGGTCAGGACCCCTCCTCAAATTACCCAAAATCCCCCAAATTCACCTCAAAAAAATCCCAAAAAAATCCCAAAAAGAAAAAACCAAAAAAATCCCCCAAAAAATCCCCCCCAAAATCCCCCAGAGCCTTGTTCAGGTTCAATTCTGGGGGGGGAAAAAGGGTCAGGACCCCTCCCCAAATTACCCAAAATCTCCCCAAAATTCCCTCAAACCTCCACAAATCCCCCTAAATCCCTTCCAGACCCCAAAATCCACCCCAAATCCCCCCAAAATCCCCTCAAATCCCCCAAAATCCCCCTCAGGACCCCATTTTTTCCCATTTTCTCCCAAAATGCCCAATTTTTCCCCATTTTTTCCTTTTTTTCCCCCATTTTCTCCCAAAATGACCCATTTTTTTCCCATTTTTTTCCTATTTTTTCCCAAATGCCCCATTTTTTCCCCATTTTCTCCCAAAATGTCCCATTTTTTTCCCAAAATGTCCAATTTTTTCCTTGTTTTATCCCAAAATACCCCATTTTTCCCCATTTTTTCCCCATTTTTTCCCCGTTTTTTTACCAAAATGTCCCATTTTTCTCCCAAAATGCCCCATTTTTCCCCATTTTCTCCCAAAATGCCCCATTTTTTCTCCGTTTTCTCCCAAAATGTCCCATTTTTTTCCCAAAATGTCCAATTTTTTCCCATTTTTCTCCCAAAATGCCCAATTTTTTTCCCATTTTTCCCTGTTTTTTCCCATTTTTTTACCAAAATACCCCATTTTTTTCCCCGTTTTTTCACTCAATGCCCAATTTTTCCCATTTTTCCCCATTTTTTCCCCAAATGCCCCATTCTTTCCCCATTTTCTCCCAAAATGACCCAATTTTTTTCCCCAAATACTCCATTTTTTCCCCGTTTTTCCCCCATTTTTTTCCCAAATCCCCTCCTATCCCCCAAATCCTCCCAAACTCCCCCAAATCCCCCTCAGGACCCCATTTTTTCCCACTTTCACCCAAAATGCTCCATTTTCCCCATTTTTTCCCCATTTTTTCCCTGTTTTTTCCCTGTTTTTCCCCATTTTTTCCCGTTTTTTCCCATTTTTTTACCAGAACACCCCAAATTTTCCCCAAAACCCCCCAAAACTCCCCAAATCCCCCAAAACTCACCCCCAAAGACGTAGAGCATCCCCGTCCCGGGCAGCACGGCCCCGGCCGCCGCCGTCCTGGGGGGGAATTGGGGGTCCCCGGGGCTGACCCGGAACCAGCGGCCGGAACCCCCCGAGCCCCCCAGGGAGAGTTCACAGGAGAACCCCAAAAACCCCGGGCTGCACTCACACAGCCCCGTGGCCTGGGGAAAAACACAAAATTTGGGGGTTTTAGGGGGTTCAGAGAAGGTTTGGGGGGGTTTGGGGGGTCCCAGATTAATTTCTGGAATTTTTGGGGGGTTTTCTGGAGCCATTTCTGGAGGTTTTGGGGTCTCTCAGTTCCATTTCTGGAGGTTTTGGGGTCCCCAAATCCCCAGAAAATCCCTCCCAAACCTCTCCAAAATGCCCCCAAAAAACCCAAAAATCCCAGTTCTGGGGGGGGTCTCACCTGGTCCCAAGTGTGTCTTGGTCTCTTGTCAATGGGGACAGAAGCAGAACCCAAAACCACTCAAAAAAACCCCAAAAATCCCAGAAAATCCCAAAAAAATCCCTCCGATATTTCAGAGACTCCCCCCAAAAAAAACCCCAAAAAAACTCTCAAAAAAAATCCCAAAAATTCCCAGAAAATCCCAAAAAAATCCCTCCGATATTTCAGAGACTCCTCCCCCCTCCAAAAAAAAAAACAAAAAAAACCTCTCAAAAAACCCCAAAAAAATCTCCAAAACTCCCAAACTTCAGATCTCACCTGGCTGCAGGTGTCGCTTGACTTCCTCCTATTAGGGACACAACCAAAGCCCCAAAATCCCCCAAAAAATACAGAAAAATTCCCAAAAAATTGCAAAAAAAAATCACAAAAAAATCCCCAAACCCCCCCTCCCCAAATTACAGATGTCTCACCTGGTTCCAGGTGTCTCTTGATCTCCTGCCAATGGGGACGGAAGCAGAGCCCAAAAATCCCCCCCAAAAATCCCAAAAAATCCCAGAATATCCAGTAAAATCATCTTCGCGAATCTCAGAAAATCCCTCCCAAAATACCCAAAAAAAACCCCAAAAAAATCCCAAAAAATCCCATAAAATCCCCAAAAACCCCAAATTTAAGATCTAACCTGGTTGCAGATTTCCCTTGACTTCCTTCTAATAGAGACACAACCAAAGCCCCAAAATCCCTCGAAAAAAATCCCAAAAAAATCCCAGAAAATCCAGAAAAATCCTCTTCCTGAATCTCAGAAAATCCCACTGAAAATGACCCCAAAAAATCCCAAAAAAATCCCAAAAAAATCCAAAAAATGTCCCAAATTTCACATCTCACCTGGTTCCAGATTTGTCTTGACCTCCTTCTAATAGAGACACAACCAAAGCCCCAAAATCCCAAAAAAAATTCTCAAAAAAATCGCAAAAAATCGCAAAAAAATCCCAAAAAATCCAAAAAAAATCGCCAAAAAATCCCCAAAAAACCCCAATTTTTTTGTGCCTCACCTGGTTGCAGGAGCCCCCGGGGGGCCGGCAGTGGTGCTGGCAGGCCGGGCTGGCACAGGAGGGGCCCCCCCAGCCCTGGGGACACTGACAGTGGCCCTGGGGGTGGCAGCGGCCGCGGCCGGAGCAGCCGCCGGGACACAGCGACAGGCGCCACGTGGCGTTAAAGCCCAGCAGGTTGTAATTGGCGTCGCTGAAAAGGTGTAGAAGCATCTGGAGGGGAAAAAAGAGAGAAATTTTAGGGGTTTTTTGGGATTTTTGGGGAATTTTTGTGAATTTTTTTGAAATTTTTTTTGTGATTTTTTTGTGATTTTTTTTGGAATTTTTTGAAATTTTTTTGTGGTTTTTTTTGAGAATTTTTTTGGAATTTTTTTGGAATTTTTTGTGAATTTTTTTGAAAATTTTTAGGGATTTTTTGAGAACTTTTTTTGAATTTTTTGAAATTTTTTGTGATTTTTTTGAGAATTTTTTTGGAATTTTTTTGAAATTTTCTGTGATTTTTTTTGAGAATTTTTTTGGAATTTTTTTGGAATTTTTTGAGAATTTTTTTGGAATTTTTTTGAAATTTTTTGTGATTTTTTTTGTGATTTTTTTGAGAATTTTTTTGGAATTTTTTGTGAATTTTTTGTGAATTTTTAGGGATTTTTTTGAGAATTTTTTTGGAATTTTTTGTGATTTTTTTGTGAATTTTTTTTTGGTGTTTTTTTGGAATTTTTTGAAATTTTTTGTGATTTTTTTTGGAATTTTTTTGGAATTTTTTTGAAATTTTCTGAGAATTTTTTTGGAATTTTTTTGAAATTTTTTGAAATTTTTTTGTGATTTTTTTTGAGAATTTTTTTGGAATTTTTTGTGAATTTTTTGTGATTTTTTTTAAATTTTTCGGGGAATTTTTTGGAATTTTTTTGTGTAATTATCAGGGATTTTTTTGAGAATTTTTTTGGATTTTTTAGGATTTTTTGGGGGGATTTTTGGTCTCAGTTTCTGCCCCCATTTCCAGGAGACCAAGACACCCCTGTGAGTAAGGAGATGGTGCAGCAGCATCTGGGGGAAAAAAGAGAGAAATTTTAGGGTTTTTTTAAAGATTTTAAAGGGTTTTGAAGGGTTTTTTGAAGCTCGAGGGGTCTTGGCAGGAGGTGCTGCTGTGAAACCCAAATTTCCCCAAAAATACCCCAAAAATTCCCCCAAAAAATCCGAAAAAAATAAAAAAAAAATCCAAAAATATTCCAAAAAAATCCCAAAAAATCCCTGATAATTACACAAAAAATTTCAAACACATTCCCCAAAATTTTCAAAAAAAAAATCACAAAAAAATCCACAAAAAATTTCAAAAAAATCCAAAAAAATCTCAAAAAAATTCAAAAAAATCCCGAAAAAAATCGAAAAAAAAATCGAAAAAAATTCCAAAAAATTCCCAAAAAATCCCAAATGTTTCCCAGATGATTTCTGACCTTTCCCGAGGTGGCCTCGAGGGGTCCAGGCAGGGAACTGCCGCTGAGAGCAGCCAGCAGGGGGCTGTGGGTGGACGCAAATTTCCCAAAAAATTCCCCAAAAAATTCCCCAAAATTCCCCAAAAATTCCTAAAAAATGTCAAAAAAATTTCAGAAAAATTCAAAAAAATGTCTAAAAAAAATCCAGAAAAAAAGCCAAAAATTTTTCAAAAAAAATCCCAAAAAAATTCAAAAAAAATTCCAAAAAAATCCAAAAAAATTCCAAAAAAATTCCAAAAAATTCAAAAAAAAATTCCAAAAAATTCCCAAAAAATCCCAAATGTTTCCCAGATGATTCCTGACCTTTCCCGAGGTGGCCTCGAGGGGTCCAGGCAGGGAACTGCCGCTGAGGGCAGCCAGCAGGGGGCTGTGGGTGGAGCCAAATTTCCCAAAAAAAATTCCCCAAAAATTGCCAAAAAATCCCCCAAAAATTCCTAAAAAATGTCAAAAAAATTCCAGAAAAATTCAAAAAAATGTCTAAAAAAAATCCAGAAAAAAAGCCAAAAATTTTTCAAAAAAAATCCCAAAAAAATTCAAAAAAAATTCCAAAAAAATCCAAAAAAATTCCAAAAAAATTCCAAAAAAATTCCCAAAAAAATTCCAAAAAATTCCCAAAAAATCTCAAATGTTTCCCAGATTATTTCTGACCTTTCCCGAGGTGGCCTCGAGGGGTCCAGGCAGGGAACTGCCGCTGAGGGCAGCCAGCAGGGGGCTGTGGGTGGACGCAAATTTCCCAAAAAATTCCCCAAAAAATTCCCCAAAATTCCCCAAAAAATTTCTAAAAAATGTCCAAAAAAAGCCAAAAATATTTTTTAATTTTTTTAAAAAAAATTTTAAAAAAAGGCCAAAAAATATTTTAAAAAATCCCAAAAAATTCCCCAAAAAATCCCAAAAATTAAAAAAAAAAAATTAAAAAAATCCAAAAAAAATTCCAAAAAAATTCCCAAAAAAATTCCAAAAAATTCCCAAAAAATCCCAAATGTTTCCCAGATGATTTCTGACCTTTCCCGAGGTGGCCTCGAGGGGTCCAGGCAGGGAACTGCCGCTGAGGGCAGCCAGCAGGGGGCTGTGGGTGGAGCCAAATTTCCCAAAAAAAATTCCCCAAAAATTGCCAAAAAATCCCCCAAAAATTCCTAAAAAATGTCAAAAAAATTTCAGAAAAATTCAAAAAAATGTCTAAAAAAAATCCAGAAAAAAAGCCAAAAATTTTTCAAAAAAAATCCCAAAAAAATTCAAAAAAAATTCCAAAAAAATCCAAAAAAATTCCAAAAAAATTCCAAAAAAATTCCCAAAAAAATTCCAAAAAATTCCCAAAAAATCCCAAATGTTTCCCAGATTATTTCCGACCTTTCCCGAGGTGGCCTCGAGGGGTCCAGGCAGGGAACTGCCGCTGAGGGCAGCCAGCAGGGGGCTGTGGGTGGACGCAAATTTCCCAAAAAATTCCCCAAAAAATTCCCCAAAATTCCAATAAAATTCCAAAAAAATTATGCAAAAAAATCCCAAAAAAATTCCCCCAAAAATTTCCAAAAAATCCCCCCAAAAAATAAAAAAAAATTAAAAAAACCCAAAAAAATTTCAAAAAAAATCCAAAAAAAATCCAAAAAAAATCCAAAAAAATTCCAAAAAATTCCCAAAAAAATTCCAAAAAATTCCCAAAAAATTCCCAAAACTTCCCAAAAGAGTCTCAAACCTTTCCTGATGTGGCCTCGAGGGGTCCAGGCAGGGAACTGCCGCTGAGAGCAGCCAGCAGGGGGCTGTGGGTGGACGCAAATTTCCCAAAAAATTCCCCAAAAAATTCCCCAAAATTCCCCAAAAAATTTCTAAAAAATGTCCAAAAAAAGCCAAAAATATTTTTTAAATCTTTTTTTAAAATTTAAAAAAAAAAAGCCAAAAAATATTTTAAAAAATCCCAAAAAATTCCCCCAAAAATCCCAAAAATTTCCAAAAAAAATTAAAAAAAAAATCCAAAAAAATTCCAAAAAATTCCCAAAAAATTCCCAAAAAATTCCCAAAAAATTCCCAAAACTTCCAAAGGATTCCCAAACCTTTCCCGAGGTGGCCTCGAGGGGTCCAGGCAGGGAACTGCCGCTGAGGGCAGCCAGCAGGGGGCTGCGGGTGGAGGCGCCGTCGTACACAAACAGGTAATCGTAGGTGCACTCCGTGTCCATGAAGGTGAAGGTCAACAGGATCCTGTGCCGGGGGCTGGGGGCTGCAAAATGAGGAGGGGTCAGTGAGAAAACACACCCTAAAAAAAATCCTGGGGTTGAAATCCCCATAAAAATCCCATAAAATGGGGAAATTCTGTAAAAATCCCATTGAAATCCTATGGGAAAGGCGCCCCCTGGTGGATGGGAGGTGCCTGTCTATGGGGAGACCCCAAAAGATCTCAAAGCTCAAAAATCTCCCCCAAAAACTCCCCCAAACACGATTTAAAAATCCCATAAAGTTGAGAAATTCCATTAGAAAAAAATCCCATAGAAATCCTATAAAAATCCCATTGAAATTCCATAAAAATCCCATTGAAATCCTATGGGAAGGGCGCCCCCTGGTGGATGGGAGGTGTCCACTTACGTGGAGACCCCAAAAAACCCCAAAACCATTTGAAAAATCCCATAAAACCGTGAAATTCTATAAAAATCCCATAGAAATACCACAAAAAAATCTCATTGAAATCTTGTAAAAACCCCACTGAAATCCTTTAGAAATCACATTGAAATTCCACAAAAATCCCATTGAAATCCTGTAGAAATCCCATTGAGATTTGGGGTTTGGGGCAGATTTTGGGGTTTCTCTGAGGGGATTTTGGGGTCTGGGGAGGGTTTTGGGGATACCAAGCCCAAATTCGGGGTGAATTTGGGGATTTTTGGGGTCTCAAATCCAATTTTGGGGTGATTTTTTTGAGGTTCCCTCCCACAGACGAGTCCGGCGCGAGGGAAAGTTCAATTTTAGTGGGATTTGGGTGATTTTGGGGTCAATTTTAGGGTTTTTGGGGGTGCCAAACCCAAATTTGGGGGGAATTTGGTGATTTTGGGGTCAATTTTAGGGTTTTGGGGGTGCGAAACCCAAATTTGGGGTGGATTTGGTGATTTTGGGGTCAATTTTAGGGTTTTGGGGGGCGCCGAGCCCGATTTTGGGGTGGTTTTTGGGGTTTTCGGGGTCCCTCACCCTCGATGAGCCACTCGCAGTTGCCGTTGACCGAGTAGTTCCCGGGGCCGTCGGTGACGAAGCCGCGGGGCCCCCTCAGCACCCGCCGCTGCCCTTTGCAGTCCCCGCCCTCTGAGCCCCAAAAAAACCCCCAAAACACCCCAAAAATACCCCAAAAAAACACCACGGGGAACCCCATGGTTGGAGGGTATTTTGGGGGAGGGGGTGGAGCTGGAAAAAAAAAAGAAATTTGGAGTTAAAAGTTGTAAAAGGAGGAGAGACGGTAAAAATGTTTTAAAGGTTTTGGGGAGATCTGAAATAAAACCCGAAATTCCACACAAATAAATCCCAAAAGACTCCCAAGGGAATCCCAAATCCTCCAAAAAGAAAAAAAAAAAAAAAAAAAAACAAAAAAACAAAATTCCACACAAATAAATCCCAAAAGAGTCCCAGGGGAATCCCAAATAAATCCCAAAATTCCACACAAATAAATCCCAAAAGAGTCCCAAGGGAATCCCAAATAAATCCCAAAATTCCACACAAATAAATCCCAAAAGATTCCCAAGAGAATCCCAAATAAAACCTAAAATTCCACACAAATAAATTCCCAAAAGACTCCCAAAGGAATCCCAAATAAACCCCAAAATTCCACACAAATAAATCCCAAAAGACTCCAAGGGAATCTCAAATAAATCCCAAAATTCCACACAAATAAATCCCAAAAGACTCCCAGGGGGATCCCAAATAAATCCCAAAATTCCACACAAATAAATCCCAAAAGAGTCCTAAGGGAATCTCAAATAAACCCCAAAATTCCACACAAATAAATCCCAAAAGACTTCCAAAGGAATCCCAAATAAATCCCAAAATTCCACACAAATAAATCCCAAAGAGTCCCAAAGGAATCCCAAATAAATCCCAAAATTCCACACAAATAAATCCCAAAAGACTCCCAAGAGAATCCCAAAAAAATCCCAAAATTCCACACAAATAAAACTCAAAAGAGTCCCAGGGGAATCCCAAATAAATCCCAAAATTCCACACAAATAAATCCCAAAAGAGTCCTAAGGGAATCTCAAATAAACCCCAAAATTCCACACAAATAAATCCCAAAAGACTCCAAGGGAATCTCAATAAATCCCAAAATTCCACACAAATAAATCCCAAAAGACTCCAAGGGAATCTCAAATAAACCCCAAAATTCCACACAAATAAATCCCAAAAGACTCCCAAAGGAATCCCAAATAAACCCCAAAATTCCACCCAAATAAATCCCAAAAGAGTCCTAAGGGAATCCCAAATAAATCCCAAAATTCCACCCAAATAAATCCCAAAAGAGTCCCAAGGGAATCTCAAATAAATCCCAAAATTCCACACAAATAAATCCCAAAGGAATCCCAAGGGAATCCCAAATAAACCCCAAAATTCCACCCAAAAAAAATCCTAAAAGAACCCAGAAAGAATCCCAAATCTCAAAAAAAAAAACCCAAATCCCACCCAAAAAACCCTAAAAGACTTCTAGGGGAACCCTGAATCCCAAAGAAATGCCAAAATCCCACAAAAAAACCCCAAAAGACCACAGAGATTCCCCCAAATCCCAAAGAAACCCCAAAACCCCACAAGGACCCCCCAAAACGCCTCAAACCCCACAAGGACCCCACAAAGAATCTCTCAGCCACCCCCAAACCCTTCAAATATCCCAAAAAAAAATCCCTAAAATTTAACAGGATGATTCAGGCCTCACTCTTGGGATGCTGAAATTCCCTCAGGACACCCAAATCCTCTCAGGACCCCCCCAAAATTCCTCAGGATCCCCTCAGGATCACGCTAAAACCCCCTTATCACCTCACAATTCTCTCAGGACCCCCCAAACCCCCTTATTTCCTCACAATCCCCTCAGGACCCCCTCAAACCCCTCAGGACTCCCTGAAACCCCCCTAATCCCCTCATGAGCCCCTCAAAATCCCCCCAAAACCCCTCAGAATCCCCCCAAAACCCCTCAGGATCCCCTCAGAAACCCCTAAAACCCCCTTATCCCCCCCTCAGGACCCCCCCAAAACTCCTCAGAAACCCTCAAGATCCCCTCAGGACCCCCTAAAATCCCCTTATCCCCTCACGATCCCCTCAGGACCCCTAAAATCCCCTTATCCCCTCACGATCCCCTCAGGACCCCCCAAAACCCCTCACGGTCCCCTCAGAACCCCCTAAAACCTCCTTATCCCCTCACGATCCCCTCAGCATCCCCTAAAACTCCCTTATCTCCTCACAATCCCCTCAGGATCCCCTAAAACCCCCTTATTCCCTCACGATCCCCTCAGAACCCCTTCAAACCCCCTCAAAACCCCCTCATCCCCTCACGATCCCTTCATCATCCCCCTCATGGCCTCCCGATCCCCTCAGGACAACCTTAAACCCCCCCATCCCCTCACAATCCCCTCACGGCCTCCCAAAACCCCTCACGATCCCCCCAAAACTCCCTCATCCCCTCACGATCCCCCAAAACCTTCCTCATCCCCTCACGATCCCCTCAAACCCTCCTCATCCCGCTGAGGATTCCCTTGTCCCCTCACCCCCACCGGGCCCGCAGGGGTCCCGCAGGCCTCACTGGCTCTGCCAGGCCCCGCCGAGCGCCGGGAGCTCGGCGGGGCCGCCGGGGGAGCTGCGCTGAGCGCCGAGAAGAGGCGATAAAATCGCGATAATGACGCGATAGAGCCGCGATAGGGGCGGGCCCTTCCCCACCTCAACCCGCTGGCGGCGGCTCCTGAGGCGGCGGCGGGAGGGGCGGGGCCAGCGCGGAAAGGGGGCGGTGCTAAAGGGGGCTGGGTCAATGGAGGGGGCGGGGCTAAAAGAGGCGGGATTATATGCGGGAATTGAAATGTGGGCGTGGCCAAATGAGGGGGCGGGGCTAAAAGAAGCGGTATTTTATTTGTGGATGGAAAATGGGCGGGGCTAAAAGAGGCGGGATTTGATGCGGGAATGGAAATGGGCGGGGCTAAAAGAGGCGGGATTTTATTTGTGGATGGAAAATGGGCGGGGCTAAAAGAGGCGGGATTTGATGCAGGAATGGAAATGGGCGGGGCTAAAAGAGGCGGAATTCTACGCGGAGCAGAGGGGGGCGGGGCTAAAGGGGCAGGATTGTGGGCGTGGTCAGCGAAGGGGGCGTGGCCAAATGATGCGGAATTCTATGCGTGAATGGAAATGGGCGGGGCTAAAAGAGGCGGGATTTGGTTTGTGGATGGACAATGGGCGGGGTTAATAGGGGGAGTGGTCACAGAAGGGGCGTGGCCAAAACTGCTGTGTGGGCGTGGTTTGGGCCAGGAAAATTGGGATTTTTGAGATGGAAAATTGGGATTTTTGGGATGGAAAATTGGGATTTTTGGGATAAAAAAATCCGAATTTTGGGCCAGGGAATGTCTCTGGGGGTGACCCCGAGGCAGCTGCGTGTTCTCCTCGCAGCTTTCACCCTTCTCATCATCAAAGTGGGAAAAAATGGGGATTTTTGGGGTGAAAAACCCGGAATTTGGGACACGGCTCCTCCCCAGGGAGAAAGGCGTGGTTTTGATTGGTGGGCGTGGACTTAATATGCAAATATATTTATGGGCGTGGCCTCCATAATGAGAATGTTATTGCGTAATTTTGTTTTGTGGGCGTGGCTTGACTGTGGGTTATTAGTTGTGGGCGTGGTCAATGTGTAATGGGCGTGGCTTATATGGAAATGAGTCTTGTGGGGGCGTGGCCTGTTCCATATATGGAGATAGTGGGCGTGGCTTGTGAGTGATGGGCGTGGCTTGTGTTATGTCAGTGTTTTGTGGGCAAAAAGATTCTCAAGATCCTCTCTAACTCCACAAAACGCCCCAAAAATCACCCAAAAATCGCCAAAAAATCATGGAAAAAATGCCCTCAAATTACAAGAAGAAACACGTAAAAATCTCTCTAAAATCGCCCTAAAATTGCCTCAAAATTACCCCAAAAATCACCCCAAAATCGCCCAAAAATCACTCAAAAATTGCCCCCAAATTGCCCCAAAATCGCCCTAAAATCACCCCAAATTACCCAAATCTCCTGAAATCTCCCCAAATTCACTCAGGTCCCCCCCAAACCCCTCAAAATCCACTCAACCCTCTCCAAAACTCCTCCAAAATTCCTCAAGACCCCCCAAAATTGCCCTAAAATCACCCTAAAAAACCACCCAAAAATCACACCAAAAAAAATCACACCCAAATCACCCCAAAATTGCCCAAACCCCCCAAACCCCCCAAATCCCCCCAAAATTCCCCCAAAATCTCCCAAAATCACCTCGAAATCCCCCTAAAATCAACTCAAGACCCCCAAAATCACCCCAAAATAGACTCAAGACCCCCCAAAATCACCCCAAATTCGGCTCAAAATCCCCCAAACTCCCCCAAAATGGACTCAAGACCCCCCCAAATCCCCCAAAAATTCCCCCAAAAATCTCCTCAAGACCCCCAAATCCCCCCAAAATCTCCCAAAATCCCCCCAAAATGGACTCAACACCCCCCAGAATCAACTCAAGACCCCCAATAAACGACTCAAGACCCCAAAAATCCCCCCAAATTCGCCCCAAAATCAATTCAAGACCCCCCAAATCGCCCCAAAATCCCCCCAAAATCCCCCCAAACCCCCAAAAATCTCCCCAAATCCCCCCAAAATCTCCCAAAATCTCCCAAAATCCCCCTAAAATCAACTCAAGACCCCCCAAAATCTCCCCAAAATCAACTCAAGACCCCCCAAACCCCCCAATCCCCCTCCCCTCTCTCCCCCCTCCCCCAATGGGCGTGTCCTGTCGCAGTGGGCGTGGCCAGGCCCGGGCTCGGGGCCCGGGGGGCGATGGGGCTGCGGCCGGGGGGGGGCCCGGGGGGTCTCTGGGGGGTCCCGGGGGGTCTCTGGGGGGTCTCCGGGGGGTCTCCCGGGGGTCTCCCGGCGCTGCTGCCGCTGCTGCTGCTGCTGCCCGCGGGAGGAGCCGCCAAGTACGTGCGGGGCCGCATCAGCACCAAGGAGGTCAGCGGGGGATTTGGGGAGGGGGCTTCGGGACCACCCACCCACCCCATCCCATCCCATCCCATCCCTGGGGGTGCCCGGGGGGGATCTGGGGGGTTTGGGGGCTTGGGGAGGGGGCTTCGGGACCACCCACCCATCCCTGGGGGTGCCCAGGGGGGGGTTTCGGGGGTTTGGGGGATTTGGGGAATTTGAGGAGGGGGCTTCGAGACCACCGACCCACCCCATCCCATCCCTGGGGGGGCCCAGGGGGGGAATTGGGGGGGGTTTGGGGGATTTGGGGAGGGGGCTTCGGGACTACCCACCCATCCTATCCCTGGGGGTGCCCAGGGGAGTTTGGGGGGTTTGGGGAATTTGAGGAGGGGGCTTCGGGACCACCCACCCATCCCATCCCATCCCTGGGGGGCCCAGGGGGGTTTGGGGGGTTTGGGCAATTTGGGGAGGGGGCTTCGGGACCACCCACCCATCCCTGGGGGTGCCCGGGGGGATCTGGGGGGGTTTGGGGAATTTGGGGAGGGGGCTTCGGGACCACCCACCCATCCCATCCATCCCTGGGGGTGCCCGGGGGGGATCTGGGAGGGTTTGGGGAATTTGGGGAGGGGGCTTCGGGACCACCCCTCCCCCCCCGGGTGTGGGTGGGGGGATTGGGTGGGGGTCTTCTTCTGGGGTTGATATCGCGACCCCCGCGGGTTTTATCGCGACTCCACCCTGAATTATATGAGACCCCTCCCCTGATTTGTATGGGGGACCCCCTCCTCAAATTCGTGGGACCCCTCCCCAAATTAGACCGGGTCTCCCCTATTTAATATCGGGACCCCTCCCCCAAATTTATACCGAGACCCCCCCCAAAATTCGTCAGGACTCTCCCCACATTACACAGGGACCCCTCCCCTAATTTATATCGGGACCCCTCCCCAGTTTACACCCGGACCCTCCCAATATTCACTGGACACCCCCCTATGTCTATGTCGACCCCTCCCCTAATTTATATCGGGACCCCCCATTTTTATCGGGACCCCTCCTCAATTTATACCTGGACCTCCCATTTAATATCGGGTCTGGGGTCCCCATTTGGGTCTGGGGTCTCCATTTGGGTCTGGGGGTCCCCATTTGGGTCTGGGGTCTCCATTTGGGTCTGGGGTCCCCATTTGGGTCTGGGGTCTCCATTTGGGTCTGGGATCTCGGTCTAGGGGTCTCCATTTGGGTCTGGAGTCTTCATTTGGGTCTGGGGTCTCAATGTGGGTCTGGGGTCCCATTTGGGTCTGGGGTCTCCATTTGGGTCTGGGGTCTCAATGTGGGTCTGGGGTCTCAATTTGGATCTGGGGTCTTGGTCCGGGGTCTCCATTTGGGTCTGGGGTCTCAAATTGGGTCTGGGGTCTCCAGGACTGGGTGTTCCTCACCCGCTTCTGTTTCCTCTCCGATTTCGGCCGCCTGGATTTCCACTTCCGCTACCCCGAGGTGAGTCTGGGGTCCCTGGGGGGTCCCTGGGGGGTCCCTGGGGGGTCCTGGGGGGTCCCTGGGGGTCCGGGGGGGTCTCGGGGAAGCCCCCAGACCCAAATCCCGCGCCCCCTCCCCAATTCAGGCCAAGTGCTGCCAGAACATTCTGCTCTACTTCGACGACCCCTCGCAGTGGCCGGCGGTCTACAGGAGGGGGGCAAGGTCACATTTGGGGCTGGGGCTTCGTTTGGGGGTCTGGGGCTTCCTCTGGGGCTGGGGGCTATTTGGGGCTGGGGGCTTTGGGGGGGCAAGGTCACAATTGGGTCTGGGGGCTTCATTTGAGGCTGGGGGCTTCCTGTGGAGTCTGGAGGATATTTGGGTCTGGGGACTTTGTGGGGTTTGGAAGAGTCTGGGGAATATTTGGGTCTGGGGGCTTCATTTGGGGCTGGAGGCTTCATCTGGGGCTGGGGGCTTCATGTGGGGCTGGGGGCTTTGGGGGAATTTGAGTCTGGGGGCTTCATCTGGGGCTGGGGGCTTTGGGAGGATTTGGGCTGATTTGGGGCTGGGGGCTTCATTTGAGTCTGGAGGCTTCATTTGGGGCTGGAGGTTTCATTTGGGGCTGGGGGCTTCATTTGGGGCTGGGGGGTTGATGTGGGGCTGGGGGATTCATTTGGGTCTGGGGGGCTTCATTTGAGTCTGGAGGCTTCATTTGGGGCTGGGGGCTTCATTTGGGGCTGGGGGGTTGATGTGGGGCTGGGGGATTCATTTGGGTCTGGGGGCTATATCTGGGTCTGGGGGCTTCATTTGAGTCTGGGGACTTTGGGAGGATTTCGAGGGATTTGGGGCTGGGGGATATTTGGGTCTGGGGCTTAGGGGGGGTTTGGGGGAGATTTGGTGGATTTGGGGCGATTTGGGTCTGGGGGCTTTTGGGGGGATTTGGGGGATTTGAGCCTGGGGGCTTTGGGAGAGTCTGCGGTTTATTTGGGTCTGGGGGCTTCATTTGGGTCTGGGGGTTTCATTTGAGTCTGGGGGCTTGACTTGGAGCTGGTGAATTTGGGGAGGGGTCTTGGGGATCTCAATGAATTTGGGGAGGAGTCCAGGATAAATTTGGGGAGGGGTCTCCGGGTGAATTTGGGGAGGGGTCTCGGGTCGAATTTGGGTCTGGGGTCTCAGCTCCCTAATCTGGGTGTTTTGGGCCTTTTTTGGGCCTTTTTTGGGGACTTTTTTTGGGCTTTTTTGGGTCTAAAAAATCCGGGGTTTTTTGGAGGGGTCTCGGGGGTCTCAATAAATTTGGGGAGGGGTCTCGGGGTGAATTTGGGGAGGGGTCTCGGGACTGAATTTGGGGAGGGGTCTCACCTCCCAAAATTTGGGTGTTTTGGGTCTTTTTTGGGTCTTTTTTGGGCTTTTTTTGGGTCCTTTGGGGGTCTAAAAAAATCTGGGTTTTTTGAGGAGGGGTCTCGGGGCTGAATTTGGGGAGGGGTCTCTGGGCTGAATTTGGGGAGGGGTCTCATCTCTCCAAATTTGGGGGTTTTGGGGCTTTTTTTCGGGCCTTTTTTGAGGCTTTTTTGGGTTTTTTGGGGTCTAAAAAATCCGGGTTTTTTTGGGGAGAGGTCTCGGGGGTCTCAATGAATTTGGGGAGAGGTCTCAGGGGTGAATTTGGGGAGGGGTCTCGGGGTGAATTTGGGAGGGGTCTCGGGGTGAATTTGGGTCTGGGGTCTCAGCTCTCCAAATTTGGGTGTTTTGGGCCTTTTTTGGGGCTTTTTGGGGTCTAAAAAATCCGGGGTTTTTTGGAGGGATCTCGGGGGTCTCAATAAATTCGGGAAGGGGTCTCGGGGTGAATTTGGGGAGGGGTCTCGGGGTGAATTTGGGTCTGGGGTCTCAGCTCTCCAAATTTGGGTGTTTTGGGCCTTTTTTGGGGCTTTTTGGGGTCTAAAAAATCCGGGGTTTTTTGGAGGGATCTCGGGGGTCTCAATAAATTCGGGAAGGGGTCTCGGGGTGAATTTGGGGAGGGGTCTCGGGACTGAATTTGGGAGGGGTCTCAGCTCCCAAAATTTGGGTGTTTTGGGCCTTTTTTGGGGCTTTTTTTGGGTTTTTTGGCATTTTTTGGCTTTTTGGGGCCTAAAAAATAGGTTTTTTGGGGAGGGGTCTCAATAAATTTGGGGAGGGGTCTCGGGTGAATTTGGGTCTGGGGTCTCCAGGACTGCCTGGCCAAGGAGTCGGTGATCCGGCCTGAGAACAACCAGGTCATCAACCTGACCACACAATACGCCTGGTCCGGATGCCAGGTGGGAATTTGGGTCTGGGGGCTTCCCCAGGGACAATTTGGGGAGGGGTCTCACCGCCCAAAATTTGGAGATTTTTTGGGAATTTTTTGGGATTTTTTGGGATTTTTTTTGGGGAATTTTTTGGGAATTTTTTTTTGGATTTTTTTTGGAATTTTTTTTGGCTTTTTTTCATTATTTTTGAGGGATTTTTTGGGGGCTTTATTGGGGTCTAAAAAATTCAGATTTTTTGGGGGGAGGGGTCTCAGGGATGAATTTGGGGAGGGGTCTCACCTCCAAAAATTTGGGGATTTTTTGGGGGGATTTTTTGAGGATTTTTTTTTTTACTTTTTGGGGCTTTTTGGGGTCTTAAAATTCGGGTTTTTGGGGTGGAGTCTCGGGGGTCTCTGAGATTTTGTGGAGGGGTCTGAGGGGTCCATGGCAATTTGGGGAGGGGTCTCACCTCCCAAAATTTGGGGGGTTTTTAGGCTTTTTTGGGGCTTTTTTGGGGATTTTTGGGGGGATTTTTGGGGTCATTTGGGGCTTTTTGGGGTCTTAAAAATTCGGTTTTTTGGGGAGAGGTCTCGGGGGTCTCTGAGATTTTGGGGAGGGGTCTGAGGGGTCCATGGCAATTTGGGGAGGGGTCTCACCTCCCAGAATTTGGGGCTTTTTTGGTCTTTTTTTGGACTTTTTTGGGGTTTTTTGGGGCTTTTTGGGGTCTAAAAAATCCGGGTTTTTTGGGGAGGGGTCTCAGGGATGCCATTTTTGGGTCTGGGGTCTCCGCAGGTGCTGCCGGGGGTCTCGGGGAGGGTCCTGAGCTGCTCCAGCGGCCGCAGCTTCCGCTCGGTGAGGGAACGGTGGTGGTACGTGGCCCTCAGCAAGTGTGGGGTGAGTGACCCAAAATAGCCCAAAATCAGCCCAAAATCAGCCCAAAATCAGCCCAAAATTATCCCAAAATTATCCCCAAATTATCCCAAAATTATCTCAAAATTATCCCAAAATTATCCCAAAATTATCCCCAAAATCAGCCCAAAATCAGCCCAAAATTATCCCAAAATTATCCCAAAATCAGCCCAAAATCAGCCCAAAATCAGCCCTAAAATACCCCAAAATCATCCCCAAATCAGCCCAAAATTATCCCCCAAAATCACCCCAAAATCAGCCCAAAATCAGCCCAAAATTATCCCAAAATCAGCCCAAAATCAGCCCAAAATTACCCCAAATCATCCAAAAATCATCCCAAAATTATTCCCAGAATCAGCCCAAAATTATCCCAAAATCAGCCCAAAATTATCCCAAAATCAGCCCAAAATCAGCCCTAAAATACCCCAAAATCATCCCCAAATCACCCCAAAATCACCTCAAAATTATCCCCAAAATCACCTCAAAATTATCCCAAAATCACCCTAAAATCATCCCCAAAATCATCCCAAAATCATCCCCAGAATTATCCCAAAATCAGCCCAAATTCAGCCCAAAATCATCCCCAAATCAGCCCAAAATTACCCCAAAATCAGCCCCAAAATCACCCCAAAAGCCCCCCAAAAAAATCACAAAAAAATCCCGAAAAATCCTCAAAAAATCCCCAAAAAATTCCAAAAAAATCCCAAAAAATCCCAAAAAATTCCCAATAAATCCCCAAACCCCAAAAAGCCCCAAAATTGTTGTTTTTTGCCCAAAATCTGTGGTTTTTGCCCCAAAAGGGGGGCAGGTTGGAACTGGAATATGAGATGGTTCCCCCCAAGAAAAACCCGAAAAATCACGAAAAAATCCCAAAAAAATCCAAAATAAATTCCAAAAAAATTCCCAAAAATCCCAAAAAAATTCCCAAAAATCCCAGAAAACCCCAAAAAGTCCCAAAATTTGTGTTTTTTGCCCCAAAAAGGGGGGAGGACTGGAACTGGAATATGAGATGCTTCCCCAAAAAACCCCCCAAAAATCACAAAAAAATCCAAAAAAAATTCCAAAAAAATTCCAAAAAAATTCCCAAAAATCCCAAAAAAATTCCCCATAAATCCCCGAACCCCAAAAAGTCCCAAAATTTGTATTTTTTGCCCCAAAGGGGGGTGGACTGGAACTGGAATATGAGATGGTTCCCAAAAATACCGGAAATAAATCAAAAAAATCACAAAAAATCCAAAAAAAAATCCCAAAAAATCCCCAAAAATCCCAAAAAATCCCCCAAAATCCCTAAACTTTAAAAAACCCCAAAAAGCCCCAAAATTTGTGGTTTTTTGCCCCAAAAGGGCGGTGGACTGGTACTGGAATATGAGATGTTTCCCCAGAAAAACCCCAAAAAATCACAAAAAATTCAAAAAAATTCCAAAAAAATTCCAAAAAAATCCCCAAAAAAATCCCAAAAATCCCAGAAACCCCAAAAAGTCCCAAAATTTGTGTTTTTTGCCCCAAAGGGGGGGCGGTTTGGAACTGGAATATGAGATGCTTCCCCAAAAAACCCCCCAAAAATCACAAAAAAATCCAAAAAAAATCCAAAAAAATTCCAAAAAATTCCAAAAAAATTCCCAAAAATCCCAAAAAATTCCCCATAAATCCCCGAACCCCAAAAAGTCCCAAAATTTGTATTTTTTGCCCCAAAGGGGGGCGGTTTGGAACTGGAATATGAGATGGTTTTGACCAACGGCGACTCCTTCTGGACCCGTCATTTCTCGGCCGATGAGTTTGGTGAGAAATTGGGGGAAATTTGGGGGATTTGGGGAAAATTTTGAGATTTTTCTAATTTTTGGGGATTTTTGGGGGGATTTTTGGAGATTTTTAGGGAGGTTTTTGGGGTGTTTTGGGGTTTTTTTTGATTTTTGGAGGGTTTTTGAGGGTTTATTTGGGTTTTATTTGGGGCTGGGGGCTTCAATTTGGGGAAATTTGGGGGAAATTTGGGCAAATTTGGGGGTTTTTGATTTTTGGGGTGAATTTGGGATTTTTTGAGGATTTTTGGAGATTTTTAGGGAGGTTTTGGGGGGGTTTTTGGGGGGGTTTTGAGGTTTTTTTGGGGATTTTTGGAGGGTTTTTTGAGGGTTTATTTGGGGCTGGGGGCTTCAGTTTGGGGAAAATTTGGGGGAAAATTTTGGGGATTTTTCAGGGATTTATTTGGGGTTTTTTTGGGATTTATTTGGGGGTTTTTGGAGGTTTTTGGGGGATTTTTTTGGGGCTGAATTTGGGTTTTTTGGGGAAGTTTTTAAGGGTTTTTTGGGGGGGTTTCTTTGGATTTTTCAGGGATTTATTTGGGGTTTTGGGGGATTTTTAGGAGGTTTTTTGGGGGGTTTTGGGGTGTTTTGGGGTTTATTTGGGATTTTTGGAGGGTTTTTGAGGGTTTATTTGGGTTTTATTTGGAGTTCAATTTGGGAGAAATTTTGGAGGTTTTTGGGGGTTTTTTGGGAGGTTTTTTGGGGGCGTTTGGGTGTTTTTTTAATTATTTTGGGGGGTTTTTTGGGGGAGGATTTTTGGGGGGATTTGGGGCTTTTTTTGGACTTTTTTGTGGCTTTTTGGGGTCTAAAAAATTCGGTTTTTTGGGGAGGGGTCTCAGGGCTCGGGAGATAATTTGCGGAGGGGTCTCATCTCCCCAAATTTGTCCTCTTTGGGGCTTTTTCAGGCCTCAAAAATTCAGATTTTTTGGGGCTTTTTTGGGGCTTTTTGTGGCATTTTGGGGTCTAAAAAATTTGATTTTTTTAGGGGATGGAACCCAAATTTTGGGGAGGGGTCTCAGGGTTCGGGGGATAATTTGGGGAGGGGTCTC
>NC_139791.1:550766-618837 GCF_965231275.1 Zosterops lateralis
GAAAATCAGGTGAAATTTGGGGGGTTTTGGCGAAATTTGGGGGGGGATTTGGGCAAAAATTTCGAGGAAATTTAGGGAAAATTGGGGGGTTTGGGGGGATTTGGGGGAAATTTGGGGGGAAATTTGGGGGGATTTGGGGGGAAATTGGGGGAAATTTGGGGGATTTGGGCAAAAATTTGGGGGGATTTGGGCAAAAATTTGGGGGATTTGGGGGATTTGGGGGGATTTGGGGAAATTGGGGGAAATTTGGGGGTTTGGGTGAAAATTGGGGGGTTTGGGAGAAATTTGGGTGGGTTTGGGCAAAAATTGGGGAAAACTTGGGGAAAATTTTTGTGGAGTTTGGGGGATTTGGGTGAATTTTGGGGAATTTGAGTGAAATTTGGGGGATTTTGGGGGGGTTTGGGGGGATTTGGGCAAGAATTTCGGGGAAATTTGGGGAAAATGAGGGGGGTTGGGGGGATTTGGGGGGAAATTTGGGGGAAATTTGGGGGAAATTTGGGGAAAATTCAGGTGAAATTTGGGGGGATTTGGGTGAATTTTGGGGGATTTGGGCGGAAATTTTGGGGAAATTTGGGGAAAATCGGGGGAGTTTGGGGGAATTTGGGGGGAATTTGGGGATTGGGGGGGAAATTTGAGGGATTTGGGGGGAATTTGGGGGATTTGTGGGGATTTGGGGGGATTTGGGGAAAATTTGGGGGGATTTGGGGAAAAATTTGGGGGGAATTGGGGGGATTTGGGGGGAATTTGAGCAAAATTTGGGGAAAATTCAGGTGAAATTTGGGGAGATTTGGGCAAAAATTTCAGGGAAATTTGGGGGGGTTTAAGGGGGATTTGGGAAAAATTGGAGGTTTGGGAGATTTGGGGGGAATTTGGGGGATTTTGGGGGGAAATTTGGGGGATTTGGGGGGAATTTGGGGACATTTGGGGGAGTTTAGAGGATTTGGGGGAAATTTTGGGGGAAATTTTGGGGGAATTTGAAGGATTTGGGAGAAATTTGGGTGATTTGGGGGAAATTTGGGGAAAATTTGGGGGAATATTTTTGAGAGATTTTGGGGAGGGTTTTTGGGATATTTTGGGGCCCTTTTTGGGGCAGTTTTGGGGTATTTTTGGGGGTATTTTGGGCCATTTTTGGGCCATTTTTGGGAATATTTTTGGGGATTTTTAGGGCCATTTTTGGGAATATTTTTGGGGATATTTGGGGCCATTTTTGGGCCATTTTTGGGCCGTTTTTGGGAATATTTTGGGCCATTTTTGGGACTATTTTGGGGATATTTTGGGCCATTTTTGGGACTATTTTTGGGTATTTTTGGGCCATTTTGTGACATTTTTGGGGGCTGTTCCCCCAGGGAAGCTCCTGTTCTCCGTCAGTTTCCTGATCTTCCTCCTGATGCTGATCCTGCTCGGAAAGGGATGGACCGTCACCAGGTCAGCGGTCACTCAATGGTCACTCACTGGTCACTCGGGGGGTCAGGGCTGGACTGTCACCAGGTCAGCGGTCAGTGGTCACTCTGGGGTCACTTGGGGGTCACTCTGGGGGTCAGAGGTCGCCTGAGGTCACTCAGGGGTCACTCTGGGGGTCAGAGGTCATTTAAGGGTCAGGGGTCACTCAGGGGTCACTCTGGGGGTCAGGGCTGGACCGTCACCAGGTCAGCAGTCAGTGGTCACTCTGTGGTCACTTGGGGGTCACTCGGGGGGTCAGGGCTGGACCGTCACCAGGTCAGCAGTCAGTGGTCACTCTGTGGTCACTTGGGGGTCACTCGGGGGGTCAGGGGTCATCTGGGGTCACTCTGAGGTCATTCTGGGGGTCAGAGGTCATTTAAGGGTCAGAGGTCACTCTGGGGTCACTCTAGGGGTCAGGGCTGGACCGTCACCAGGTCAGCGGTCAGTGGTCACTCAGTGGTCACTCTGCGGTCACTTGGGGGGTCACTTGGGTTCAGGGTCACTCTGGGGTAACTCAAAGATCACTCAGGAGTCAAAGGTCACTCAGGGATCAGGGGTCACTCAGGGGTCACTAATGGTCACTCTGGGGTCACCCAGGGGCTGGATCAGCCCGGGGGTCACTCAGGGGTCACTCAGGGGTCACTGTGGGGTCACTAATGGTCACTCTGGGGTCACTCAGGGGCCGGATCAGCCCGGGGGTCACTCAGGGGTCACTCAGGGGTCAGAGGTCACTAATGGTCACTCAGGGGTCACTCAGGGGCTGGATCAGCCCGGGGGTCACTCAGGGGTCACTCAGGGGTCAGAGGTCACTCATTGGTCACTCTGGGGTCACTCAGGGGTCAGGGGTCACTCAGGGGTCACTGTGGGGTCACTCAGGGGTCACTCACTGGTCACTCTGGGGTCACTCAGGGGCCGGATCAGCCCGGGGGTCACTGTGGGGTCACTCAGGGGTCACTGTGGGGTCAGGGGTCACTGTGGGGTCACTAATGGTCACTCTGGGGTCACTCTGGGGTCACTCAGGGGCCGGATCAGCCCGGGGGTCACTGTGGGGTCACTCAGGGGTCACTGTGGGGTCAGGGGTCACTGTGGGGTCACTAATGGTCACTCTGGGGTCACTCAGGGGCTGGATCAGCCCGGGGGTCACTCAGGGGTCACTGTGGGGTCACTAATGGTCACTCTGGGGTCACTCAGGGGCTGGATCAGCCCGGGGGTCACTCAGGGGTCACTGTGGGGTCACTAATGGTCACTCATTGGTCACTAATGGTCACTCATGGTCACTCAGGGGTCACTCAGGGGTCACTCAGGGGTCACTGTGGGGTCACTCAGGGGTCACTGTGGGGTCACTAATGGTCACTCTGGGGTCACTCAGGGGCCGGATCAGCCCGGGGGGCTCCGTCCGTCTGTCCGTCTACATGACCCTCTACAGCATCGCCCACATCGCCCTGCTCACCTACGAGGCCCAGGTGGGACCCCAAAATAACCCAAATTCACCCCAAAATTATCCCCAAAACATCCCAAAAATCCACAAAATTATCCACAAAATACCCAAAAATCACCCCAAAATTATCCCTAAAATTCACCCCAAAATTCACCCAAAAATTCCCAAAATTGTCCCCAAAAATCCACAAAACTCACCCCAAAAAATCCAAAATTCAGCCCCAAAATTATCCCCAAAACACCCCAAATTTGCCCCAAAATACCCAAAATCTGCCCCAAAATTCACCCCAAAAAAGCCAAAAAAATCCACAAAATTCACTCCAAAATTCACCCCAAAAATCCAGAAAATTCACCCTAAAATTCACCCCCAAATTACCAAAAATTCACCCCAAGATTATCCCCAAAAATCCACAAAATTAATCCCAAAATTATCTACAAAATACCCCGAATTCACCCCAAAATTATCCCCAAAATTTACCCCAAAATTCACCCCAAAATGTCCCAAATTCGCCCCAAAATTATCCCCAAAAATCCACAAAATTATCCCCAAAATAACCCAAAAATCACCCCAAAATTATCCACAAAATGGCCAAAAATTCACTCCAAAACTGACCCCAAAATATCCCAATTTTGCCCCAAAATTATCCACAAAATATCCAAAATCTGCCCCAAAATTCACCCCAAAAAGCCCAAAAAATCCACAAAATTCCCCCCAAAATTGACCCGAAAATTATCGACAAAATAACCAAAAATTCACCCCAAAATTGACCCTAAAACATCCCAAATTTGCCCCAAAATTATCCACAAAATACCCACAAAATTCACCCCAAAAATCCACAAAATTCACCCCAAATTCACCCCAAAATTATCCCCAAAAATCCACAAAATTCACCCCAAAATTCACCAAAATTCGTCCCAAAATTCACCCAAAAATACCCAAAATTCACCCCAAAATTCACCCCAAAAATCCACAAACTTCACCCAAAAAAAACCCCCCAAAATTCACCCAAAATTCACTCCAAAAATACACAAAATTCATCCCAAAAAATCCCCAAATTCGGAGCTCCGAGGCCCAGGTGAGACCCCAAAATTTGCTGCTTTTTTTGGCATTTTTGGGGGATAATTTGGGGCTGTTTTGGGGAATTTTTTCAGATATTTTGGGGATATTTTGGGGGATATTTTTGGGATATTTTGAGGATATTTTGGGGCTACTTTGGGCCTATTTTGGGGATATTTTGGGGCTATTTTGGGGGATATTTTCTGGGGGTTTTTTTGCATATTTTGGGGATATTTTCTGGAAATTTGGGGGCTATTTTGGGCCTAATTTAGGGAATATTTTCTGGATATTTTGGGGCTATTTTGGGCATAATTTGGGCATATTTTTCAGCTATTTTGGGGCTAATTTTTGGCATATTTTTGTACATTCTGGGGGCTATTTTGGAGATATTTTTGGGGATGTTTTGGGTATATTTTGGGACAATTTTGGGCAATATTTTCTGAATATTTTCAGCAACCTTTGGGCTATTTTTCCTCTATTTTCCCCTGACTTTGGGTGTATTTTTTGCAGTTCTTTGACCCCGGGCAGGTGCTGTACACCTACGAATCCCCGGCGGGGTACGGCCTCATCGCGCTGCAGTTCGGGGCCTTCGGCTGGTTCTGCGCCGCCGTCGGGGCCACCCTCAGCTCCGTCCCCGAGCGCCGCCACTTCTACCTGCCCTTCCTCGGCCTCTACACCTTCTGGTGGGTGCCTGAATACACCTGAAATACACCTGAAATACACCTGGGGCAGTGGGAGAAAACTGGGGGAAAATCGGAGAAAATTTGGGGAAAATCGGTGAAAATTTGACCAAAATTGGGGAGAAAATGAGGAAAATATGGGAAAAGATGGGAGAATAGGGGGGAAAAATGGGGAAAAAATGGGGAAAATTTGGGATTTGAGACACCTGGACACACCTGGGGACACCTGAAATACACCTGGGGACAAAAAATGGGGAAAAATTGGGGGAAATTTTGGGATTTGGGACACCTGGGCACAGCTGAGCTCCGTCCCTGAGCGCCGCCACTTCTACCTGCCCTTCCTCGGCCTCTGCACCTTCTGGTGGGTGCCTGAATACACCTGGGGGGCTGGAAATGGGGAAAAATAGAGAAAATTTGGGGAAAATCGGTGAAAATTTGATGAAAATCGGTGAAAAAATGAGGAAAATAGAGGGAAAAATGAGGAAAACATGGGGAAAATATGGGGAAAAATGGGGAAATTTGGGATTTGAGACACCTGGGGACACCTAAAACACACCTGGGGATAGAAAATGAGGAAAAACAGCAAAAATTGGAAAAAAAATTGGGGAAATTGGGGCAAATTGGGACACCTGGGCACAGCTGAGCTCCGTCCCCGAGCGCCGCCACTTCTACCTGCCCTTCCTCGGCCTCTGCACCTTCTGGTGGGTGCCTGAATACACCTGAATACACCTGAAATACACCTGAAATACACCTGAAATACACCTGGGGCAGTGGGAGAAAACTGGGGGAAAATCAGAGAAAATTTGGGGAAAATATGGGGGAAAAAATGGGGAAAATTGGTGAAAATTTGACAAAAATAGGTGGAAATTTGACCAAAATCAGGGGGAAAATTGGTGAAAATATGATGAAAATAGGGGGAAAAATGGGGAAAATTTGGGGGAGATTGGGGGATTTGGGACACCTGGGGACACCTGGGACAATGAGTGGAAACTGGGGGGAAATCAGTGAAAAATTGGGGGAAATCGGTGAAAATTTGATGAAAATCGGTGGAAATTTAATGAAAATAGGAAGAAAAATGGACAAAATATGGGGGGAAATGGGGAAAATATGGGGAAAATTATGAAAATTTGGGGATTGGGGCACCTGGGGACACCTGAAATACACCTGGGACAGCGGGAGAAAACTGGGGGAAAATCGGAGAAAATTTGACAAAAATAGGGGGAAATTTGACCAAAATCGGGGGGAAAATTGGTGAAAATTTGGTGAAAATTTGATGAAAATAGGGGCAAAAATGGGGAAAATAGGGGGGAAAATGATGGAAATTTGGGGATTGGGACAGCTGGGGACACCTGGGACAATGGACAAAAACTGGGGGAAAATCGGTGAAAATTTGACGAAAATCGGTGAAAATTTGATGAAAATTGGTGAAAAAATGAGGAAAATAGAGAGAAAAATGGGGAAAATATGGGGAAAATGATGAAAATTTGGGGATTGGGGCACCTGGGGACACCTAAAATACACCTGAAATACACCTGGGACAGTGGGAGAAAACTGGGGGAAAATCGGTGAAAATTTGACGAAAATCAGTGAAAATTTGGGGAAAATATGAGGGAAAAAATGGGGAAATTCGGTGAAAATTTGACGAAAATTGGTGAAAATTTGACAAAAATCGGTGAAAAATTGACAAAAATAGGGGGAAATTTGAAGAAAATAGGGGAAAAAATTGGGAAAATAGGGAAAAAAATTGGGGAAATTGGGGATTTGGGTCACCTGGGGACACCTGGGGACACCTAAAATACACCTGGGGGCAAAAAATGGGGAAAAATGGTAAAAATTTGGGGAAAATCAGTGAAAATTTGACAAAAATAGGGGGAAATTTGGGGAAAATCAGGAAAAAATTAGTTCGTTTGGGGGGGAATTTTGGGGGGATTTTTCGGGATTTTTGGGGTCTCACCTGGGGATGTTTTTTGGGAAATTTTTGGGGTTGTTTTTGGGGTCTCACCCGGGTGTTTTTGGGGGGATTTTGGGGAATTTTTGGGAGAATTTTTTGGGTATGTTTGGGGTTGTTTTTTGAGGTCTCACCCGGCTGTTTTCAGGGGGGATTTTGGGGGATTTTGGGGGATTTTTGGGGGAATTTTTGAGGATTTTTGGGGTTGTTTTTGGGGTCTCACCCGGCTGTTTTTAGGGGGGATTTTGGGGAATTTTTGGGGGAATTTTGGAGGATTTTTGGGGTATTTTTGGGGTCTCACCCGGGTGTTTTTTGGGGGGATTTTGGGGAATTTTTGGGGCAATTTTGGGAGGATTTTTGGGTGGATTTTTGGGGTCTCACTCGGCTGTTTTTAGGGGGAATTTTGGGGAATTTTTGGGGCAATTTTGGGGGTATTTTTGGGTGGATTTTTGGGGTCTCACCCGGGTGTTTTTGGGGGGATTTTGGGGTTGTTTTTGGGGGGGATTTTGGGGGATTTTTGGGGTGGTTTTTGGGGTCTCACGCAGATGTTTTTAGGGGGGATTTTGGGGAATTTTTGGGGCAATTTTGGGGTATTTTTGGGTGGATTTTTGGGGTCTCACCCGGGTGTTTTTGGGGGGATTTTGGGGTTGTTTTTGGGGGGGATTTTGGGGGATTTTGGGGCAATTTTTGAGGATTTTTGGGGTTGTTTTTGGGGTCTCACCCGGGTGTTTTTTGGGGGGATTTTGGGGGATTTTTGGGGCAATTTTGGGGGGATTTTTGGGTGGATTTTTGGGGTCTCACCCGGGTGTTTTTTGGGGGGATTTTGGGGTTGTTTTTGGGGGGGATTTTTGGGTTTTTAGGGTATTTTTGGGGGGATTTTTGGGGGGGATTTTTGGGGTCTCACACGGCTATTTTTGGGGGAGATTTTGGGGGGATTTTTGGGATATTTTTGGGTGGATTTTTGGGGTCTCACCTGGGGATATTTTGGTTTTTTTGGGGGCAGGTTCCTGGCGGTTCCGGTCTCGGCGCTCGTGGCCAATTTCGGGATCCCCAAATGGGCTCGAGAGAAAATCGTCAACGGGATCCAGCTGGGGACCCACCTCTACGCCCACGGCGTCTTCCTGGTCAGGGAGACCCCTCCCCAAATTCCCCTGAGCCCCAAAAACATCCCAAAAAATCCCCAAAAAAATCCCGATTCGAACGAGCCCAAAATGGCCCAAATCGCCCCAAAATTGGCCCCAAAATCGGCCAAAAATTCTGATTTTTCCTCAAAAAAATTCACATTTTTCCTCAAAAAATTCCCATTTTTCCTCAAAAAATTCTGATTTTTCCTAAAAAAAAATCCCAATTCAATTGAGCCCAAAATTGTCCCAAAATCCACCCAAAATTCTGATTTTTCCTCAAAAAAAATTTCAATTTTTCTTCAAAAAAATCCCCAAATTCCCCCCGGCCCCAAAAACACCCCAAAAAATTCCCCAAAAATCCCCCAAAAAAACCCGATTCAAACAAGCCCAAAATGGCCCAAAATGGCTCAAAATTGGCTCAAAATCTGCTCAAAATCTGCCCCAAAATCCCAATTTTTCCCATGAAAATCCCAATTTTTTCCCCCGAAATTCCCCCCAAAAAATCCCAAAATTTCCTCCAAAATTCTCAAAAAAATCCCCTCCCAAAAATCCCGATTTTTCCTCTAAATTTCCCATTTTTTCCCCTAAAATGCAACGAAAAATCCCATTTTTTCCCCCCAAAAAATCCCATTTTTTCACCAAAAAAATCCCAAAAAATCCCCCAAAAAACCCAAATCTTCCCCCAATTTTTGCTCCAAAAATCCCTCAAAAAAATCCCATTTTTTGCCCTAAAAATCCCATTTTTTCCCCAAAATCCCCAATTTTTTTCCAAAATTTTCCCAGAAATCCCAATTCTTCTCTCCCTGAAAAAAAAAGCCTTTTTTTTCCCCTCCAAAAATGCAAAAAAAAAAATCTGAAAAGAATTCGAAAAAAATCCCAAAAAATTTGGAAAAAAAATCGAAAAAATTTCAAAAAAAAACCGAAAAAAATTAAAAAAAAAAAATCCAAAAGAAAATTCCGAAAAAAGTCGAAAAAAATCCAGAAAAAATTCAAAAAAATAAAAAAAAATCCGAAAAAATTTAAAAAAAATCCCAAAAAAATCCAAAAAAATTTAAAAAAAAAATTTAAAAAAAAAATCCGAAAAAATTCAAAAGAATCCCAAAAAAATCCCCCCAAAAAAATCCCCTCACAAAAATCCCAATTTTCCCTCTAAAATTCCCATTTTTTCCCCAAAAATGCCCCTAAAAATCCCATTTTTTCACCAAAAAATCCCATTTTTTCACCAAAAAATCCCAATTTTTTTTCCAATTTTTCCAAAAAAATCCCATTTTTCACCCCGAATTTTTTATTTTAGGTCCTGACCCGGCCCTCGGCCGCCAACAAGAATTTTCCCTTCCACGTCCGAACGTCCCAAATCGGCTCCGAGCCGGGGGTGGGGGAGGGGCGGCTCCCCAAAGCCCCCCCCGGCCCCTCCCCCACCCCGGGGGGCTACGGGAACGTCACCTTCATCAGCGACAGCGTCCCCAACTTCACCGAGCTCTTCTCCATCCCCACCCCGGGCACGGGACAGCAGGTGAGGGGACAACAAATTTGGGGAAAAATTGCGAAAATTTGGGAAAAAACGGTGAAAAAATGGCGAAAATTGGGTAAAAAATGGTGAAAAAATGGGGAAAAAATGGGGAAAAAATGGGGAAAAATGGGGAAAAAATTCACTAAAGATGAGGGAAGTCATGGAAAAAATGGGGGAAGAGTTTGGGGGAAAAAAACCCAAAATTTGGGGTGAAAAACATGAAATTTGGGAAAAATCGTGAAAAAATAGTGAAAAATGGGGAAAAAATGGGGAAAAATGGGGAAAAAATCAGAAAAAAAAGAGCAAAATAATTCCCAAAATTTGGGGGAAAACACTCCAAAGAATGAAGGGAAAAGGTTCAAAAATTGGGGTGAAAAACATGAAATTTGGGAAAAATTGCGAAAACGGGAAAAAATCACGAAATTTGGGAGGAAAATGGGGAAAAAATGGGGGAAAAATGGGGTGAAAGGTCCCCAAGTTCACCGAGCTCTTCTCCATCCCCACCCCAGGGACAGGGCAGGTGAGGGGGACACGAAATTTGGGGTGAAAAATCAAAATTTTGGGAAAAAAAGGGAAAAAATGGTGAAAAAATGAAAAAAAAAGGAGAAAAAATGGTGAAAAAAATGAGAAAAAACGGGTAAAAAATGGGGAAAAATGGGGGGAAAAAAGGGAGAAAAATGACAAAAATGGAGGGAAGTCGAGGAAAAAATTGGGAAAGTGATGGGGGAAAGATTTGGGGTGAAAAAAATCGAAATTTGGGATAAAATAATGAAAAAATAGCGGAAATTGGGTAAAAACCAGCAAAAATTGCCAAAAAAATTGGGAAAGTGGAAAATAATCCCCCAAAACTGGGGGAAATACCCCAAAAATGAGGGGAAAAGGTTCAAAGTTTGGGGAAAAAAATCCAAAAATTGGGAGGAAATTCCCAAATTTGGGTTCCTGGGGGTGGGGGGGGATCCCAAATTGGGGGAAAAATTCTGAAAATTGGGAGGAAATTTCCAAACATTGGTGAAAATTCCCAAATTTCGGTTCCTGGGGGTGGGGGGGGATCCAAAATTTGGGGGGAAAACATCAAAATTGAGGGAAAAAAATCCATAAATTGGGGGAAAAATCCAAAAATTGGGGGGAAAAATCCAAAATTCGAGGGGGAAACTCCAAAAATTGGGGGGAAAACCCCAAAAACTGAGGGGAAAAATCCAAAAATTGGGGGGAAGATTCCAAAATTTCTATTTTGGGGTTTGGGGGGACCCCAAAACTCCCCCCAAATCCCCCCAAAATCTCTCCCCTCCCCCCCCCAGGTGCGGCCGCAGGTGGAGGAGACGCCGGTGGGGGGAGGGGCGGGACTTTGGGCCCCTCCCCCACCCAAAGGGGCCCCGCCCCCGCCCCTCCCCCACCCCGAATATTTCAGTGTCCACTCGGGGGGGGGGCGCCTCCTCTGAACCCCAAAATCCCACCCGGGGACCCCAAAATCTGCCAAAATCAGCCCAAAATTCAGCCCCAAATGGGACCCGGGGGACCCCAAAATCTGCCCCAAATGTGCCCCAAAATCCTGACCCGGGGTACCCCAAATTTTGCCAAATTCTGCCCAAAATCGCGACCCAGGGGACCCCAAAATCTGCCCCAAATCCCCACCTGGGGACCCCAAATTTGGCCAAAATCAGCCCAAAATTCTGACCCGGGAAACCCCAAAATCTGCCCCAAATCAAACCCCGAATTTTGCCAAATTCAGCCCAAAATTCTGACCCCAAAGGACCCAAATCCAGCCCTGATGGGACCCCAAAAAAACCCAAATTCAGCCCAAAATTCAGCCCCAAATGGGACCCGGGGGACCCCAAAATCTGCCCCAAATCCTGACCCAGGGGACCCCAAAATCTGCCCCAAATCCTGACCCAGGGGACCCCAAATTTTGCCAAATTCAGCCCAAAATCCTGACCCAGGGAACCCCAAAATTCAGCCCCAAATCCAGACCCGGGACCCCAAAATTTGCCAAAATCAACCCAAAATTCAGCCCTAAATGGGACCCAAAATCCTGACCTGGGGAACCCCAAAATTTTGCCAAATTCTGCCCAAAATCTTGACCCGGGGAACCCCAAATTGACCCCAAAATCTGCCCCAATTTTTGCCAAATTCAGCCCAAAACGGGACCCAGGAAACCCCAAAATTCTGCCCCAAATGGGACCCAAAATCCTGACCCGGGACCCCAAATTTTGCCAAAATCTCCCCAAAATCTGCCCCAATTTTTGCCAAATTCAGCCCCAAATGGGACCCAGGTGACCCCAAAATTCTGCCCCAAATGGGACCCAAAATCCTGACCCGGGACCCCAAATTTTGCCAAATTCAGCCCAAAATTGGGATCCAGAAAACCCCAAAATCCCAACCCAGGGAACCCCAAATTTGGCCAAAATCAGCCCAAAATCTTGACCCCAAGGACCCCAAAATTCAGGCCCAAATCCCCACCCGGGGACCCCAAATTTTGCCAAATTCAGCCCCAAAAATCCTTCCCCGAATCCGCCCCCGGATGTGCCAAACTTTGCCAAAATAAAGGAATTTTAAAGGAAATTTGAAGGGATTTTTATTGGGATTTTGAAGGGGATTTTAAAGGGAAATTTTGAGGGATTTTTAGAGGATTTTAAAAGGATTTTGAAGGGAATTTTTTAGGAATTTTTAAGGGATTTTTAAAGGGATTTTAATGGGATTTTTAAGGGATTTTAATGGGATTTTTAATGGGATTTTTGTGGGATTTTAAATGGAATTTTTAAGGGATTTTAAAGGAGATTTTTAAGGGATTTTAAATGGAATTTTAAAGGGATTTTTGAGGGATTTTTAAGGGACTTTTGAGGGATTTTAAAGGATTTTTTAAATTATTATTTTAAGAAATTTTTTATGTTATTTTAAAGGAATTTTTGAGTGATTTTAAACGAATTTCAAACTGATTTTTAAGGGATTTAAAAATATTTTTTGAATTACTCTTTTAAGAAAAAAAATTTATTATTTTAAAGGGATTTTTAACTGATTTTTAACGATTTTTAAACTGATTTAAAAAAAAAAAAAAAATTTAAGGTGATTTTTGACCCATTTTTTATTTTTTCCCCAAAAAAAATTTTGACTCCGGGTGGGGGAGGGGCAAGATCAAAGGGGGGAGGGGTTTCCCACGCCCCTCCCCCACCCTCCTCCCTCCCTGCCCCTCCCCCACCCTTTATTTGGGTCAAATTTGGGGCTTTTTTTGGGGTGGGGGAGGGGCGGGAAGTCAAAGCGGGGGAGGGGCGGATTCAGGGTGGGGGAGGGGCCCAGATTTCTTTCCCACGCCCCTCCCCCACCTTTATTTGGGTCCAAATTTGGGGTTTTTTGGGTCGGGTGGGGGAGGGGCGGGAGATTAAAGTGGGGGAGGGGCGTGGGAAACACACCCTGACCCCTCCCCCACCCTTTATTTGGGTCCAAATTTGGGCTTTTTTTAGGTCGGGTGGGGGAGGGGCGGGCTCAGGGTGGGGGAGGGGCCCAAATCTCTTTCCCACGCCCCTCCCCCACCCCGTATTTGGGTCCAAATTTGGGCGTTTTTTGGGTCGGGTGGGGGAGGGGCGGGCGATTCCCCATCCCGGCGGTTTTTGGGGTGTCGGGTGGGGGAGGGGCGGGTGCAGGAAACGCCCGAAACTTCCTCCGGATCCTCCCGCCCCTCCCCCACCCCCCCCCCTCGAGCGGGGACACCCCGAGGCTGCACCGGGGGCACCTCTGCCCCTCCCCCACCCCAGGGGGGTCATCTCTGCCCCTCCCCCACCCTCGGGGGGGTCACTCCTGCCCCTCCCCCACCCTGAGCTGCCCCTCCCCCACCCTCAGAGGTCACCTCCGCCCCTCCCCCACCCTCAGGGGGGTCATTCCTGCCCCTCCCCCACCCATCTCCGCCCCTCCCCCACCCCCAAATTTGGGGAGAAAAATTCGGGAGGCCGAGGCAGGTAAGGGGTGGGGGAGGGGCGGGGGGGGGGGTTTGGGGACATTTGGGGACCTTTAGGGACACCTTGGGGACATCTGGGGACACTTGGGGACACTTTGGGGACACTTTGGGGACATTTGGGGACGTTTGGGGACATTTTTGGGACACCTGGGGTGGGGTCAGGGGTGATTTGGGGACATTTAGGGACACTTGGGGACACTTTGGGGACATCTTGGGACGTTTTGGGGGCACTTTGGGCGGGGTCTGGGGTGGCTTGGGGACATTTGGGACACTTGGGGGCACTTTGGGGACATTTTTGGGACATTTGGGGACGTTTGGGCACAATATGGGGACATTTGGGGACATTTTTGGGACACTTTTGGACGTCTTGGGACATTTGGGGACACCCAGAGACATCTGGGGTGGTTTGGGGACACCTGGAGACACTTTGGGGACACTTTGGGACATTTGGGGACACCTCGGGCGGGGTCAGAGATGGTTTGGGGACATTTGGGGACACCTGGGGCCCTTTGGGGACATTTTTGGGACACTTGGGGACATCTGGGGACACCTGGGCACAATTTGGGGACACTTGGGGACATTTTGGGGACACTTTGGGTGTGGTCTGGGGACATTTGGGGACATTTTGGGGACATCTGGGGACACCTTGTGGACAGTCTGGGGACATTTGGGGACATTTTTGGGACACTTTGGGGACACTTTGGGGGGGTCTGGGGTGATCTGGGGACATTTGGGGACACTTGGAGACACTTTGGGGACATTTTTTGGGACATTTGGGACACCTTGGGTGGGGTCTGGGGTGATTTGGGGACACTTGGGGACACCTGGGGACAATTTGGGGACACTTGGGGACATTTTTGGGACACTTTGGGTGTGGTCTGGGTCATTTGGGGACATTTGGGGACATTTGGGGACACTTTGGGACACCTGGGTACAATTTGGGGCACCTTGGGGACATTTCTGGGTCATTTGGGGACACCTGGGGACACCTTGTGGACAGTTTGGGGACATTTCTGGGACATTTGGGGACGTTTGGGGACATTTGGGGACACCTTGGGTGGGGTCTGGGGTGATTTGGGGACATTTTTGGGACACCCGGGGACATTCTGGGGACAAGTTTGAGGAGACCTGGGGACACTTTGGGGACAATTTGGGACATCTTGGGACATCTGGAGACCTTCTGGGACACCTGGGGACACTTTGAGGACACCTTGGGACATTTTTGGGGACAATTTGGGACATTTTTGGGACACCTGGGGACATTTGGACCATCTGGGGACCTCTTTAGTCACCTGGGCCACCTCTTTGACCACCTGGGGACATTCCAGGCCACCTGGGGACACCTGGGGACACCTGGGAACATCTTGGGCCACCTTGTGACTTTCTGGACCACCTGGGGACCTTCTGGGCTTCTTCTGAGACACCTGGGGACCACCTGGGGGACATCTTTGGCCACCAGGGAACCTCCTGGGACCACCTTAGACCCTCTTTGACCACCCGAGAACCACCTGGGTCACCTGGGACCACCTGGGACCACCCGGGGACACTCTTTGGCCACCTTGTGACTACCTGGGGACCTTCTAGGACCACCTGGGGACCACCTGGGCCACCTGGGGACCTCCAGGGCCACCTGGGGACACTCTTTGGCCACCTTGTGACCACCCGAGACACCTGGGGACCACCTGGGAGACATCCTTGGCCACCTGGGACCATCTGAGGACCTCTTTGACCACCTTGTGACCACCTGAGACACCTGGTGACCACCTGGAGACCTCTTTGGCCACCTTGTGACCTCCTGGAACCTCCTGGGACCACCTGAGACCCTCTTTGACCACCCGAGAACCACCTGGAGACCCTCTCAGACCACCAGGTGACCCCTTGGACCACCCAAGAACCACCTGGGCCACCTGGGGACCTCCCAGGACCACCTGGGGACACCTGAGACCACCTGGGGACACTCTTTGGCCACCTTGTGACCTCCTGGGACCACCTGAGACCACCTGGGGACACTCTTTGGCCACCTTGTGACCTCCTGGGACCACCAGGTGACCCTCTCAGACCACCAGGTGACCTGGGACCCTTCTGGGACCACCTGGTGACCACCAGGTGACCCTCGGTCCACCCCCACCATGTCGTCCACGCTGGTGCTGACCGTCTACGTCCTGACCTTCGCCGTCGGCTTCCCGGCCAACGCCTTCACTCTGGCCGCCCTGGCCGCCAAATCGCGGCGCCGTCCGGCGCCGTCCGAGCCCGGCCGGACCTCGCTGACCACGGCCGACCTCCTGCTGCTCAACCTGACCTCGGCCGACCTGCTGCTGCTGCTCTTCCTGCCCTTCAAGATGGCCGAGGCGGCGGCGGGGCTGGAGTGGCCGCTGCCGGCCGCGCTGTGCCCGGTCACCAATTTCTGTTTCTACTCCAGCATGTACCTGAGCAGCCTCTTCCTGGCGGCGCTGAGCGTGCACAGGTACCTGGGCGTGGCCTTCCCGCTGCGCGTGCAGGGCCCCAGGAGGCCGGGCAGGGTCCTGGCGGTCAGCGCGGTCATCTGGCTGCTGGCCTGCGGTCACTGCTCCGTGGTGTTCGTGGCCGAGTTCACGCCGCGGGGGGACGAGGGTGAGGGGGGGAATGGGAGTGGCCACGGTGGTCAGTGGGGTGGCCACGGTGAGCGCTGGGGGGTCAGTCCTGTTGGCCACGAGGATTTCGGCCTTGTTGACCCCACGGCCGACGCCGTTGACCGCAAGGACTTTGACTTTGTTGACCCCTTGACCCTCAACCTTGTTGACCCCATGGCCAACCCCCTTGACCCCGTTGACCCCGTTGACCCCTTGACCAACCCCATTGACCCCAAGACCTTCAACCCCCTTGACCGCAAGGACTTCGACCCCCTTGACCCCTTGACCTTCAACCTTGTTGACCCCATGGCCAACCCCATTGACCCCATTGACCCCATGGCCAACCCCATTGACCCCAAGACCTTCAACCCCCTTGACCGCAAGGACTTCGACCCCCTTGACCCCATGACCCTCAACCTTGTTGACCCCATGGCCAACCCCATTGACCCCGTTGACCCCATGGCCAACGCCGTTGACCGCAAGGACTTTGACCATGTTGACCCCTTGACCTTCAATCCCGTTGACCATGAGGATTTTGACCCCCTTGACCCCTTTGACCCCATGACCCTCAACCTTGTTGACCCCATGGCCAACCCCATTGGCCACAAGGTCAACCCCATTGACCCCCTTGACCCCATGGCCAACCCCATTGGCCACAAGGTCAACCCCATTGACCCCATTGACCCCATGGCCAACCCCATTGGCCACAAGGTCAATCCCATTGACCCCCTTGACCCCATGGCCAACCCCGTTGACCCCCTTGACCCCATTGACCCCATGGCCAACACCGTTGAACTCGTTGACCCCATGGCCAACCCCATTGACCCCCTTGACCCCATTGACCCCATGACCAACCCCACTGACCACAAGGATTTCGACCTTGTTGACCCCAAGACCTTCAAGGCCCTTAAACTCAAGGTCAACCCCATTGACCCCCTTGACCCCCTTGACCCCATGACCAACTCCATTGACCCCAAGACCTTCAACCCCATTGACCACGAGGATTTCGACCCCCTTGACCCAATGACCAACCCCCTTGGCCACAAGGTCAATCCCGTTGACCCCAAGACCTTCAGCGCCCTTAAACTCAAGGTCAACGCCGTTGACCCCAAGGTCAACCCCATTGACCCCATTGACCCCATTGACCCCAAGACCCCCAACCGCATCAACCCAAGGACCTCCCACCCCAAAATCCCCAAAAGACCCAAAAGATCCGAACCTAAACTCCCCAAGACCCCCAACCCCAAATACCCCAAGACCCTCAAACTCATTGACCCCAACCCCAACCTCTTCAAGCCCCCCAACCCCATTGACCCCAAGACCAACCCCATTGACCCCATTGACCCCATTGACCCCACTGACCCCAAAACCAACCCCATTGACCCCATTGACCCCATTGACCCCAATGGCCCCAAGACCAACCCCAACCTCCCCAAGCCCCTCAAACTCAGGACCTCTGACCCCAAACACCTCAACCCCATTGACCCCAAGACCCCCAACCCCAAATCCTCCAAGACCCCCAACCCCATTGACCCCAAGACCAACCCCATTGACCCCATTGACCCCATTGACCCCAAGACCACCCCCGACCTCCCCAAGCCCCTCAAACTCATTGACACCAACCCCAAATTCTCCAAGCCCCCCAACCCCATTAACCCCAAGACCAACCCCAACCTCTCCAAGACCCCCAACCCCATTAACCCCAAGACCACCAACTCCATTGACCCCAAGACCACCCCTATTGACCCCATTGACCCCAATGACCCCAAGACCTCCAACCCTGGACTTCCCATGATCCTCGACTCTGTTGACCCCAAGACCAACCCCAATGACCCCAAGCCCTCCAACCCCAAATCCTCCAAACCCCCCACCCCCATTAACCCCAAGACCACCCCAATTGACCCCAATGGCCCCAAGACCAACCCCAATGACCCCAAACCCCCCAACCCCAAATCCTCCAAACCCCCCACCCCCATTAACCCCAAGCCCCCCAACCCCAAACCCCCCAAAACCTCCCCCACTGCCCCCAACCCCACCCCCAAACCCCCCATAAAACCCCCCAAAAAACCCCCCCGAAGCCCCCTCCCCCACCGCTGCTACGACGATTTCTCGGCCGCCCAGCTCCGCTTCGTCCTCCCGCTGCGCCTCGAGTTCTTCTTCGTCCTTTTCCTGGCCCCTTTCTCCGTCACCGTTTTCTGCTACGTCGGCTTCGTCCGAGCCCTCCTGGCCCGTCCGGCTCTTCCGGCGGCCAAACGGCGCCGGGCCGTGGGTCTGGCCGTGGCCACCATGGTCATTTTTGGCCTTTGTTTCGCCCCGTACAACGTGTCGCACCTGGTGGGGTTTTGGCAGGGCCGCAGCCCCGGCTGGCGCGTCTACGCCACCCTGCTCAGTGGCCTCAACGCCGCCCTCGACCCCCTGGTGTTTTATTTTTCGTCCGGGGCGGTCAGGGAGGCGCTGGGAGGGGTCTTTGGGGCGGTTTGGGGGTTTTTGGGGAGGTTGAGAGGGAGATGAGACAATAAATCAGCTGAAAAGTCCTCAAAAATCTGGTTGGAATTGGTCAAGAGTTGGGAGAAAACGGTCGGGAAAGGGTTAAAAAGTCGCGAGAATGGAGAAGGAAAAAGGTGAGGAAGTGTCGTCCCAAAAGAACTGGAAACGACCCCCAAAATCCCCCAAAAAATCATTCAAAAATCCCCTAAAATGTCCCCACAATCCTTGAAAATCCACTAAAAAATCCTGAAAAAATCCCCCTAAAATCTGCCAAAAAATCCCCCCAAAAATCCACTAAAAAATCCGCTAAAAATCCTCAAAAAATCCCCCCCCAAAATTCACAAAAAATTCACAAATCCAATAAAAATTCCTAAAAAATCCCCCAAAAAATCCCAAAAATTCCCCCCAAAAATCCTCCAAAAAATCTCTCCAAAAATTCTCTAAAAATCCTCAAAAACTTTCCACAAAAAATAAAAAAATCCTGGAAAAACCCCCAAAAATCCCCTTTAAAAAAATCTCCTGGGCCGATGACGTCACCACCACCCCCGTCCGCTGACGTCACCACCACCCTCTTCGACGCATGCTCCCCACCCATGACGTCACCCATCGCCGTGACGTCACCAACCTTGATAAAACTCCCGCCAAAAGCTCAAAATCGCCGCTTAAGGTGGGGGGGACAAAAAATGACGCCGCCTCTATCGCGATAGCGGCGATAAAAGCGCCTTTCCCGCCCTTTTTCCCGTTGCCATGACGACGGTCCTCCAGCGCCGGCCTCCCCAAGATGGCGGCGCCCTGAGGCGGCCGCTCCGCCCCGCGCGCCCTTGGCGCCTCTATGGTTTTGCGCGCCCCGCGCTGCCTCGACCAATAGGAGCGCGCGGTGGGCGGGGCAATTCGCCAAAATAACCAATCAGAGAGCGCGCTGTCCCAAAAAGGGCGGGGCTTACGCCGCCCCTGACCCCCGTGAGGCGGGACAGGAACTCAACCGTGAGGCGTCGACCAATGGGAAGCGCGCGTGGGCGGGACTAAGAGGAAATCGACCAATAGAAGCGCGCGGGCGGGAAGCGGCAGCCAATGGCAGCGCGAGGGGGCGTGGCCAGAGCTGGGCGCTCTCCGTCCGCCGCCGCGTGAGTTCTGCGTGAGGGGGGGGCGGTGATTTTGGGGCGAATTTTGGGGTTTTTTGGGCCATTTTGGGGTCATTCCTTGAATATTCCGGGAGGGGAAGGGTCGGCCTTGTGGGGGGAGCGATTTGAGGAAAAAACGCGAATTTTCGGGGTGAAAAATGAGGTTGAAAAGGCGAAAAATTTTAATTTTTTTAAATATTTTTGCAGATTTTCTTCATCATGGGCAACGTTTGGGCGGCCGGGTCTCCCCCTCCCCCTCCCCCGCTGCTCCCGGTGCCCCCCCCGGGGTTTGGGGGGCCCCCCCCCGTCAGTGGGTTGGGGGGTGGGGGAGGGGCGCCCCTCCCCCCCTCCCGCCCCCCCGAGCCCGGCGGGGACCCCCTGCCCAACCCCGGAGCCTTCGAGGAGTGTCACCGCAGGTGTAAAGGTGAGAAAAATCGGCCCAAAATGACCCGAAAATCACCCAGAAATCACCTAAAAATCAGCTTGAAAATGGGCCTAAAAAAGGCCCAAATCACCCCAAAAAATGACTCAAAAATCCCCCAAAAATGCCCTCAAAAAGTCCCGAAATCAACCCAAAAATAGCCCAAAAAATGACACCAAAATTCCCAAAAAACCACCCGAAATCAGCCAAAAAATGGCCCTGAAATCCCCCAAAAAGCCCAAAATCACCCCAAAAATGGCACCAAAATGACACCAAATATGAGCCAAAAAAACCTCAAAATCACCCTGAAAATGGCACCAAAAAAGCCCCAAAATAAGCCCAAAAATGGCCCCAAAGAGCCCCCAAATCACCCCAAAAATGACCCTAAAAAAGACCAGAAATGACGCCAAAAATGGTTCTAAAAATCGCACAAAAATGGCCTGAAATTATCCTGAAAATGACCCCAAAAATGACCCCAAAATCCCCCCAAATCACCCCAAAATTGGCACCAAAAATGACCCTAAAAAGCCCTGAAATGACCCCAAAATCTCCCCAAAAATGACTCGGTTTATCCTGAAAATGGCCCTAAAAAGTGACTCGAAATAGGCCCAAAAATGACCCTAAAAATGACCCCAAAATCTCCCAAAAAATGACCCAAAAAAGCCCCCCAAATGACCCGAAATTATCCTGAAAATGGTCCTAAAAATCACCCAAAAATGACCCGAAATTATCCCAAAAATGGCCCTAAAAATGACACCGAAATTATCCTGAAAATGACCCTAAAAAAGCCCCAAAATAGCCCCAAAAATGGCCCAAAAAATGACCCTGAAATCCCTCCAAAAAGCCCCAAAATCAGCCCAAAAATGGCCTCAAAATGACCCCAAAAAAGCCCAAAATCACCCCAGAAATGACCCTAAAAAGGGCCAAAGTCATCCCAAAAATGGCCCTAGAAATGACCAAAAATCAGCCCAAAAATGACCCAAAAAAGCCCCAAATATGACCCTACAAAAGCCCTGAACTCGCCCCAAAAATGGCCTCAAAATGGCCCAAAGTCACCCAAAAAATGACCTGAAATTATCCAAAAAAGGCCCTAAAAATGACCCAAAAATCCCCCAAAAATGACCTGAAATTATCCCAAAAATGGCCCCAAAAATCCTCCAAAAATGATTCAAAAATCCCCCAAAAATGGCTCCAAAAATGACCCGAAATTCCTCCAAAAAGCCCCAAAATCAGCCCAAAAATGGCCTCAAAAATGACACCAAAAAAGCCCAAAATCACCCAAAAAATGGCACCAAAATTACCCCAAATATGAGCCAAAAAAACCCCAAAATCACCCTGAAAATGACGCCAAAAACTACCCCAAAATCCCCCAAAAATGCCCTGAAATCACCCCAAAAATTACCCAAAAAAGCCCCAAAATCTGCCCGAAAATGGCCCAGAAAAGGTCTAAAAACAACCCCAAAATTCCCCCCAAAAAAGGTTCAAAAATGACCAAAAATCGATCAAAAATGACCCCAAAATCCCCCTGAAATTCCCAATTTTCCCATCAAAAGTCACTCCAAATTCCCCGTTTTCCCCAAAATCCTCCAAAATTCCCATTTTTCCCCAAAATTCCCGAATTTCCCCTCAAATTCCCCGAATTCTTGATTTCCCCACCCAAATTCCCCCAAAATTCCCCCAATTTTCCCCCCAAAATTCCCCCAATTTCCTCCCCAAAATTCCCAATTTTTCCCAATTTCCCCCATAATTCCCTTTTTTATCCCAATTTTCCATCAAAAATCCCCCCAAATTCCCCCCAAATTTCCCCAAAATTCCCAATTTTCCCCAAAATCCCCAATTTTCCCCCAAATTTCCCAAATTTTCCCAAATTTCCTGAATTTTTCCCCCAGAATTCCCCGCAAATCCCCCAAAATTCCCCAATTTTCCCCCAAAAAATTCCCCCGAATTTTTCCCAAAAATTCCCTCAAAATCTCCCCAAAATCCCCAATTTTTCCCCCCAAATTTCCTGATTTTTCAATCAAAAATCTCCCAAAATCTCCTGAAATTCCCCCAAAATCTCCCAAAATTCCCAAATTTTCCCCCAAAATCCCCAATTTTCCCCAAAAATTCCCAGATTTCCCCCCAAAATTCCCCAAATCCCTCAATTTTCTCCCTAAATTCCCCCCAAAATCCCCCTAAAATTCCCCAAAATTCCCAAAAATTCCCCCAAAATCCCCAAATTTCCCCAAAAATCCCCAATTTTCCCCAAAATTTCCCCAAAATTCCCATTTTTCCCCAATTTTCCTCCCAAAATTCCCCGAAATTCTCAATTTCCCCCCCAATTTTCCCCCAAAATTCCCATTTTTCCCAAATTCCCCTCCAAAATCCCCCCAAAATTCCCAAATTTTCCCCCAAATTCCCAAATTTCCCCCAAAATTCCCAAATTTCTCCAAAAATTCCCAAATTTTTCCCCCAAAATTCCCGTTTTTTCCCAGAGCTGTTCCCGGTGCAGATGGAGGGGGTGAAGCTCACGGTCAACAAAGGCCTCAGCAACCACTTCCAGGTGAGGAAATTGGGGAATTTTTGGGGAATTTTCGGGAATTTTTGGGAATTTTGGGAATTTTCAGGAATTTTGGGGAATTTTGGGAAATTCCTGAGTCATTTTGGGGGATATTTTTGGGTTTTATTTTGATTTTTTTTGGATTTTTTTTTGGATTTTTTTTTTGGATATTTAAGGAATTTTATTTTGATTTTTGAGGGTTTTTTTTGGATTTTTTTTTTGGTTTTTTTTGGATTTTTAAGGAATTTTTTTTAGATTTTTTGGGGTTTTTTTTTTTTTTGGATTTTTAAGGAATTTTATTTTGATTTTTGTTGGTTTTTTTTTTTATTTATTTCTTTTGGATTTTTTTTGGATTTTTAAGGAATTTTATTTTGATTTTGGGGGGGGTTTTTTTGATTTTTTTGGATTTTTTTTGGATTTTTAAGGAATTTTTTTTTAGATTTTTTGAAGGTTTTTTTGGGGATTTTTTGGGGATTTTTTTTTTAATTTTTGAGGATTTTTTGGCCAATTTTGAGGTGTTTTATTGGGAATTTTGGGGGATATTTTTGGGAGTTTTTTTGAATTTTCGGGGATTTTTTTGGCGAATTTTGGGGTGTTTTATTGGGTATTTTTTGGGGAATTTTTTGGGGAATTTTTTGGGGAATTCTGGGGGGATTTTGGATTTTTTTTGGTGATTTTTTGGGGAGGATTTTTTGGGAATTTTTTTGGAACTTTGGGGAGTTTTTGGGAATTTTTTTGGGATTTTTTTTGCTTTTTTTTATTTTTTGGGGTTTTTTTTTGGGATTTTGGGGTGATTTGGGGGGATTTTTTGGGATTTTTTTTGGACATTTTTGGGGACTTTTTGAGGATGTTTGGGGGATTTTTTGGGAATTTTTTGGGAATTTTTTGGGAATTTTAGCGAGTTCCTGAGTCGTTTTCAAGGATTTTTTTGGGGGATCTTTTTGGGATTTTTTGGGGGATTTATTTGGATTTTTTGGGGATTTTTTGGGGTTTTTTTTTAGATTCTTTTGGAATTTTTGGGGGGATTTTAAATTTTTTTTGAGATTATTTTGGAGGGATTTTTTTGGAAAAATTTTTGGGGTTTTTTTGAAATTTTTGGGGGATTTTTTTTGGGATTTTTTTGGGGATTTTTTGGGGTTTTTTGGGTGTTTTTGTGGAATTTTTAAAAATATTTTTTGGGGATTTTTTTTTTTGTATTTTTTTTGGAATTTTAAATAATTTTTTTAAATTTTGGGGGGATTTTTTTGGGAATTTTGGGGGGATTTTTTTGGGAATTTTGGGGGGATTTTTTGGGGATTTTTTGGGGGTTTTTTTTAGATTTTTTGGAATTTCTTGGGGGGGATTTTTAAATTTTTTTTGAGATTATTTTGGGGGGATTTTTTTTGAAATTTTTTGGATTTTTTTGGGAATTTTTGGGGATTTTTTGGGGGGTTTTGGGTGTTTTTGTGGAATTTTAAATATTTTTGGGGGGTTTTTTTTGTATTTTTGGGGATTTTTAAGGTTTTTTTTAATTTTGGGGGGATTTTTTGGGAATTTTGGGGGATTTTTTGGGGGGATTTTGGGGGGATTTTTTGGGGATTTTTTTTTAATTTTGGGGAGTTTTGAGGATTTTTTTTTTTTTACTTTTTTATTTTTGGGGGGATTTTTTGGGGGTTTTTTTGGGGATTTTTTTGGGATTTTTTTGGGATTTTTTTTGCTTTTTTTATTTTTTGGGGGAGATTTTTTGATTTTTTTATTATTATTTTTGGAGGGATTTTTTGGGAAATTTTCGAGGGTTTTTTTGGGATTTTTTTGGGATTTTTTTGGATTATTTGGGGCTTTTTGGGGTCAATTTTCTTGGAATTTTCTTGGAATTTTTATATTTTTACTGGAATTTTTTGGGGAATATTTTGGGTCTATTTTGGGACTATTTTGAGGATATTTTGGGGATTTTTGGGGACTATTTCGGGCCAATTTTGGGACTATTTTTGGGACTATTTCGGGCCAATTTTGGGACTATTTTTGGGCCTATTTTGGGCCTGTTTTGGGCCTATTTTGGGACTATTTTGGGTCTATTTTGGACTATTTTTGGACTATTTTTGGACTATTTTTGGGACTATTTTTGGGCCTATTTTGGGGCTATTTGGGGACTATTTTGGGCCTATTTTGGGACTATTTTTGGACTATTTTGGGGAAATTTTGAGGATATTTTGCAACAATTTTGGGAATATTTTGGGTCTATTTTGGGACTATTTTGGGGATAATTTGGGGATATTTTTTGGACAATTTTGGGGATTTTTGGGGACTATTTCGGGCCAATTTTGGGACTATTTTTGGGCCTATTTTGGGCCTATTTTGGGACTATTTTTGGACTATTTTGGGACAATTTTGAGGATATTTTGGGGATAATTTGGGGATATTTTTTGGACAATTTTGGGTCTATTTTGGGGTGTTTTTTAGGACTATTTTGGGGAAATTTTGAGGATATGTTGGGACTATTTTGGGACTATTTTTGGACTATTTTGGGACTATTTTTGGACTATTTTTGGGACAATTTTGGGTCTATTTTGGACTATTTTTGGGCCTATTTTGGGGTGTTTTTTAGGACAATTTTGGGCCTATTTTGGGGATATTTTGGGGCTATTTTTGGCCTATTTTTGGGCCTATTTTGGGCCATTTTTGGGAATATTTTGGGTCAATTTTGGGGCTATTTTGGGCCTATTTTGGGCCTATTTTGGGACTAATTTGGGAATATTTTGGTGATATTTTGAGGATATTTTGGGGATATTTTGGGGATATTTTGGGTCAGTTTTTGGCTGTTTTTTTGCAGGTGAATCACACGGTTGCCCTGAGCACTTTGGGGGAGTCCAATTATCACTTTGGGGCCACCTACGTGGGCACCAAACACCTGAGCCCCACCGAGGTCAGAAATTGGGAAATTTGGGGGAAATTTGGGAAAATTTGGGGGATTTTAGACATTTCCCAAATTTTGGGAATTTTTGGGGAATTTTGTGGGGAAATTTGGGGGTTTTTGGGGGGGATTTTGGGGGAAAAATCCCAATTTTTGGGGAAAATTTGGGAGGTTTTGGGGGGATTTGGGGAATTTTAGAAATTTGGGGGAAATTTGGGGGGATTTGGGGAATTTTTGGAGGATTTTGAGGAGTTTCGGGGGGAATTTGGGGGGATTTTCAGGGAAAAATCCCAATTTTGGGGGGAATGTTGTGGAAAATTTGGGAGATTTGAGGGGATTTGGGGGAGTTTGGGAAATTTGGGGGAATTTTGGCAATTCTTGGAGAATTTTGGGGGGAAATTTGGGAGGTTTTGGGGGGGATTTTCAGGGAAAAATCCCAATTTTGGGGGGAATTTTGGAATATTTTGGGGGAAATTTGGGGGGTTTGTGGAAAATTTGGGGGATTTTGGGGGGATTTGGAGGGAATTTGGGAAAATTTGGGGAGTTTTGGGTGAAATTTTGGGGAAAAAATCCCAATTTTGGGAAATTTTGGGGGGATTTTGGGGGTTTTGGGAGGAATTTGGGGGGAAATTTGGGAGATTTTGGGGGAAGTTTTGGGGGAAAAAGTCACAATTTTGCGGGAATTTTGGGGAAAATTTGGGGAATTTTGAGGAAATTTTGGGAGGGATTTGGGGGAATTTTGGAGGGATTTTGGGGGGAGATTTTGGCAGATTTTGGGGGAAAATTTGGATGATTTGGGGGGATTTGGGAGGAATTTTGGGGGATTTTGGAGGAAATTTTGGGGAATTTGGGGGATTTGGGGGAAATTTGGGGGGAATTTGGGGAAATTTTGGGGGTTTGGTGGGGAATTTGGGGGGTTTTGGGGGGAAAAAATCCCAATTTTTGGGGGAATGTTGGGGAAAATTTGGGGGGATTTTGGGGGGTTTGGAGGAATTTTGGGGGAATTTTCGGGGAATTTTTAGAGAATTTGGTGGTTTTGGATTGGAGGATTTGGGATTTTGGGAGTCAAAATTTTGGGGGATTTGGGGAGTCAAAAATTAATTTTGGAATTTGGGAGATTTTAGGAATTGAAGAATTTGGGGATTTTGGGACTCAAAATTCTGGGGAATCGAAATTTAACTTTGATATTTTCAAATTTGGATGATTTTAAGAATTGAGGATTTTGGGGAATTGGGAATTTTCACACTTGGGGAAAAATCCCAAAAAATTCCTCCAAATTTCTCCCCAAATCCCCAAAATTCCTCCTAAAATTCCAAAAAAAATCCCCCCAAAAATCCCAGAAAAATCCCCCAAATTTCACAAAAAATTCCCAAAAAATTCCCAAAAAATCCCCAAAAATTCCCCAAAAATTCCCCAAAAATCCCCAAAAATTCCCAAAATTTCCTGAAATTCCCAAAAATTCCCAAATTTTTCAAAATTTTCAGGCATTTCCAGTCCTGGTTGGGGACATGGACAACAGTGGGAGCCTCAATGCCCAGGTGGTTCACCAGGTCACCTCCAGGATCCGATCCAAAATCGCCTTCCAGGTAAAAAAAAATTGGGATTTTGGGGGAATTTTTGGGAATTTTGGGAATTTTTGGGGTTTTGGGGGAATTTTTGGAATTTTTTTGGAAATTTTTTTTTTTAATTTTAGGGGGTTTTTGGGGATTTTTTGGGGATTTTTGGGGGATTTTTTGAGGGATTTTGGGGATTTTTTGGAGGATTTTTTGAGGAATTTTGGGGATTTTTTGGCGGATTTTTTGAGGGAATTTTGGGGATTTTTTGGCGGATTTTTTTGAGGAATTTTGGGGATTTTTTGGAGGATTTTTGGGGGAAATTTGGGGATTTTTTGAGGAATTGTGGGGATTTTTTGGAGGATTTTTTGAGGAATTTTAGGGATTTTTTTGGGGATTTTTTGAGGAATTTTAGGGATTTTTTTGGAGGATTTTTTGAGGAATTTTAGGGATTTTTTTGGGGATTTTTTGAGGTATTTTGGGGATTTTTTTTGGGATTTTTTGAGGAATTTTAGGGATTTTTTGGAGGATTTTTGGGGGAAATTTGGGGATTTTTGGGAGATTTTTTGAAGGATTTTGGGGATTTTTTGGAGGATTTTAGGGGGAATTTTGGGAATTTTTTGGAGGATTTTGGGGGTTTTTTTGGGATTTTTGGGGATTTTTTTGGTGATTTTTTGAGGAACTTTTGGGGTTTTTTTTGAGATTTTTTGAATTTTAGGAGGAATTTTAGAGGGATTTTTTTGGGAATTTTGGGGGATTTTTGAGCAGTTTTTGGGGTTTTTTTGGGAATTTTAGGGGGAATTTTGGGGATTTTTTTTTTGAATTTTAGGGAGAATTTTAGGGAGGATTTTTGGGGATTTTTTGAAGGATTTTGGGAATCTTTTAAGGGAAATTTGGGGATTTTTTGCAGAATTTTAGGGGGAATTTTGAGGATTTTTGGGGATTTTTTTAAGGGAATTTTCAGAATTTTTTCCCCAAAAATCAGAATTTTTTCCCCCAAAATTGTGATTTTTTTCCCCAAACTCGGAGCTTTTCCCCCAAAATTGAAATTTTTCCCCAAAATCACGATTTTTTCCCTAAAAATTGTGTTTTTTTTTTTTATTTCCCCCCAGACCCAGCAGTCCAAGTTTGTGAACTGGCAGGTGGACGGGGAATATCGGGGAGGGGATTTCACGGCCGCGCTCACCCTGGGCAACCCCGACATCCTCATGGGATCAGGTTTGACCCCAAAATCACCCTAAAAACCACCAAAAATTATCCCAAAAATGACCTCAAAATAATCTCTGGGACCCCCCAAAAATGACCCCAGAAATCCACAAAAATTGTCCCAAAAATGACCCAAAAATTCCCCCCCAAAACCCCAAAACGACCCCAAAAATGACCCCAGAAATTCCCAAAAATTATCCCAAAAAAGCCCCCAAAAATGACCTAAAAATCCCCCCAAAAATCCCCCAAACGACCCCAAAAATGACCCCAGAAATTCCCAAAAATTATCCCAAAAAAGCACCCAAAAATGACCCAAAAATCCCCAAAATGACCCAAAAAACCCCCCCAAAATTACCCCAAATTACCCAAAAAATTCCGCCAAAAATGAGCCCAAAACCTCCAAAAACTGACCCCAGAAACCCCAAAAATCACCCAAAAATTACCTCAAGAAACCCTAAAAATTTCCCCCATAAAAACTCCAAAAATGACCAAAAAAATTCGCCCCAAAATGACCCAAAAAAAGCCCCAAAATTACCCCAGAAAACCCCAAAAATCACCCAAAATTACCTCAAGAAACCCTAAAAATCCTCCCAAAAAAAAGCCCAAAGTGACCCAAAAAATCCGCCCCAAAATTACCCCAAAAATTCCCCAAAAAATGACCCCAAAAATTCCCCAAAAATGACCCCAAAAATCCCTTTAAAAATCCCCCTAGAATTACAAAATCCCCCCAAAAATGATCCCAAAAAGCCCAAAACTCTCAGTTTTTCCCCCAAATTCTCCCGAAATCTCCCAAAATTCCCCAATTTTCCCAAATTCCCCCAAATTCTCCCAAATTTCCCCAATTTTTCCCCCAAATTCCCCAATTTGTCTCCCAAATTCTCCCAAATTCTTCAATTTTTCTCCTGATTTTTCCCCCAAATTTCCCCAAATCCCCCAAATTCCCCAATTTTTCCCCCAAATTTCCCCAATTTTTCCCTGAAATTTCCCCAATTTTTCTCCCGAATTCCCCCAAATTCTCCCGAATTTTCCTAAATTTTCCCAAATTCTCCCAAATTCCCCAATTTCCCCCCCAAATTCCCCAATTTTTCCCCCAAATTTCTCCAATTTTTCTCCCAAATTTCCCCAAAATTCCCCGAAATGTCCCCAAAATTCTCCCCAAATTCCCCCAAATTTTTTGAAATCCCCCAGATTCCCCCAAAATCCCCCAAATTCTCCCAAATTTCCCCAAAATCTCTCTAATTACCTGTAATTCCCCCAGGTATCCTGGTGGCCCATTACCTGCAGAGTGTCACAGCTCACCTGGCGCTGGGGGCGGAGCTGGTTTATCACCGACGCCCGGGGGAGGAGGGGGCTGTGCTCTCCCTGGCCGGCAGGTACTCAGGTGAGAGCCCCAAATATCCACAGGTGAGAGCCCCAAAAATCCACAGGTGAGACCCAAAAAATCCCTCAGGTGAGAGCCCAAAATCCATCCCAAAAATCCGGACCAGAGACCCCAAAAATCCATCCAGGTGAGAGCCCAAAAATCCCCTCAGGTGAGACCCAAAAATCCACAGGTGAGACCCAAAATATCCCTCAGGTGAGAGCCCAAAATATACAGGTGAGACACCCCAAAATATTCTCAGGTGAGACCCAAAAAATCCACAGGTAAGAGCCCAAAATACACAGATGAGAGCCCAAAATCCATCCCAAAAATCCATCCAGGTGAGAGCCAAAAATCCATCCAGGTGAGACACCCAAAAATCCTGTAGAGAAATCCCAAAATTTATGCAGGTGAGAGTCCAAAACCTGTTCAGGTGAGAGCCCAAAAATCCATCCAGGTGAGACACCCCAAATCCACAGGTGAGAGTCCAAAATCCATCCCAAAAATCCAGACCAGAGACCCCAAAAATCCATCCAGGTGAGAGCCCAAAATCCCCTCAGGTGAGAGCCCAAAAATCCACAGGTGAGGCCCCAAAATCCATCCCAAAAATCCAGACCAGAGACCCCAAAAATCCATCCAGGTGAGAGCCCAAAAAATCCACAGGTGAGAGTCCAAAATCCATCCCAAAATATCCTCAGGTGAGACCCAAAATCCATCCAGGTGAGAGCCCAAAATATAGAGGTGAGAGCCCAAAAATCCTGTACAGGCACCCCAAAAATCCCCTCAGGTGAGACCCAGAAACTCACAGGTGAGAGCCAAAAATCCATCCAGGTGAGAGCCCAAAATATACAGGTGAGAGTCCAAAATCCATCCCAAAAATCCAGACCAGAGACCCCAAAAATCCATCCAGGTGAGACCCCAAAAACCCTCAGGTGAGAGCCCAAAAAATCCACAGGTGAGACCCCAAAATCCATCCCAAAATATCCTCAGGTGAGACCCAAAATCCCCTCAGGTGAGAGCCCAAAATATACAGGTGAGAGTCCAAAATCCATCCCAAAAATCCAGACCAGAGAGCCCAAAAATCCATCCAGGTGAGAGCCCCAAAAACCCTCAGGTGAGAGCCCAAAAAATCCACAGGTGAGACCCCTAAATCCATCCCAAAATATCCTCAGGTGAGAGCCAAAATCCATCCAGGTGAGAGCCCAAAATATACAGGTGAGAGTCCAAAATCCATCCCAAAAATCCAGACCAGAGAGCCCAAAAATCCTGTAGAGAAATCCCAAAACCTGGACAGGTGAGACACCCCAAAAATCCACAGGTGAGACTCCAAAATCCCCTCAGGTGAGAGCCCAAAAAATCCACAGGTGACCCCAAACCCCCCCCAGGTGACCCCAAACCTGCCCAGGTGACCCCAAACCTGCCCAGGTGACCCCAACCCCCCCCAGGTGACCCCAAACCTGCCCAGGTGACCCCAAACCCCCCCAGGTGACCCCAAACCTGCCCAGGTGACCCCAAACCCCCCCCAGGTGACCCCAACCCCCCCCAGGTGACCCCAAACCTGCCCAGGTGACCCCAAACCCCCCCAGGTGACCCCAAACCTGCCCAGGTGACCCCAAACCCCCCCCAGGTGACCCCAAACCCCCCCAGGTGACCCCAAACCTGCCCAGGTGACCCCAAACCCCCCAGGTGACCCCAAACCCCTCCAGGTGACCCCAAACCTGCCCCAGGTGACCCCAAACCCCCCAGGTGACCCCAAACCCCTCCAGGTGACCCCAAACCTGCCCCAGGTGACCCCAAACCCCCCAGGTGACCCCAAACCCCCCCAGGTGACCCCAAACCCCCCCAGGTGACCCCAAACCCCCAGGTGAGGCCTCACCTGCCCCAGGTGACCCCAAACCCTCCAGGTGACCCCAAACCCCCCTGAAATGACCCCAAACCCTCCCCAGGTGACCCCAAACCCCTCCAGGTGACCCCAAACCTGCCCAGGTGACCCCAAACCCTCAGGTGAGGCCTCACCTGCCCCAGGTGACCCCACATTTCCCCCCCAGCCCCGTCGTGGATCGGGACGGTGACGTTGGGCCAGGCCGGGGCTCACCTGACCTACTACCACAGAGCCAGTGAACAGGTAACCCCAAAACACACCTGGGGGGGTTAAAAATACACCTGAGGGGCCCAAAATACACCTGGGGGGACTCAAAACACACCTGGGGGGCCAAAAATATACCTGGGGGGGACTCAAAAATACACCTGGGGGCACAAAAATACACCTGGGGGGGATAAAATCCACCTGGGGGGGATAAAAGACACCTGACGGGGCTGAAAATGCACCTGGGGGGGTAAAAACACACCTGGGGAGACTAAAAACATATTTAGGGGGGCTAAAAACTCACCTGGGGGGCCCAAAAATACACCTGGGGAGCCCCAGAATTCACCTGAGGGGGATAAAATACACCTGGGGGGGTTAAAAAACACACCTGGGGAGACTAAAAACTCACCTGGGGACACCAAAAACTCACCTGGGGGACACAAAAACACACCTGAGGAGCCAATTGGGCTGTGGGCGTGGTCCAGATGTGAGCCCAGGTGTGTCCAGCTGCAGGTGGGGGACGAATTTCCCCTAAATTGGGGAAAAAATTGCTAAAAAATGGTAAAAAATTGGTAAAAAATGGCTAAAAAATGGTAAAAATTCGCTTTAAAAAATGGCAAAAATGGCCAAAAATGGGGAAATTCCCCAAACCTGGTCCAGGTGTGACCCCAGGTGTTTCCAGCTGCAGGTGGGGCTGAATGGGGATCCAAAAATGGGAAAAAATGGTAAAAAATCATCAAAAATGGTAAAAAATCATCAAAAAATGGTAAAAAATGGCTAAAAAATGGTAAAAAATCGCTTTAAAAAATGGGAAAAATGGTCAAAAATGGGGAAAATTCCCCAAAACTGGTCCAGGTGTGACCCCCAGGTGTGTCCAGCTGCAGGTGGGGGTGGATGGGGCTCCAAAAATGGGAAAAAATGGTAAAAAATCATCAAAAATGGTAAAAAATCATCAAAAAATGGTAAAAAATCACCAAAAAATGGTAAAAATTCGCTTTAAAAAATGGGGAAAATGGCCAAAAATGGGGAAATTCCCCAAAACTGGTCCAGGTGTGACCCCAGGTGTGTCCAGCTGCAGGTGGGGGACGAATTTCCTCTAAATTGGGGAAAAAATTTGTAAAAAAAGGGTAAAAATCATTAAAAAATGGTAAAAAATGGCTAAAAAATAGTAAAAAATCGCTTTAAAAAATGGCAAAAATGGCCAGAAATGGGGAAATTCCCCAAAACTGGTCCAGGTGTGAGCCCAGGTGTGTCCAGCTGCAGGTGGGGGTGGATGGGGATCCAAAAATGGGGAAAAATCACAGAAAAATTGGTAAAAAATGGTAAAAAATCGCCAAAAATTGGTAAAAATTGGTAAAAATTCACTTTAAAAAATGGGAAAAATGGCCAAAAACGGGGAAATTCCCCAAAGCTGGTCCAGGTGTGACCCCCAGGTGTTTCCAGCTGCAGGTGGGGGTGGAGTTTGAGGCCAGCACGAGGCTCCAGGACTCGAGTGTCGCCTTCGGGTACCAGCTGGAGCTGCCCCGGGGGAACCTGCTCTTCAGGGGTGAGAAAATGACCCAAAATCACACAAATTTAACCCAAATTTAACCCAAATTTATCCCAAAATGTGGTTCTGAAAGGGGGGGGATTGGGGTTAAAATGTGGGAAAAATTTAAAAAAAAAAAGGGGGGGGAATTGATGGAAAAATGGGGAAAAAATTGGTGAAAAATGGGGAAAAAAATTGTTTAAAAATGGGGAAAAAATTGGTGAAAAATGGGGAAAAAAATTGTAAAAAAATGGGGAAAAAATTTGTAGAAAATTATGAAGAAATAAAAAAGTTTACCGAAATAATCTCCCCAAAAAATTGTAAAAAAATCCCCCCAAAATTCCCCAAAAAATCGTGAAAAAAAATCTCAAAAAATTCCAAAAAAATCCTCAAAAAAATTGTTAAAAAATCCCCCCAAAATTCCCAAAAAATCGTGAAAAAATCCCCAAAAATGGCGAAAAATTTTCCACAAAATCGTGAAAAAATCCCCCCAAAATTCTGAAAAAATAGTGAAAAAAATCCCCCCAAAAATGGTGGAAAATTCCCCCGAAAAATCGTGAAAAAAAATCCAAAAAAAATCATGAAAAAAATTCCCCCAAAATTTTGAAAAATCCCCCCAAAAATAATGAAAAAAATGCCCCAAAAATTGTGAAAAAATCCCCCCAAAAATCCCAAAAAAAATCTCAAAAAATTCCAAAAAAATCCTCCAAAAACTTGTAAAAAATCCCCCAAAAATTCCCAAAAAATTGTGAAAAAATAAAAAAAAAAAATAGAGAAAAAATCCCCAAAAAATAATGAAAAAAAATTCCCCAAAAATCTTCTAAAAATCGTGAAAAAATCCCCCCAAAATTCAAAAAAAAAATCATGAAAAAATCCCCCAAAATGGTGAAAAAATCCCCCCAAAAATTGTGAAAAAATCCCAAAAAAATTCCTAAAAAATTGTAAAAAAATCCCCCAAAATTCTCAAAAAGTGGTGAAAAAATCCCCCCAAAAATTCGTGAAAAAATCCCCCCAAAAATGGTGAAAAAATCCCAAAAAATCATGAAAAATCATGAAAAAATAATAATAAAAAAAAAAAAAAGTGAAAAAATCCCCCCCAAAATTTAGGAAAATTCCCAAAAAAATCAGGAAAAATTCTGAAAAAAATCAAGAAAATTAAAAAAAAAAAAATAGAAAAAAATCCCCAAATGTTCAGGAAAATTAAAAAAAAATTAGGAAAATTCCCAAAATTTGGAAAAATGCAAAACAAATTTTCAGAAAGGTCCCAAAGTTGGGAGGAAAAACCTGGAAAAATCAAAAAAAAATTGGGAAAATTCCCCCCCAAAAATTGGGAAAAATTCTCCCCAAAAAAATGGGAAAAATTCCCCCCAAAAATTGGGAAAAATGCCTAAAAATTTGGGACAATTTCTCGAAAAAAAATTGGGAAAAATCCCTTAAAAAAAAAAAAATCAGGAAAAATCCCCCCAAAAAAATCGTGAAAATTCCCCCAAAAATCCGGAAAAATTCCCAAAAAAATCGGGAAAATTCAAAAAAATTTTGGGAAAATTCCCAAAAATTAGGGAAAAAATCCTTAAAAAAATCAGGAAAAATCCCAAAAAATAGTGAAAATTCCCCCCAAAATCTGGAAAAAATTCCAAAAAAATTCGTGAAAATTCCCAAAAATTTGTGAAAATTCCCCAAAAATTTGTGAAAATTCCCAAAATTTCCCGGAATTCCGCAGGTTCCGTGGACAGCTCGTGGCAGGTGGGGGCGGTGCTGGAGAAGAAGCTGCCGCCCCTCCCCCTCACCCTGGCCCTGGGAGCCTTTATCAACCACAGGAAGGAGAAATTCCACTGCGGCTTCGGCCTCACCATCGGCTGAGCCTCATCGTCATCGTCATCTTCATCATCATTGTCATCGTTATCGTCGTCATCGTTGTCATCGTCATCGTCAACCACAGGAAGGAGAAATTCCACTGCGGCTTCGGCCTCACCATCGGCTGATCATCATCATCGTCATCTTCATCATCATCTTCATCGTCGTCATCATTGTCATCAACCTGACCTTCATCATCGTCATTGTCATATTGACTTTCATTATCGTCATCGTCAGCCACAGGAAGGAGAAATTCCACTGCGGCTTCGGCCTCACCATCGGCTGAGCCTCTTCATCCTCATCTTCATCATCTTCATCATCTTCATCATTGTCATCATCATCGTCAACCACAGGAAGGAGAAATTCCACTGCGGCTTCGGCCTCACCATCGGCTGATCATCATCATCGTCATCATCTTCATCATCGTCATCGTTATCGTTGTCATCATCATCGTCATCATCAACCACAGGAAGGAGAAATTCCACTGCGGCTTCGGCCTCACCATCGGCTGATCATCATCATCGTCATCATCTTCATCATCGTCATCGTTATCGTTGTCATCATCATCGTCATCATCAACCACAGGAAGGAGAAATTCCACTGCGGCTTCGGCCTCACCATCGGATGAGCCTCATCATCGTCATCATCATCTTCATCATCGTCATCATCTTTATCGTCATTGTCATCTTCATCTTCATCATCATCATCATTGTCATTGTCATTGTCATCATTATCATTGTCATTGTCATCGTCAACCACAGGAAGGAGAAATTCCACTGCGGCTTCGGCCTCACCATCGGATGAGCCTCATCATCATCTTCATCTTCATCATCTTCATCATCTTCATTGTCATCATTGTCATTGTCATTGTCATCGTCATCGTCATCATCAACCACAGGAAGGAGAAATTCCGTTGTGGATTCGGCCTCACCATTGGATGAGCCTCATCATCGTCATCATCTTCATCTTCATCGTCATCGTCATTGTCATGGTCATGGTCATTGTCATCGTCATCGTCGTCTTCATCATTGTCATTGTCATCATCAACCACAGGAAGGAGAAATTCCATTGTGGATTCAGCCTCACCATCGGATGATCATCATCATCGTCATCATCGTCGTCATCATCATTGTCATCATCTTCATTGTCATCATCGTCATTGTCATCGTCGTTGTCACCATCATCGTCAACCACAGGAAGGAGCAATTCCACTGCGGCTTCGGCCTCACCATCGGATGATCGTCATCATTGTCGTCATCGTCGTCATCTTCATTGTCATCATCGTCATCGTCATCGTCGTTGTCACCATCATCGTCAACCACAGGAAGGAGAAATTCCACTGCGGCTTTGGCCTCACCATCGGATGAGGATCATCGTCATCATCATCATCTTCATACTGACCTTCATCATCCTCATCATCCTCACCGTCCTCGCCGGGACATGAGAGAGAGGCCTTCATCCTCCTCCTCCTCCTCCTGCTCCTCCTCGCTGTGGGACGAGGCCCTTCTTGAGCCTTCGGCCTCATTGGATTTGGTCTCCTCCTCTTCCTCCTGCTGAATCTTCGGCCTCGTTGGTCTTGGTCTCCTCTTCCTCCTGAGCCTTCGGCCTCATCGTGGACTGAAGATCCTCCTCCTCCTCGTGGTCTTCGGCCTCATCAGATTTGGTTTCTTCCTCCTGTTGAGCCTTCGGCCTCATCGTGGACAGAGAATCCTCCTCCTCCTCCTCTTCCTCCTGAGCCTTCGGCCTCACCGTGGACTGAAGATTTGAATCTTCCTCCTCCTCCTCCCCCAGCTGCCGGCAGCCCCTCCCCAACCCGTGAAAATATAGAAGGAAAAAAAACCCAAAAATTACCCAAAATTTCCTTTAAAAATTCCCCAAAAAACATCGAAAAATTCCCCAAAATTCCTCAAAAAATTCCCCAAAAAATCCCCAAGAAATTCCCCCAAAATTCCCAAAATATTCTCCCAAAAATTCACCCAAAGTTCCTCAAAAAATTCCCTAAAAATTCCCAAAAAATTCACCAAAAAATTTCTCAAAATTTCCCCCCAAATCCTCAAAATTTCCCCCCAAAAAATCCCCCAAAAATTCCCCCAAAAAATTCCCAAAAGAACCCTCGAAAAATTCCAAAAAAATCCCCCAAAATTCCCCCCAAAATTCTCTCAAAAATCCCTCAAAAAACTCCCCAAAAATCCCCCAAAATTCCCCCTAAAATCCTCAAAATTTCCCCCCCAAAAAACCCCAAAAAATTCCCAAAATTCGCCCAAAAAATCCCAAAATTTCCCCCAAAATCCTCCCGAAATTCCCTCCCAAAAATCCTCAAAAAATTCCCCAAAAAATCCCTAAAATTTTCCAAAAAAATTCTCCCCAAAAATCCTTGAAAAATTTCCCCCAAAATCCTCAAAATTTCCCCCAAAAAAACCCTCGAAAAAATCCCAAAAAATCCCAAAAAAATCCTCAAAATTCCCTCCAAAATTCTTCCAAAAATTCCCAAAATTCACCCCCAAAAATCCTTGAAAAATTCAAAAAAACCTCGAAAAATCCCCAAAAATTCCTCCAAAAAACCCTCGAAAAATCCCCCCAAAAACCCCTCGAAAAATCCCCAAAAAACCCCCAAAACCCCCCCAAAAAACCCTCAAAAAATCCCCCAAAAATTCCCCAAAAAATCCCCAAAAAATCCCCAAAAAATCCCCCCAAATAACCCTCGAAAAATCCCCAAAAAATCCCCAAAAAATTCCCCAAAAATTCCCAAAAAATCCCCAAAAAATCCCCCCAAAAACCCTCAAGAAATCCCCAAAAATTCCCAAAAAATCCCCAAAAATTCCCAAAAATTTTCCCTCCCCTCCCCCATCACGGGATCGACTTTGGGGTCCCAAAAATGACGAATTTTGGAGGTTTTGACCCCAAAAAAACCCCAAAATTTGGGGAAATTTGAGGCTCCTCCTTCAATAAAGGAACTGCTCGAGAATTTTGGGCTCTTGGCTCTTTTTTTCTGGGGGGAAAATCAGAAATTTTGGGGAAAAAATTACAAAATTGGGGAAAAAGTACAAAATTTGGGGGGAAAAGATCACAATTTTAGGGGAAAAAAACTTAAATTTGGGTAAAAACATCAAAATTTTTTGGGGAAAATCCCAATTTTAGAAAAATATCCCAATTTAGGAGAAAAAAAAATCACAGTTTTGGGTAAAAATGACAATTTTAGGGGAAAAAAAAATCACAATTTTGGGAAAAATCCCAAATTTTGGAGGAAAAATCACAACTTAGGAGAAAAAAATCACAATTTTGGGTGAAATTCGAGTTTTTTTAATTAGTTTTTTTTCTTTTTTTTTCCCTTTTTTTTTTTTTTTAAATTTTTCTTCTCCCCTCCCCCACCCCTCCCCCACCCTTCGGACCTTTGCCCCTCCCCCACCCATTTTTGGCCACGTCGTGTCCCAAGTCCAAAGTGGGCGTGGCCTCCAGGGGGGTGGGGGAGGGGCGGGGGGGAGTTTCCTGCCCCTCCCCCCACCCCCCGCCCCTCCCCCACCCCCCAAAATCCCCAAAAATCCCAAAAATTTTGGAATTTTTTTGGCTTTTTTACCCCAAAATTTTGGGGATAAAGGTGGGGGAGGGGCGAGGGGGGAGTTTTCCTGCCCCTCCCCCACCCCCAAAATCCCCTCCCCCAAAACCCCCCAAAACCACCAAAATTTTGGCGGGAAAAGACCCCAAAAATCCCCTCCCCCACCCGGAAAAAGCCCCAAAATTTTGGCGGGAAAATCCCAAAAAAAACCCCCAAAAAATTGGTGGGAAAAACCAAAAAAAAACCCCAAAAATTGGTGGGAAAAAACCAAAAAAAATCCCCAAAATTTTGTAGATTTGGGGGGTAGGGGAGAGGTCTTGACCCTCCCCCCAAAACCCAAAAAAATTCCAAAATTTTGGGGAAAAAAACCCCCAAAAAATCCCCCAAAAAACCCAAAAATTTTGGCGGGAAAAAAGCCAAAAAATCCCCTCCCCCACCCCCCAAAAAAACCCAAAATTTTGGCGGGAAAAAAACCCAAAAAATCTCAAAATTTTGGGGATTTGGGGGGTGGGGGAGGGGATTTTTTGGGGGCTTTTTTTCCTCTAAATTTTGGGGGTTTTGGGGGATTTTGGGGATTTTTTTCCCAGATTTTTGGGGTTTTTGGGAATTGGGGGAGGGGATTTTTTAGGACTCTTTTCCCGCCAAAATTTTGGGGATTTTTGGAGGATTTTTTTGGCCTTTTTTTCCCCAAATTTTGGGGATTTGGGGGATTTTTTTTCCCAAATTTTTGGGGTTTTTGGGAATTGGGGGAGGGGATTTTTTAGGACTCTTTTCCCGCCAAAATTTTGGGAATTTTGGGGGATTCTTTTCCCAAATTTTTGGGGGTTTTTGGGGATTTTTTTTGGTCTTTTTTTTCCCCAAATTTTTGGGGGTTTTTGGGGATTTTTTTTGGTCTTTTTTTCCCCAAATTTTTGGGGGTTTTTTGGGATTTTTTTGGGGGGTCTTTTCCCGCCAAAATTTTGGGGTTTTTTGGGGATTTTGGGGGATTTTTTTGGGGTCTTTTCCCGCCAAATTTTTGGGGGTTTTAGGGGGTGGGGGAGGGGATTTTTAGGGCTTTTTTTCCCCCAATTTTTGGATTTTTTTGGGGTTTTTTCCCACCAATTTTTTGGGGGGTTTTTTGGGGTTTTTTCCCACCAAATTTTGGGGATTTTTTTGGTTTTTTCCACCCATTTTTGGCGTGTTTTTTTGTTTTTTTCCCACCAAATTTTGGGGTGTTTTTTTTTGTTTGTTCCCACTAATTTTTTGGGATTTTTTGGTGTTTTTCCCACCAATTTTTGAGGGTTTTTTGGGGCTTTTTCCCACCAATTTTTGGGGTTTTTTGGGGTTTTTTCCCTCCAAAATTTGGGGGGTTTTTTTGGGTTTTTTTTTGGTTTTTTCCCACCAATTTTTGGGGGTTTTTTCCCACATTTTTTTTGAGGTTTTTTTGGTTTTTTTCCCTCCAAAATTTGGGGATTTTTTGGTTTTTTCCCCACCAATTTTGGGGATTTTTTTGGGATTTTCCCACCAATTTTTGGGGTTTTTTTTCCACCAATTTTTTGGGGTTTTTTTGGGTTTTTTTCCCACTAATTTTTTGAGGTTTTTTTGGGTTTGTTTTTTTTTTCCCACCAAATTTTGGGGTTTTTTTGGGTTTTTTCCCACCATTTTTGGGGGATTTTTTTTTTGGTGTTTTTTCCCCTCCAAAATTTGTGGATTTTTTTGATTTTTTTTTTCATTAATTTTTGGGATTTTTTTGAGATTTTTTCCCACAATTTTTTTGTGTTTTGTGGGGTGGGGGAGGGGCGGGGGGAGGGGTGGGGGGAGGGGCGGGACAAAGGTCAGCCCAGGCCCCGCCCCCGCCCCTCCCCCACCCCGGGGGGTATTTAGGGGACCCCAAAGGGCCCTTGGGGGGGGGAGGGGCCGGAGCCCGAGGGGACACAACAGGTCAGGGGGGGAGGGGACAATTTTGGGGACGATTTTGGGGGTTTGGGGACGATTTTGGGTCATTTTTTTTGACATATTGGATCATTTTTTTGTCATTTTGGGACATTTTTTGACACATTTTGGGGGGTCTGGGGATGATTTGGGGACATTTTTGGGACATTTGGGGACAATTTGGGGACAATTTTGGGTCATTTTTTGACATTTTGGGACATTTGGGGACAATTTGGGGACAAATTTGGGGCAATTTTGGATCATTTTTGGGACATTTTGGGACATTTGGGGGGGGCTGGGGAGGATTTGGGGACATTTGGGGCAATTTTGGAGGGTTGGGGTCATTTTGGGACAATTTTGGGTCGTTTTGGGACAATTTTGGGGTTTTGGGGACGATTTGGGTCATTTTGGGACAATTTGGGGACAATTTTGGGACATTTTTTGACATTTTGGGGGGTCTGGGGACAATCTGGGACAATTTTGGGGATTTGGGGACAATTTGGGGACGATTTTGGGTCATTTTTTGACATTTTGGGGCATTTTTTGACAATTCAGGTGGTTGAGGACAATTTGGGGACAATTTTGAGGGGGTTTGGGGACAGTTTTAGGGGGTTTGGGGACAATTTCGGGTCATTTTGGGACAATTTTGGGGGATTTGGGGTCATTTGGGGACTTTTGGGGACAATTTGGGGACAATTTTGGGACATTTGGGGACAATTTTGGGGCAATTTGGGCACAATTTCAGACATTTGGGGACATTTGGGGACAATTTGGTGACTTGGGGACAATTTGGGGGTTTGGGGACTATTTGGGGACAATTTTGGGTCGTTTGGGGGCACTTTGGGGTATTTTTTGACGTTTGGGGACACTTTGGGGACATTTGGGAGTGATTTAGGGACAATTTCGGAGGGTTGGGGACAATTTCAGATGTTTTGATGACATTTTGGGGACAATTTTGGGGGGTTGGGGACAATTTTTGGGGACATTTTGGGCCATTCCAGGGGTTTGGGGGACAATTTTTGGGGTAATTTGGGGGCATTTGGGGACAATTTTGGGGGGTTTGGGGGCATTTGGGGACAATTTTTGGGACATTTGGGGCTGTCTGGGCTCGATTTGGGGATTTGAGGACAATTTCAGGGGCTTGGGGACAATTTTGGGACAGTTTTGGACATTTGGGGACAATTTTGGGACATTTTGAGGGGATTTGGGGACAATTTGGGGACAATTTTCAGAGATTTCGGACGGTCTGGGCATGATTTGGGACATTTGGGGACAATTTTGTGACAATTTGGGGACTTTTTTTTTACATCGTGGGACATTTTGGGCACATTTGGTGACATTTTGGGGCATTTTGGGACCACTTGGTGACATTTTGGGGCCATTCTGTGACTTTTGGTGACATTTTGGGGCTATTTTGGGCCATTTGGGGCCATTTTGTGACACTTCGGGACCATTTGGTGACATTTTAGGGCCATTTGGGGCCATTTTGGGGCCATTTCTGAGGTTTTTGATGACATTTAGTGCCATTTTTGGTGCCATTTATTGACATTTTTGGGGTTTTTATCCCATTCCAGGCCTGGCCATGCGGGTCCTGGTGACATTTAGTGACATTTTTTGGGTGTTTTGGGGCCATTTTGGGGTGGTTTTGTGCCATTTTTTGGGCCATTTGGTGACATTTGGGGCCACGTTGGGACCATTTGGTGCCATTTAGTGACATTTGGACCATTTTGGGGCCATTTACTGACACTTTGGGGCCATTTTGGGCCATTTTGGATCCATTTTGGGCCCATTTTGGGCCCATTTAGTGACATTTTTGGGGGTTTTTGTGCCATTTATTGACATTTTTGGGTGTTTTGGTGCCATTTTTGGGGTTTTAATTGACATTTTTTGCCATTTTTTCTCCATCCAGGCCTGGCCATGCTGGTCCTGGTGACATTTAGTGACATTTTTGGGGTTTTTGGTGCCATTTGGGACAATTTTGGACCCATTTCGGTTCATTTTGAAGCCATTAAGTGACATTTTGGTGACATTTAGTGACATTTTGGTGCCATTTAGGCCCATTTAGGGCCCTTTTTTGGGTGTTTTGGTGCCATTTTAGGGGTTTTTATTGACATTTTCTGTGTTTTCTCCCCCCAGGCCGGGCCATGCGTGTTTTGGTGTCATTTTTGGGGTGATTTTAGGGGTTTTTATTGACATTTTCTGTGTTTTCTCCCCCCAGGCCGGGCCATGCGTGTTTTGGTGTCGCTGCTGGCGCTGCTGGCGCTGGGGGCAGGTCGGTGACGGCGTCGCCCTTTTGGGGAGAAACTCGGGGGGTTTGGGAAAATCAAGAAAAATTCAAATTTTAGGGGATTTTAAGGGAAATTTTTGAGGGTTTTTTGGGGGATTTTTTTTGTTTTGTTTTGATTTATGTTATTTTATTTTATTTTATATTTCTTATTTTATTTTTTATTTAATTTTATTTATTTTTTGTTTGTTATTTTATTAAATTTATTTTTTTAATTTAATTTTATTTTATTTTATTTCATGTACTCTACTATATTTTATTTCATTTCTTTTCTTTTCTTTTCTTTTGTATTTTATTTAATTTATTTTTTAATTTATTTTCTTAGTTTATTTTAATTTTTATTTTTTTATTTATTATTTTATTTCATTTCTTTTTTTATATTTCATTTCATTTCACTTATATTATATTATATTATATTATATTATACTCTTTATTTCATTTCATTTACATTCTATTGTACTTTATATTTTATTTTATATTATATTTTTAAAGTTTATTTAATATTTTCTTTTTGTTCTGCTTTATTTTATTTTATAATTTTATTTTCTCTTTCATTTATTTATTTTTTTTTTAAGCACAAATCCCATTTTTTTTTCGGACAAATCCCATTTTTGGGTGTAAAAATCCCATTTTTCATTAATAAATCCCCTTTTTTTAGGATAAATCCCATTTCTGGGTAATAAATCTCATTTTGGGTGTAAAAATCCCATTTTTGGGGTCTAAACCAAATTTTTGGGTAATAAATCCAATTTTTGGGGTTTGAATCCCATTTTTTTAACTATAAAACCCATTTTTAAACTATAAATCCCATTTTTTACAATAAATCCCTTTTTTGAGTAATAAATCCCATTTTTTCAGTTTAAATCTCATTTTTTAGCACAAATCCCATATTTTGAGTAAAAAAATCCATTTTTTTTTTCCAAGAAATCTCATTTTTGGTTGTAAAAAATCCATTTTTGGGTGTAAAAATCCCATTTTTTTTTTTTCCGCCAAACCCCATTTTTGGGTGTAAGAATCCCATTTTTTAATTTTAAAATTTAATTTTTTTTTTCCTTTTTCAGTCTGTGGGGCGGATCCGCCCCCCACGGCCCCTCCAGGGACCCCCGCCAGGCTCTGGGGGCTCCTGGGGCTCCTGGGGGAGGCGGCCGGGAACGCCACAAACAGGATCAGAGAAAATCCCCTCGTGGTCAAAATACAGTGAGTCAGAAAATGGAGAAAATTTCGGGGGAAATAGAAAAAAAACGGGAAAAAAATAGTGAAAATTGGGGGAAAAAAGGTCAAAATTTGGGGAAAAAAGGTCAAAAAATGGACGGAAAAAACTTTTAAAAATGGGTGAAAAATACAAAAAAAAAAATTGGAGTGGAAAAGGTCCAAAATTGGGGGGAAAATAGCAAAAAAAAAGGGGGGAAATACAAAATATTGGGTAAAAAAAAAATAACGAAAATTAAAGTGAATTGGGCGAGAGCGCCCCCCAGTGGCTGCGGGAGAGAAAAGCCAGTGAGGGAAAAAATAAGTCAAAAAATGGGGAAAAAGGTCAAAAAATGGGTGAAAAATACAAAAAAAAATTGGAGGGGAAAATGTCGAAAATTGGGAGTGAAAATGTCAAAAAATTGGGGGGAAATAGCAAAAAAATGGGGGAAAAAATACAAAATATTGGGGAAAAAATAGGGAAAACTGGAACGCCACCGAGAGGATTAAAGAAAATCCCCTGGTGGTCAAAATACAGTGAGTGAAAAATTCGGGGGAAAAAGGGAAAAAAATTGGGGAAAAAAAAAAAAAAAAAAAGGGGGAAAAAAGGTCAAAAAATGGGGGAAAAGAACTCAAAAAATGGGGGAAAAACGGTCAAAAATTGGGGAAAAAAAATAGCGAAAATTGGAGGAAAAAATACCGAAAAATTTGAGATAAAAATAAGGAAAATTTGGGGAAAAAATAGTGAAAATTTGGGATAAAAATAAGGAAAATTTGGGGGAAAAAATGTCAAAAAAAAGGGGGGGAAATACAAAAAAAAAAGGGGAAAAAATAGTGAAAATTGGGGAAAATTTTCCCAAAAAATGGGAGAACGAAACTTGAAAGTTGGAGGAAAAAAAATCGAAAATTGGCGGTGAAAATGTGGAAATTTGGGGGAAAAAATGACGAAAATTGGGGTGGAAATGAAGAATTGGCCGAGAGCGCCCCCCAGTGGCGGCGGGAGAGAAAAGCCAGTGAGGGGAAAAACTGGGGAAAAAAAGGGAAAAAAAGGTCAAAAATTGGAGGAAAAAAATAGCAAAAAATTGGGGAAAATATGGTGAAATTTGGGGAGAAAATTACCAAAAAAATCCCATTTTTTCCCCTATAATAACCCAAAAAATCCCATTTTTTTCCCCAAAATTCCCAAGAAAAATTCCAATTTTTTCCCCTATAATAACCAAAAAAAATCCCATTATTTTCCCCCCCAAAAAACCCCAAAAAATCCCATTTTTCCCCCAAAAAAGTCCCCAAAAAATCCAATTTTTTTCCCAAAAAAATCCCATTTTTTCCCCTAAAATCACCCAAAAAAATCCCATTTTTCTCAAAAAAAAATCACCAAAAAAATCCCATTTTTCCCCAAAATAATTCCTAAAAAAATCCCATTTTTTCTCAAAAAAAAAAAAACCAAAAAATCCAATTTTCCCCCTAAAATTCCTCAAAAAATCCCATTTTTCCCCCCCAAAAAATAAAAAAAAATTCCCCAAAATAATCCCATTTTTTCCCCAAAAAATCCCATTTTTTTCCCTAAAATCACCAAAAAAATCCCGTTCTTTCCCCATAATAACCCAAAAAATCCAATTTTTTCCCCAAAAAAACCCAAAAAATTCCAATTTTTTCCCCAAAAAATCCTAGAAAAATCCAATTTTTTAAAAAAATCCCATTTTTTCCCCCAGCACGACCCTCCAGGAGCTCCGTGACCTGCACAGGGAGGCGCAGAGCCGAATTTCCGAGTACGGGGCGGAGGCGCGGGCGCTGCTGGAGCTGAGCGCGGCCGATCTGCGCGCCCGCGGAGCCGCCTTCGCCAGGAAACTGCGCAAAAGACTCGGCCGAGACCACGAGGAGCTCAGGAGGCGCTGGGAGGGGGGAGCTGCTGCCATCAGAGAAATTTGGGGGGTCCCGGAGGTGTCCAAGGGGGTCCCTGAGAGCCCCAAGGAGGATCCTGAGACGTCCAAGGATTGAAGGGAGAGTTGTTGAAATTGAAGAAATAAAAATTGGATGGAAAAAAGCAAAAAAATGTGGATTAAAATGGGTCAAAATGGGTTAAAATGGCTTAAAACGGGATGAAAATGACTCAAAATGGGATCAAAATGTCCCAAAATGGGACCAAAACAAACTAGAACGGGATGAAAATGCCCCAAAATGGGACCAAAACACCCCAAAATGGGATCAGAACCCTTGAAAATGGCTCAGAGTGCCCCAAAATGGGATGAAAATGCCTCAAAATGGGACCAAAACACCCAAAATGGGACCAAAACACCCAAAATGGGATGAAAATACCCCAAAATGGGACCAAAACACCCAAAATGGGATCAGAATGTCCCAAATGGGACCAAAACAAACTAAAATGAGATGAAAATGCCCCAAAATGGGATCAGAACACCCAAAAATGGATCAAAAGGTCCCAAAATGGATCAAAAGGTCCCAAAATGGATGAAAAGGTCCCACAGTTTGAGCCAAAGGCCCCCAAGGCCTCGGGAGGGCCCAGGAGGAGCTCAGGGGGCGCTGGGAGGGGGAGCACAAACACTCAGAATGATCTGGGGGGTCCCTGAGAGCCCCAGGGGGGTCCCTGAGAGCCCCAAGGATGGAGGGGATTGAACAGGGAGTTGTTGAAATTAAAGAAATAAAAATGGTTGGAGAAAAGAGGCAAAAAATGGCAGAAAATGTGGATTTGAATGGGTTAAAATGGCTTAAAATGGGTCAAAATGGGGTGGAAATGTCCTAAAACGGGATCAAAAGGTCCCAAAATGGGATTAGAAGACCCAAAATGGGACCAGAAGACTCAAAATGGGATGAAAATGCCTCAAAATGGGATCAAAAGGTCCCAAAATGGGACCAGAATGTCCCAAAATGGGATCAAAACAAGCTAAAATGGGATGAAAATACCCCAAAATGGGATGAAAATGCCTCAAAATGGGATCAGAAGACCCAAAAATGGATCAAAAGGTCCCAAAATGGGACTGGAAGACCCAAAATGGATCAAAACATCCCAAAATTTGACCAAAACGCCTCGGCCGAGACCAGGAGGAGCTCAGGGGGCGCTGGGAGGGGGGAGCACAAACACTCAGACAGATCTGGGGGGTCCCGGAGGTGTCAAAGGGGGTCCCTGAGAGCCCCAAGGCACAGGAGGATTGAGGGGAGAGACCCTGACATGGAGGAATAAAAATTGGATGGAAAAAAAGCAAAAAATAATGCAAAAAATGTGGATTAAAATGGGTCAAAATGGGTCAAAATGGAATTAAAATGCCTCAAAATGGGATCAAAACACCCTAAAATGGGATCAGAACGTCCAAAATGGGATCAGAATGACCCAAAATGGGATAGAAACGTCCCAAAATTGGATCAAAATATCTCAAAATGGGATTAGAAGACCCAAAATGGGATCAAAACGCCCCAAAAGGCGGTGGAATTGTCCCAAAATGGGATCAAACGACTCAAAAAGGGCTCAGAGTGTCTCAAAATGGGATCAAAATGCCCCAAAATGGGATGAGAAGACCCAAAATGGGGTGGGAATGGTCATAAAAGGAGTGGAATTGTCCCAAAATGGGATCAAAAGGTCCCAAAATGGGATGAAAATACCCCAAAATGGGACTAAAACACCCAAAAATGGGTCAAAAGGTCCCAAAATGGGACCAAAACATCCCAAAATGGGATCAGAATGTCCCAAATGGGACCAAAACAAACTAAAACGGGATGAGAATGCCCCAAAATGGGATCAGAACACCCAAAAATGGATCAAAAGGTCCCAAAATGGATCAAAAGGTCCCAAAAATGGATCAAAAGGTCCCACAGTTTGAGCCAAAGGCCCCCAAGGCCTCGGGAGGGCCCAGGAGGAGCTCAGGGGGCGCTGGGAGGGGGGAGCTGCTGCCAGCAGAGAAATTTGGGGGGTCCCTGAGACGTCCAAGGCACAGGAGGATTGAGGGGAGAGACCCTGAGATGGGAAAATAAAAATTGGATGGAAAAAAAGCAAAAAAAAAAGTGGAAAATGTGGATTTAAAGGGGTGAAAATGGCTTAAAATGGGTCAAAACGGGTCAAAAAGGGGTGGGAATGGTCATAAATGGGGAGGAAATGTCCCAAAATGGGATGAAAATACCCCAAAATGGGATCAGAAGACCCCAAAATTGGATTAGAAGACACAAAAAGGGCTGAAATTGTCCCAAAATGGGGTGAGAATGGTCATAAATGGGGTCAAATGGTCTCAAAATGGGATTAAAATGCCTCAAAATGGGATGGAATTGTCTCAAAATGGGACCAGAACACCCTAAAATGGATCAAAAGGTCCCAAAAATGGATCAAAACGTCCCAAAAATGGATCAAAAGGTCCCAAAATGGGATCAAAATACTCAAAAAGGGCTGAAATTGTCCCAAAATGGGATGGGAATGGTCCTAAAAGGGAAGAATCATCTCAAAATGGGATCAAAAAGTCCCAAAATGGGATGAAAATACCCCAAAATGGGATCAGAACATCCTAAAATGGGATTGGAAAACTCAAAAAGGGATGGAATTGTCTCAAAATGGGATCAAAATACTCAAAAAAGGGATCAAAACCCCCGAAATGGGATCAAAATACCCTAAAAACGGGTGGAAATGTCTCAAAATGGAACCAGAACACCCAAAAATGGATCAAAAGGTCCCAAAATGGGATCAAAACACCCAAAAATGGGATCAAAACACCTCAAAGTGGGACCAGAATGTCCCAAAAATGGATCAAAAGGTCCCAAAATGGGATGGAAATGACCCAAAATGGATCAGAAAGGCCAAATTTGAGAGGATATGAGGAATTTTTCTCCCCCAAAATTTGAGTGGATTTGGGGGATTTTTTTTCCCCTCAAAATTTGAGAATTTTCCCGCAAAATTTGAGTCATTTTGGGGAATTTCTCCCCAATTTTAGGGGATTTTTGGCCAAATTTGGGGATTTTTTTTCCTCCAAAATTTGAGTCAATTTGGGGAATTTTTTCCCAAATTTGAGGAATTTTTTCCCCCAAATTTGAGGATTTTTTTTTTTCCAAAAATTTTACATAATTTGAAGAATTTTCCCCCAATTTTTTGAGAACTTTTTATCCAAATTTTCTGAATTTCCCCCCAATTTTGAGGGGATTTTTTCCCCCAATTTTGGGAAATTTTTCCCTAAATTTTGAGTCAATTTGAGGAATTTTTTCCCCCAAATTTGAACAATTTTCCGCCCAAACTTTGATCAGATTTTGGGGATTTTCCTCCCATTTTTTAAGGGGATTTTGGGGCCAAATTTGGGGAATTTTTCTCCCAAAATTTGGGGATTTTTTCCCCCAAAATTTCAGGAATTTTTCCCCTAAAATTTGAGGGGATTTTTGGGGAATTTTCTCCCAATTTTGAGGGGATTTTTTTCCCCAAATTTGAGGAATTTTTCTCCCAATTTGACAAATTTTTTCCCCCCAATTTGGGGAATTTTTTTCCCCCCAATTTGGGGAATTTTTTCCCCAAAATTTGAGGATTTTTTTTTCCCAAAAAATTTTACGTAATTTGAAGACTTTCCCCCCAATTTTTAAAGAATTTTCTGAATTTTTTCCTCAATTTTTCAGGGACCTTTTCCCCAAATTCGGGGCTATTTTTGCCCCTCCCCCCCCCCCGGGTTTGTTTTTCTGGACTTTGTCCTCCCCCCGCCCCTCCCCCACCCTCCCCCCGCCCCTCCCCCATAAATGGACCCGCCCGGGGGGGGGGAGGGGCAAAGGAGCCGCCGGGACCAAAGGTGGGCAAGGGGGGAGACAAATTTGGGGGAAAAAATCGGAATTTTGGGAAAAAACCCTGAAATTTTGGGGAAAAATTGGAATTTTGGGGGAAAAAAATTGGGATTTTGGGGGAAAAAATCAAAAATTGGGGGGGAAAATTCAGAATTTCGGGAAAAAAATTGGAATTTTGAGGGAAAAAAATCCAAATTTGGGGAAAAAAATTGGAGTTTTGGGAAAAAAAAATCAAAAAACGGGGGAAAATGCAGAATTTGGGGGAAAAAATCGAAATTTTGGGGAAAAAATCAAAAATTGGGGGGAAAAATTCAAAATTTGGGAAAAAAGTTTGGAATTTTGGGGGGGAAAAATCAAAATTTGGGGAGGAAAAATGCAAAATTGGGGGGGAAAATGCAAATTTTGGGGAAGAAAATGCAAATTTTTTGGGAAAAAGTTCCCAATTCTGGGGGTCCCCGAAGGGATTTTGGGGGAGAAAATCACAATTTTTTGGGGGAAAAATCCAAATTTGGGGTGAAAAATCGTGGAATTTTTGGGGAAAAAATCCAGATTTTTTGGGGGAAAAAAATCCGGAATTTTTGGGGTGGAAATGGTGGAATTTTGGGTGGAAATCCCGGAATTTTTGGGGGCAAAATGGTGGAATTTTTGGGGAAAAATCCAGAATTTTTGGGGTAATATTCCAGAATTTTTTGCAAAAAAAAAATCCAGAATTTTTGCGTAAAAAATCCGGAATTTTTGGGCAAAAAATAGTTTAATTTTTAGGGTAAATTTCTGGAATTTTGGAGGAAAAATCCAAATTTTTGCAAAAAAAAAAAAATCCAGAATTTTTGGAAGGGGAAAAAAAAAAAAAAAAAAAAAAATTCCAGAATTTTTGCGGAAAAAAATCCGGAATTTTTGGGAAAAATTCCAGAATTTTTGGGTAAAAATCCAGAAATTTTTCGGGGTCAAATCCTGTAATTTTGGGGTGTAAAATTCTGGAATTTTTGGGGTAAAATTCTGAAATTTTGGGCTCCCCAGGACCAGCATGGCCCAGACCCGGCCCCGCCTGTTGGGGGCGCTGTTGTTGCTGTTGCTGCTCTGCTGGGGTGAGACCCTTCCCCAAAAAAAATCCAAATTTTGGGGAAATTTCCACAAATTTTGGGGGTCCCTGAGCCCCTCCCAGCAACCTCAAACCCCCCAAATCTGGTTCTGCCCAAAAATCCCCCTAAAAAAACCCGAATTCTCCAAGATTTCCCTTAAATCTCCCCCCAAAAAATCCCAATTTTCCCCTAAATTCCCCCAAAATTCACCTGAATCCCCCCAAAATTTTCCTTAAATACCTCAAGTTTCCCCTAAATCCCCCCAATTTCCCCTAAATCCTCCCCAAAAAAATCCCAATTTTCACATAAATTCCCAAAAAAATCCCCTAAATCACCTCAAAATTCCCCAAAATCCCCCAAATGCCCCTTAAATACCCCAGATTGCCCCTAAATCCTCCCCAAAAATCCCAGATTTCCCCTAAACCCCCCCAAATTTCCCCTAAATCCACCCAGTTTCCCCCAAATCCCCCAGAACCCACCGAACCTCACCCCAAAACCAAAAAAAAATCCCCAAATCTGACCCTCAAAACCCCCCCAAACCCCCCAAAATCTCCCCCAAATGTTCCCAAACCCCCAAAATTCCCCAAAATTCCCCCCAAAATCTCAGCCCCAAAATCCCCCCCAAACACCCCAAAAAATATTCCCCAAATCTCCCCAAAATCCCCCCTAAAATCTCCTCCAAAACCCCTAAAATTCCTCCCCAAACCCCCGAAATTCCTCCAAATTCCCCAAATCTCCTCTCAAAACTCCAAATTTCCCCCCAAATCCCCCAAATCCCCCCAAATCTCTTCCAAAATCCCCGAAATTCCCCCAAAATCCCCCCAAATCCCCCTGAAATCCCCCTGAAATCCCCCCAAATCCCCCAAATCCCCCAAAATTCCCCCCAAAACCCTCCCCAAACCCAAATTTCCCCCCAAATTCCTCCCGAAACCCCCAAAAATCCCCCCAAAATCCCCCAAACCCTCCCAAAATCCCCCCAAAATTCCCCCAAACCCCCAAAATCTCCCCAAATCTCCCCCCAAAATCCCCCAAACCCTCCCCAAACCCCCAAAATTCACCCCCAAACTTCCCCAAAATGCCCCAAATCTCACCCTAAACCCCCCCAAAATCTCCCCCAAAACCCCAAAATCCCCCAAAATTTCCCCCAAAATCCCCAAATCTCACCCCAAATCTCCCCAAATCCCCCCAAATCCCAAAATCCTCCAAAAATTCCCAAAATATCCCCAAAATCTCCTCAAATCTCATCCCCAAAATCCCCAAATTTCCCCCAAACCCTCTATTTCCCCAAATCCCCCCAAATCCCCAAATTTCCAAATTTTCCCCAAAATCTCCCCCAAAATCCTCCCAAAACCCTCCCCAAACCCCAATTTTCCCCCAAATTTCCCCCAAATCCCCCCAAATCTCCTCTAAATCCCTCCAAATTCCCCCCAAAATCCCCCAAACTTCCCCAAATCTCATCCCCAAAACCCCAAATTTCACCCCAAATCCCCCTAAAACCCTCCCCAAATCCCCCCAAATCCCCCTGAAATACCCCAAAATCCCCCAAATTCTCCCCCAAATCCCCCCAAATCTCCCCCCAAAATCCCCCAAACCCCAATTTTCCCCCAAATTCCCCTCGAAATTCCTCCCAAAACCCTCAAAATTCCCAAAAAATCCCCCAAATCCCCCAAAATTCCCCCCAAAATCCCCCAAATCGCCCTGAAATCCCCTCAAAACTCCAAATTTCCCCCCAAATCCCCCAAAATCTCCTCTAAATCCCCCCAAATCTCCTCTAAATCCCCCCCCAATTCCCTCAAAATTCTCCCCAAAATCCCCCCAAATCCCCCTGAAATCCCCCCAAACCCCCAAAACCCCCAAAATCCCCCCCAAACTCCCCCAAATCCCCCCAAAATCCCCCAAATTTCCCCCAAATCCCCTCAGGCTCGGCGGCGGCGCCCACGGCGGCCGCTCCTGGGCCGGGGCCCCTGGGGCAGCTCCGGGGGTACCTGGGCCAGGTGGGTTCGGCCGCCGGGACCCTCCTGGAGGGGCTGGACCTGCCCCGGACGCAGCAGAGGATCAGGTGAGGAAACCCAAAAAAATGTTGTTTTTGTTGGTGGGTTTGGGTTGAAATTGGGGTCGCACCAAAATCAAGCACAAATTTGGGGTCGTGTCAAAATCGAGCCCAAAATCGGCCTCAAAATTCACCCTGAGAGCCCAAAAATTCAACCCAAAGAGTCCCAAATCTACCCCAAAATTCAACCCAAGAGCCCCAAAAATTCAACCCAAAGAGCCCCAAAATCTGTTCCAAAATTCACCCCAAAATCGACTCTGAGAGCCCCAAAAATTCAACCCAAAAAGACCTAAAATTCAGCCCCCAAATCCACCCCAAAGAGCCCCAAAATTGACTCTGAGAGACCCAAAATCCACCCCAAAATCTGCCCCAAGAGCCCCAAAATCCACCCCAAAATCCACCCCAAAGAACCCCAAAATCTGCCCCAAGAGCCCCAAAATCTGCCCCAAAGAGCCTCAAAATTCACCCCAAAATGTGCCTCAAAAAGAGCCCAAAAAACTGCCCCAAAGAGCCCAAAAATTCACCCCAAAATCGACTCTGAGAGCCTCAAAATCCACCCCAAATTCATCCCAAAGAGTGGCCAAAAATCCACCCCAAAATCTGCCCCAAAGGGTCCCAAAATCTGCCTCAAAGAGCCTCAAAATTCACCCCAAAATCCACCCTAAGAGCCCAAAAATTCATCCCAGAGAGCCCCAAAATCCATCCCAAAATTCACCCCAAAATTCACCGAGAGCCCAAAACTTTGCCTCAAAGAGCCCCAAAATTCACCTCAAAATCTGCCCCAAAGAGCCCCAAATTCTGCCCCAAAATTTATCCCAAAATCCACCTCAAAGAGCCCCAAAATCTGCCCCAAAATCTGCCCCAAAATCAAACCCAAAGAGCTCCAAAATCCGCCCCAAGGAGCCCCAAATTCTGCCCCAAAATCCATCACAAAGAGTCCCAAAATTCACCCCAAAGAGCCCCAAAATTCACCCCAAAATCTGCCCCAAAATCCACTCTGAGAGCCCAAAAATTCACCCCAAAGAGTCCCAAAATTCGCCCCAAAGAGCCCCAAAAATTTGCCCCAAAGAGCCCCAAATTCTGCCCCAAAATCCACCCTGAGAGCCCCAAAATTCTCCCCAAAATCTGCCCCAAAGAGCCCCAAAATCAACCCCAAAATCCACTCTGAGAGCTCCAAAATCCATCCCAAAGAGCCCCAAAATCCACCCCAAAGAGCCCCAAAATCTGCCCCAAAATCCAGCCCAAAATCCGCCCTGAGAGCCCAAAAAACTGCCCCAAAGAGCCCCAAAATTCATCGCAAAGAGCCCCAAATAGAGCCCCAAAATCTGCCCCAAAAAGTCCAAAATTTGCCCCAAAGAGCCCCAAAATCCACCTCAAAATCAACCCCAAAGAGCCCCAAAATCCACCCCAAAATCCCCCAAAAATCAGGCTTTTCTCCCCAAAACTGTTCTTTTCCCAAAAAAATTGGGTTTTTTTTCCCCAAAAATTTGGGTTTTCACGCCCTAAATTGGGTTTTCTCCCCCAAAATCAAGACTTTTCTACCCCAAATTGGGATTTTTGCCCCAAAATTGTGATTTTTCCCCCAAAATTGGGATTTTTTTCCCCAAATCTCTCCAGGCACCCCCTGAACCCCCAAAATTCCCCAAAATGACCCAAAAATGGGGATTTTTTTTCCCCCCCAAAATTGGGATTTTCTCCCAAAAATTGGGATTTTTTCCCCCCAAATTGGGATTTTTTCCCCAAAAATTGTGATTTTTCCCCCCTAAAATTGGGATTTTTTTTCCCCCAAAAATTGAGATTTTTTCTCTCCCAAAATCAAGATTTTTCTACCCCAAATTGGGATTTTTCCCCAAAAATTGGGATTTTTCCCCCCAAACTTGGGATTTTTTTCCCCCAAAATTGGGATTTTTCCCCCAAAATTGGGATTTTTCACCCAAAAATTGCGATTTTTCCCCCAAAAAATTGTGATTTTCTCCCCCAAATCTCTCCAGGCACCCCTGAACCCCCAAATTTCCCCCAAATGACCCAAAAAATTGAATTTTTTCGCCCCCAGGACGGCGTACGAGCAGGGGGCCACGGCGGTGGTGACGTACACGGGGATCCTGACGGACCAGCTCTACCACTGGTGGCAGGGGGAGCACTGAGACCCCCCAGAGACGCCCCAAAAATCCAAAAATAAATCAGGCCTTGGTGGGCTGGGGGTCTCGGTGGTTTTTGGGGGGAAAAATGGGGAAAAAGGGGAGAAAATGGGGAAAAAATGGGGAAAAATTGGGGTGAGAAATGGGAAAAAAATGGGGATGAAAAATGGGGATGAAAAAGGGAAAAATTGGGGTGAGAAAGGGAAAAAATGGGGATGAAAAAGGGAAAAAATGGGGATGAAAAAGGGAAAAAATGGGGATGAAAAACGGCCAAAAAATGAGGAAAAAGAACCCAAAAAAATGGGGATGAAAAAGGGAAAAAATGGGGATGAAAAAGGGGGAAAAAATAGGGAAAAAATGGGGAAAAATGGGGATGAAAAACGGAAAAATTGGGGTGAGAAATGGGGAAAAAATGGGGATGAAAAAGGTGAAAAATGGGGAAAAAAATGGGGAAAAATGGGGATGGAAAAGGGAATAAAAAGGGAAAAACTGGGGGGAAAATGGGAAAAAAATGGGGATGAAAAAGGGAAAAAATGAGGATGAAAAAGGGTAAAATGGGGAAAAAATGGGGAAAAATGGGGGAAAATGGGGATGAAAAAGGGAAAAAATGGGGATGAAAAAGGGAAAAATGGGGAAAAAAGGTCAAAAATTGGGGTGAGAAAGGGAAAAAAATGGGGAAAAAATGAGGAAAAAAGGTCAAAAATTGGGGATGAAAAAGGGAAAAAATGGGGAAAAAATGGGGAAAAATGGGGATGAAAAAGGGAAAAATTGGGGTGAGAAAGGAAAAAAATGGGGATGAAAAATGGGGATGAAAAAGGGAAAAAATGGGGATGAAAAATGGGGATGAAAAAAGGGAAAAAATGAGGATGAAAAAGGGAAAAAAAATGAGGAAAAAAGCTCAAAAATTGGGGTGAGAAAGGAAAAAAAATGAGGATGAAAAAGGGAAAAATGGGGATGAAAAAGGGAAGAAATGGGGGAAAAAAATGAGGAAAAAAGGTTAAAAATTGGGGTGAGAAAGGGAAAAAATGGGGATGAAAAAAGGGAAAAAATGGGGGAAAAATGGGAAAAAATGGGGTGAAAAACAGCGAAAAAAATGTTGAAAAATAGCCCAAAAATGCGGCTGAAAAATGGGAGGGGAAATGAGGAAAAGGAGCCCAAAAATGGGGCTGAGAAAGCAAAAAAATGGAGGTAAAAAGAGCCCCAAAAATGTGGAAAAATAGCCCAAAAATGGGGCTGAGAAATGGGGAAAAATGAGGAAAAAGAGCTCAAAAAATGGGTTGAAAACCCCCAAAATGGGCTGAAAAACAACAAAAAAAAAATTGATCAAAAATGGGCTGAGAAATGGCGAAAAAATGAGCAAAAGTGGCCTAAAAATAGGCCTGAGAAAACAAAAAAAATGGGGCTGAAAAACAGCAAAAAATGAGGAAAAGAAGCTCAAAAATGGGGCTGAGAAAGGCAAAAAATGGGGCTGAAAAACAGCCCAAAAATGAGGAAAAATAGCCCCAAAAATGAGGAAAAATAGCCCCAAAAATGAGGAAAAATAGCCCCAAAAATGAGGAAAAACAGCCCCAAAAATGAGGAAAATAGCCAAAAAAATGAGTAAAAATAGCCAAAAAAATGAGTAAAAATAGCCCAAAAAAATGAGGGAAAACAGCCACAAAAATGAGGAAAAATAGCCACAAAAATGAGGAAAAACAGCCAAAAAAATGAGGAAAAATAGCCACAAAAATGAGGAAAAATAGCCCAAAAAATGAGGGAAAATAGCCAAAAAATGAGGAAAAATAGCCCCAAAAATGAGGGAAAACAGCCACAAAAAATGAGTAAAAACAGCCACAAAAATGAGGAAAAATAGCCCAAAAAATGAGGAAAAATAGCCCCAAAAATGAGGAAAAATAGCCCCAAAAATGAGGAAAAATAGCCCCAAAAATGAGTAAAAACAGCCCCAAAAATGAGGAAAAATAGCCCAAAAATGAGGAAAAAACAGCCACAAAAATGAGGAAAAATAGCCCCAAAAATGAGGAAAAATAGCCCCAAAAATGAGGAAAAATAGCCCAAAAAATGAGTAAAAACAGCCACAAAAATGAGGAAAAATAGCCCCAAAAATGAGGAAAAATAGCCCCAAAAATGAGGAAAAATAGCCCCAAAAATGAGGAAAAATAGCCCAAAAAATGAGGAAAAACAGCCACAAAAATGAGGAAAAATAGCCACAAAAATGAGGAAAAATAGCCAAAAAAAATGAGGAAAAATAGCCCAAAAATGGGGCTGAGAAATGGGGAAAATGGGGGAAAAAACACCCCAAAAAATGAGGAAAAGGAGCCCAAAAATGGGGCTGAAAAAAGTAAAAAAATTGTGAGTAAAAAGGGCAGAAAATGTGAGTAAAAAAGGGCAGAAAATGTGAATTTAAAATGGCAGAAAATGAGTAAAAAAAGGGCAGAAAATGAGTAAAAAAGGGCAGAAAAATGTGAGTAAAAAAGGGCAAAAATTGTGAATTTAAAAAGCAGAAAATGAGTAAAAAAGGGCGGAAAATTATTTTTAAAAGGGCAGAAAATGTGAGTAAAAAAGGCGCAGAAAATGAGTAAAAAAGGGGCAGAAAATGTGAATTAAAAAGGGCAAAAAAAAAAAGAGCTTTAAAAGGGCAAAAAAAGTGAATTTTAAACGGCGGAAAAAACGCGAATAAAAAAGGGCGGGAAACGTGAGGGGAGGGAGAAAAGGGCGGGAAAACAAAAAGGGCGGGAAACGGAAAAAAGGGCGGGAAGCAACAGCCAATCAGCGCGCACCCACGTGACGGGCGGCAGCCAATCAGCGCCGAGCGCGGGCCGGGCCGTTGTTGCAAGATGGCGGCCGGAGAAGGAGGGGAAGGGGCCGTGAGGGGAGGGACCCAAAAATCTCCAAAAATTGCCCAAAATCCCTCTAAATTCGCCCAAAAATCACCTCAAAGTTTTCTCTCAGAGTGTCCCCAAGTTCCCTCCAAATCCCCCCGCAAAAATTGTCCCAAAGTTTGTGAAATTTTCCCCAAAAACCCCCCCCCAAAATCCTCCTCAGATCCCTCCACAAAAAAAGTCAAAATTCTCCGTAAAAAAAGCCCCAAAGCTCCAAATTTTTGCACCTTCTTGGTGAATTTTGGAAGGGAAAGCAGCTTTATTTTTATTATTATTATTATTATTATCATTATTTTTATTATATTTTAAGCTATTTTTAATTTTTTTTTGTCCCCCCTCTATGTTTGAGGGGCAGAGCTGGAGTTTGTGAGGGGAGAAAAAAGGCAAATTTTATTTCCAGCACCATTATTTATTATTATTATTATTATCATTATTATTATTATATTTTAAGCTATTTTTAATTTTTTTTATCCCCCCTCTATGCTTAAGGGGCAGAGCAGGAGTTTGTGAGGGGGAAAAAAGATAAATTTTGTGTCCAGCACTAATATTAATATTAATATTAATATTAACAATATTATTGTTATTAGAGTCGGTTTTTGGGGAAAAAAAAAAAAACCAATTTGGGGAAATAAAACCCCTTTGATGCAAATTTTTCCCAATTTTTTCCCGGATTTTGAGGCCTCCCCTTGAAGGATTTTGGGTTAAAAACCAGCAAAAATGGTGTAAATTCCTCAAATGTTCCCAAAATCCACCTGGGACCCCCCAAAATTCACCTGGGACCCCCCAAAATCCACCTGGGACCCCCAAAATCCACCTGAGACCCCCCCAAATTCACCTGAGACCCCCCAAATTCACCTGGGACCCCCCAAAATTCACCTGAGACACCCAAAATCCACCTGGGACCCCCCAAAATCCACCTGGGACCCCCAAAATCCACCTGGGACCCCCCAAAATTCACCTGGGACCCCCCAAAATCCACCTGAGACCCCCCCAAATTCACCTGAGACCCCCCAAATTCACCTGGGACCCCCCAAAATCCACCTGGGACCCCCCAAAATTCACCTGAGACACCCAAAATCCACCTGGGACCCCCCAAAATTCACCTGAGACACCCAAAATCCACCTGGGACCCCCCAAAATTCACCTGAGACACCCAAAATCCACCTGGGACCCCCCAAATTCACCTGGGACCCCCCAAATTCACCTGGGACCCCCCAAAATCTACCTGGGACCCCCCCAAATCCACCTGAGACCCCCCAAATTCACCTGGGACCTCCCAAAATTCACCTGGGACCCCCAAAATCCACCTGGGACCCCAGACCCCCCAAAATGACACGAGACTTTTTATTTTTTATTAAAAAAACAATTTTAATGTCTGGGGGAGGGGCCAGGTAATAAATAGGAGGGGTCAGGTGTGCCCAGGTGGGGCTCAGGTGAGTCTCAGGTGTGCCCAGGTGAGGCTCACCTGTGCCCAGGTGAGCTCAGGTGAGCCCAGGTGAGTCTCAGGTGTGCCCAGGTGTGCCCAGGTGAGGCTCAGATGTTCTCAGGTGTGCACAGGTGAGCTCAGGTGTGCCCAGGTGAGGCTCAGGTGAGCCCAGGTGTCCTCAGGTGAGACTCAGATGTTCTCAGCTGTGCCCAGGTGTGCCCAGGTGTGCTCAGGTGAGGCACAGGTGTATCCCAGGTGTGCCCAGGTGAGCTCAGGTGAGGCACAGGTGTATCCCAGGTGTGCCCAGGTGAGCTCAGGTGCGGCAGCAGAAGCCGCAGCCGCGGTTGTTGCAGCAGCCGCAGCAGAAGGAGCAGAGCGGGAAATGGGGGCTGTGCCGGCGGCTGCGCGACCAGGTGAGCTACAGGTGAGACAGGAACAGGGACAGGTGAGACAGAAACAGGGCCCAGGTGTGAGAAATGGGGCCCCAGGTGAGCTACAGGTGAGAGAAACAGGTACAGGTGAGACATAAACAGGGCCCAGGTGAGCTGCAGGTGAGAGAAACGGGGACAGGTGAGACAGGAACAGGGACAGGTGAGACAGAAACAGGGCCCAGGTGAGGGAAATGGGGCTCCAGGTGAGCTACAGGTGAGAGAAACAGGGACAGGTGAGACAGAAACAGGGCCCAGGTGAGGGAAATGGGACTCCAGGTGAGCTACAGGTGAGAGAAATGGGCACAGGTGAGACAGAAACAGGGACAGGTGTGAGAAATGGGGCTACAGGTGAGAGAAATGGGGCTCAGGTGAGGTGGGGGTCAGTTCCAGGTTATCTAGGACCCCCCCAGTCCCAGGTAAGGGACACCTGGAGCCCCCAGCCCCAGGTAAGGGACACCTGGACCCCCCCAGCCCCAGGTGAGGGTCCCCTCACACCTGGGGGTGTCACTCACCTGCCCATCCCCCCTCCAGGTGGGGGATTTCGGCTCCAGCGGCGACTCCGGGGCCACCTGGGGCTGGGGGAGGGGAGAGAGGGGGGTGAGCACACCTGGGGTACCCAAAATACACCTGGGACCCAAAAAACTCACCTGGGACCCCCCAAAATACACCTGGGACAGCCCAAAACTCACCTGGGACCCCAAAACACAACTGGGACAGCCCAAAACTCACCTGGGGCACCCGAAATACACCTGGGACAGCCCAAAATATACCTGGGACCCCCCAAAATACACCTGGGACACCCAAAATACACCTGGGACAGCCCAAAATGCACCTGGGAGCCCAAAGACTCACCTGGGGTGATCCAAAATGTGGATGAGGTCACCTGGATCCTCCAAATCCAGGTGTGGGCCCCCCCCCCAGTCCAGGTGTATCCCAAATCCAGGTGTGCCCCTCACCTGTCCCAGGTGTGACCCCCCAAATCCAGGTGTGAACCCCCAAACCCAGGTGTGTCCCTCACCTGTCCCAGGTGTGCTGCACCTATCCCAGCCGTGTTGTCCTTCACCTGTCCCAGGTGTGAATCCCCCCCAAATCCAGGTGCCATCCTCACCTGTCTCAGGTATGAATCTCCCCCAAAATCCACCTGTGAACCCCCCTAAATCCAGGTGTGTCCCTCACCTGTCCCAGCCGTGTTGTCCCTCACCTGTCCCAGGTGTAAATCCCCTCTAAATCCAGGTGTGAATCCCCCAAATCCAGGTGCAATCCTCACCTGTCCCAGGTGCGACCCCCCATACCCAGGTGATCCCCACCTGTCCCAGGTGTAAATCCCCCCCTAAATCCAGCTGTGAACCCCCCCAAATCCACCTGTGAAGCCCAATCCAGGTGTGCCCCTCACCTGTCCCAGGTGTGAACCCCCCCAAACCCAGGTGTGCCCTCCTCACCTGTCCCAGGTGTGAACCCCCCCTATATTCAGGTGTGCCCCTCACCTGTCCCAGGTGTAAATGCCCCCTAAACCCAGGTGTGCCCCTCACCTGTCCCAGGTGTGAACCCCCCAATCCAGGTGTGCCCCTCATCTGTCCCAGGTGCGACCCCCCATACCCAGGTGATCCCCACCTGTCCCAGGTGTAAATCCCCCCCTAAATCCAGCTGTGAACCCCCCCAAATCCACCTGTGAAGCCCAATCCAGGTGTGCCATCCTCACCTGTCCCAGGTGTATTGCCCCTGTCCCGGCTGTGTTGTCCCTCACCTGTCCCAGGTGTGAACCCCCCCAATCCAGGTGTGCCCCTCACCTGTCCCAGGTGTGCAGCCCCTGTCCCAGGTGTAAACCCCCAAATCCAGGTATATCCTCCCAAAATCCAGGTGTGACCCCCCCAAATCCACCTGTGACCCTCCCCAATCCAGGTGTGCCCCTCACCTGTCCCAGGTGTGAACCCCCCAAATCCAGGTGCCCCTCACCTGTCCCAGGTGTGAATCACCTGTATTCCCCTAAACCCAGGTGTGCCCCTCATCTGTCCCAGGTGTGAACCCCCAAACCCAGGTATGAATCACCTGTATCCCCCCAATCCAGGTGTGCCCCTCACCTGTCCCAGGTGTGACCCTCCAAATCCAGCTGTGAATCACCTGTATCCCCCCCTAAACCCAGGTGTGAACCCCCTCAAATCCAGGTGTGAACCCCAAATCCAGCTGTGTACCCTAATCCAGGTGTGACCCTCACCTGTCCCAAGTGTGAACCCCCCCAAACCCAGGTGTGAATCACCTGTATCCCCCTAAACCCAGGTGTGCCCCTCACCTGTCCCAGCTATAAACCCCCCCAAACCCAGGTGTGCCCCTCACCTGTCCCAGGTGTGAACCCCCCCTATATCCAGGTGTGCCCCTCACCTGTCCCAGGTGTGACCCCACTAAATCCAGGTGTGAATCCCCCCTATATCCAGGTGTGAACCCCCCCAAACCCAGGTGTGCCCCTCACCTGTCCCAGCTATAAACCCCCCCAAACCCAGGTGTGCCCCTCACCTGTCCCAGGTGTGCTGCCCGTGTCCCGGGGCCCAGCACCAGCAGCAGCAGCACCAGCAGCACCTGCAGCGCCCCCATCGCCTCCCGGGGGGGCCGCGGCCCCTCCGCACCTTTATCCCCCCCCAGGCCCCGCCCTCTCACACCTGGCCACGCCCACCCACCTCTGGCCACGCCCCCCTTTTCCCGGATTGGGTGGAAAAAAAGCCAAATTTGGGATTCCCGCCAATTCCGAGGGGGGGAGGGGAGGGATGGGGGGGGCTCAGGTGTGTCCAGGGGGGGCTCAGGTGTGTCCGGGACCCCCCAAAAGGGGCTCAGGTGTGTCTTGGACCCCCAAAATGGGCTCAGGTGTGGCCGGGGGGGCTCAGGTGTGTCCGGGACCCCCCAAAATGGGCTCAGGTGTGGCCGGGGGTCTCAGGTGTGTCCAGGGGGGGCTCAGGTGTGTCTGGGACCCCCCAAGAGGGGCTCAGGTGTGTCCTGGGGTCACTCAGGTGTCCCCAGGGGGGTTCAGGTGTGTCCAGGACCCCCCAAAATGGGACTCAAGGGACTCAGGTGTGTCCAGGGGGGTTCAGGTGTGTCCAGGACCCCCCAAAAAGGGGCTCAGGTGTGTCTGAGACCCCCAAAATGGACTCAGGTGTGTCCAGGGGTCACTCAGGTGTGTCCAGGGGGGGTTCAGGTGTGTCTGGGACTCCCAAAATGGGCTCAGGTGTGTCTGGGACTCCCCAAAAAGGGGCTCAGGTGTGTTTGGGGGGATCCAGGTGTGTCCAGGGGGGTTCAGGTGTGTCCGGGACCCCCCAAAAGGGGCTCAGGTGTGTCCAGGGGGGGCTCAGGTGTGTCCAGGACCCCTCAAAAGGGGCTCAGGTGTGTCCAGGTGTCCCCCAGGTGCCCCCAGGTGTGTCCAGGGTGTCCCCCAGGTGTGTCCAGGGGTTCCCCCAGGTGTCCCCAGGTATCCCCAGGTGTCCCCCAGGTGTCCCCAGGTGTCCCCGCCGTGTCCCGGCCGGTGTTTGTTGTCCCTTCCCGAGGTCACCCCCGGGCCAGACCCGGCGGCGCCACCGCGGGGAGGGGGGGGACAGGGGGGACAGCGGGGGGGCATTGGGGACATTGGGGACAGTGGGGACAGTGGGGACAGTGAGGGGACATTGGGGACATTGGGGACAGTGGGGGGACATTGGGGACATTGGGGGGACATGGGGACATTGGGGACAGTGTGGACAGAGGGGAGACATTGGGGACAGCGTGGGGGGGACATTGGGGACAGTGGGGGGGCATTGGGGACATTGGGGACAGTGGGGACAGTGGGGACAGTGGGGGGACATTGGGGACATTGGGGACAGTGTGGACAGAGGGGGGACATTGGGGACAGCGTGGGGGGGACATTGGGGACAGTGGGGACAGTGGGGACAGTGGGGACAGTGGGGACAGTGGGGGGGACATTGGGGACACTGAGGGGACATTGGGGGGACGGGGAGGGACATTGAGGTGACATTGGGGTGGACACGGGGGGACATTGGAGGGACATTGGAGGGGGACATTGGGGACAGAGGGGACATTGTGGGGGATATTGGGGACAGTGGGGACAGGAGGGGGACAGGAGGGACATTGGGGACATTGGGGACATTGGGGACAGGAGGGGGACAGGAGGGACATTGGGGACATTGGGGACAGCGGGGAGACATTGGGGACATTGGGGACAGTGGGGACAGGAGGGGGACAGGAGGGACATTGGGGACATTGGGGACAGCGGGGAGACATTGGGGACATTGGGGACAGTGGGGACAGGAGGGGGACAGGAGGGACATTGGGGACATTGGGGACAGCGGGGAGACATTGGGGACAGTGAGGACAGAGGGGGGGACATTGAGGGGGACACGGGGACAGAGGAGGGGGACATTGGGAGACACTGAGGGGGACATTGAGGGAGACATTGAGAGGAACACGGGGACAGAGGGGAGGACATGGGGAGATGGGACGAGGGGACAGAGGGGACAGCGGGGGGGACACGGGGGGGTAATTGGGGGGGACATTGAAGGGGACACAGGGACAGCGCGGGGACAGAGGAAGGGGACACGGAGAGAGGGGACCGGGGGACAGGGAGGGGACATTGGGAGGACAGAGGGGACAGTGGGGACAGAGGAGGAGGACAGGAAGGGGGACGTTGAGGGGGGACATTGGGGGGGACAGAGAGGACGGGGGGGGACACGGGGACAGTGGGGGGACATTGGGGAGACAGAGGAGGGGACATTGGGGGACACGGGGGGGGACACAGGGACTGGAGGGACAGAGGGGACACGCGGGGACACGGGGACAGCGAGGGGACATTGGGGGGACACAGGAGGGGGACACGGGGGGGACATTGGGGACACTGGGGACAGAGGAGGGGGACAGGAAGGGGGACGTTGAGGGAGGACAGAAGGGACATTGGGGACATTGGGGGGACACGGGGACAGAGGGGACATTAGGGGGACATTGGGGACAACGGGGGGGACACGGGGGGGACACGGGAACAGAGGAGGGGACACTGGGGGGACAGAGGGACAGGGGAGGACAGAGGGGACAGCGCAGGGACAGGTGGGGACAGAGGAGGGGGACACGGGGGGGGGACATTGGGGGACACGGGGGTGACACTGCGGGGACATCGGGAACGGGGCCACGGTGGCCTCGGGGACCTTGGGGACACTGTGGGGGGGACACACGGTGGCCTTGGGGACACTGGGATGGGGACACGGTGGCCCCGGGGGCGGTGACAGCGGCGGTGGCGCCGCGCTGGTGGCCTTGAGGTGGCGCCGGGGTGACCCGGGTGTGGCAGCGGCGGCGACAGCGGCGGGGACACCGAGGGTGGCACCGGGGACAGCGGCGGGGACAGGGACGGTGGCACCGATGTGGCACTGATGGTGGCACTGATGTGACAGGGACGGTGGCATTGATGTGGCACTGGCGGTGACAATGATGTGGCACCAATGTGGCACTGATGGTGACACTGATGTGACAGTGATGGTGACACTGATGTGGCACCGATGGTGACAGTGGCAGTGGTGGCACTGATGGTGAGGGAGACAAGGAGGGGACAGGGGACAATGGGACAGGGATGGGGACAGAGGGACAGGGACAGGGGACAGGGACAGGGGACAGACAGGAGAGGGGACAGGAATGGGACAGGGAGGGGACAAGGGACAGAGGGACAGTGACAGGGACAAGGGATGTGGGGACAGGGGACGTGGGGACAGGGACAAGGGACAAGAAGGGGGACAAAAGGATGAGGACAGGGATGGGGTTGGGGACAAGGGACAGGGACATGGGGACAGGGTTGGGACAAGGGACAGGGGGATGGGGACAAGGGACAGTGACAGGGACAAGGGACAGACAGGAGAGGGGACAGGGGAGGGACAGAGGGACAGTGACAAGGGACACGGATGTGGGGACAGGGACAAGGGACAGGGATGGGGACAAGGGACAGAGAAGAGGGACAGAGGGACAGTGACAAGGGACACGGATGCGGGGACAGGGACAGTGACAAGGGACAGGGACAGGGGACAAGGGACAGGGGGACAAGAAGGGGGACAGGAATGGGGACAGGGATGGGGACAAGGGACAGAGAAGAGGGACAAGGAACGAGACAGAAATGGGGACAGACATGGGACAGGGACAGAAATGGGGACAGGAGGATGAGGACAGGAGAGGGGACAGGGGACAAGGGACGGGGACAGAGGGACAGTGACAAGGGACAGGGACATGGGGACAGGGACGGGACAAGAGACAGGGATGGGACAAGGATGGGGACAGAAATGGGGACAGGAGGATGAGGACAGGGACGGGGACAGGGGACAAGGGACGGGGACAGGGACGGGGACAAGGGACAGAGAACAGGGACAAGGCAAAGGGACAGGGGACAGGGATGGGGACACCAGGGGAGTGTGGGGGTGACACTGTCCCCAAGGAGGTGACAATGTCCCAAAGAGGGTGACACGGTGTGACACTGTGACAATGTCCCCAGAGGGGTGCAAATGTCCCCAAGGGGGGGTGGCACTGTGACACTGTCCCCCGGGGGGGGTGGCACTGTCCCCAAGGGGGTGACAATGTCCCCAAGGGGGGGGTGGCACTGTGACAATGTCCCCAAGGGGGGGGTGGCACTGTCCCCAAGGGGGGGTGGCACTGTGACAATGTCCCCAAGGGGGGGGTGGCACTGGCGCCGCTCTGTCGCCGCCGCTGACGGTGACAATTGCGACATTTGTCCCCCCCCATCCCCCCCCTCGGGTCAGGGCTCGCCCCCTCCCCCCCCCTCCCCCTTTTCCCGAAACACCAAAAAAAAATTTTCCAAAAAATTCCTAAAAAATTCCCCCCAAAAATCCCAAATTATAAAATTTCCTAAAATTTCCAAAAAAAAATTCCAAAACAACAATCCAAAAATTCCCAAAAATTACCCCAAAATATCCAACCCAAAAAAATCCAAAAAAATCCCCCAAAAATTCCCAAAAAAATCCCCAAAAAATCCCTAAAAAATAAAATCCCAAAAAAACAAATCCAAATTCCAAAAATCAACATTTCCCAAAAATTCCCCAAAAATTCCCAAAAATTCTAAAAATTCTCAAAATTCCCCCAAAATCCCCCAAAAATCCCCCAAAAATCCCCCAAAAATCCCCCAAAAATCTCCAAAAAATCTTCCAAAAATCTCCCAAAAATTTCCAAAAAAATTCCAAAACAAAAATTCCCAAAAATCCCCCCAAAAATCCCACAAAAATCCCTTAAAATTCCCAAAATCCCAAAAATTTCCAAAAAATCCCCAAAAAATCCCCAAAAAATCTCCCAAAAATTCCCAAAAAATCTCCCAAAAATCCCCCAAAAATCCTTAAAAAAATTCCCCCCAAAATGCCCCAAAATCTCCAAAACAATCCCTAAATAATCCCCCCAAAAATCCTAAAGATTTCCCCCAAAAAAATCCCCAAAAAATCCCAAAAATTTCCCCAAAAAATCCCCTCAAAAAACCCAAAAAATTTCCCAAAAATCCCTTTAAAAATCCCAAAAATTTTCAAAACCAAAAAAATCCCCCTAAAAATTTCCAAAAAATCCCCAAAAAATCTCCCAAAAAAAATCCCCCCAAAATCCCCAAAAATTCCCAAAAAATTCCCCCAAAAATCCCCCAAAATTCCCAAAAAATCCCCCCCAAAAATCCCCAAGAAATCCAAAAAAATCCCCCCAAAAATCCCAAAAATTCCCCGAAAAATCCCCAAAAAATTCCCCAAAAATTTCCAAAAAAATCCTCCCAAATATCCCCAAAAATCAAAAAAATTCCAAAAAATTCCCCCCAAATAATCCCCAAAAAATCCCCCCAAAAATCCCCTCAAAAATCCCCCCCAAAATTCCCCAAAAATCCCCAAAATCTCCCCCAAAAATACCAAAAAAATTCCCCAAAAAATCCCCAGAAAATTCCCCAAAAAATCCCCCAAATAACCCCCCAAAAAGTCCTAAAGATTTCCCAAAAAAATTCTCCCAAAAAATCCCCCCAAAATTAAAAAAAAATCCCCCCAAAATATCAAAAAAAATTTCCCCAAAAATCTCCCCAAAAAATTCCCACAAAATCCCCCAAAAATCTCCCAAAAAAATCCCCTCAAAAAATCCCAAAAAAATACCCAAAAAATCTTTAAAAATTCACATTTTTTTTCCCTTTTTTTTTTTTCCCCGATTTTTTTTCTGCGTGTTTTGTTTTTTTTTTTTATTTCCATCTCCTGAGAGAGTCTCCCCTCCCCCACCCCCCCCCCCCCAAAAAAAATAGGGGGAGGAGAAATAAAAATAAAAATAAAAATAATAAAAATAAAGAGCCGCCCCTCCCCCACCCTCAAACAAATACCAAAAAAAAAAAAAATCAAAATTTAATCAAAACGACCACAAAAAAAATTCCGAATTAATTAATTACAATGAGCTTAATTACAAATTGGGTGGGGGAGGGGTTTGAGGGGGGGGTGGGGGAGGGGAAAAAGGGGGTGGGGGAGGGGCTGGGGGGTGGGGGAGGGGTCACTGGGGGGTCCCCTCGGGGGTCCCGTCCAGGCCCCGCTGCTGCAGCTGCGCCCTGAGCACGGCGTTCT